>NC_083101.1:54531586-54835537 GCF_949774975.1 Lagenorhynchus albirostris | reverse complement strand
AAAGGATCTTGCTGTGATTTATGTCATATAGTGTTCTGCCTATGTTTTCCTCTAAGAGTTTGATGGTGTCTGGCCTTACATTTAGGTCTTTAATCCATTTTGAATTTATTTTTGTGTATGGTGTTAGGGAGTGTTCTAATCTCATTCTTTTACATGTAGCTGTCCAGTTTTCCCAGCACCACTTATTGAAGAGGCTGTCTTTTCTCAACTGTACATTCCTGCCTCCTTTATCAAAGATAAGGTCACCATATGTGTGTGGGTTTATCTCTGGGCTTTCTACACTGTTCCATTGATCTATATTTCTGTTTTTGTGCCAGTACCATACTGTCTTGATTACTGTAGTTTTGTAGTACAGTCTGAAGTCAGGGAGCCTGATTCCTCCAGCTCCATTTTTTGTTTTCAAGATTGCTTTGGCTATTCGGGGTCTTTTGTGTTTCCATAAAAATTGTGAAATTTTTTGTTCTAGTTCTGTGAAAAATGCCAGTGGTAGTTTCATAGGGATTGTATTGAATCTGTAGATTGCTTTGGGTAGTAGAGTCATTTTCACATTGTTGATTCTTCCAATCCAAGAACGTGGTATATCTCTCCATCTATTTGTATCATCTTTAATTTCTTTCATCAGTGTCATAATTATCTGCATACAAGTCTTTTGTCTCCTTAGGTAGGTTTATTCCTAGATATTTTATTCTTTTTGTTGCAATGGTAAATGGGAGTGTTTTCTTAATTTCACTTTCAGATTTTTCATCATTAGTGTATAGGAATGCCAGAGATTTCTGTGCATTAATTTTGTATCCTGCTACTTTACCAAATTCATTGATTAGCTCTAGTAGTTTTCTGGTAACATGTTTAGGATTCTCTACGTATAGTATCATGTCATCTGGAAACAGTGACAGCTTTACTTCTTCTTTTCCGATTTGGATACCTTTTATTTCCTTTTCATCTCTGATTGCTGTGGCTAAAACTTCCAAAACTATGTTGAATAAGAGTGGTGAGAGTGGGCAACCTTCTCTTGTTCCTGATCTTAGTGGAAATGGTTTCAGTTTTTCACCATTGAGGACGATGTTGCCTGTGTGATTGTCATATATGACCTTTAGTATGTTGAGGAAAGTTCCCTCTATGCCTACTTTCTGGAGGGTTTTTATCATAAATAGATGTTGAATTTTGTCGAAAGCTTTCTCTGCATCTGTTGAGATGATCATATGGTTTTTCTCCTTCAATTTGTTAATATGGTGTATCACGTTGATAGATTTGTGTATATTGAAGAATCCTTGCATTCCTGGGATAAACCCCACTTGATCATAGTGTATGATCTTTTTATTGGATTCTGTTTGCTAGTGCTGTTGGATTCTGTTTGCTAGTATTTTGTTGAGGATTTTTGCATGTATGTTCATCAGTGATATTGGCCTGTAGTTTTCTTACTTTGTGACATGTTTGTCTGGGTTTGGTATCAGAGTGATGGTGGCCTCGTAGAATGAGTTTGGGAGTGTTCCTCCCTCTGCTTTATTTTGGAAGTTTGAGAAGGATAGGTGTTAGCTCTTCTCTAAATGTTTTATAGAATTCACCTGTGAAGCCATCTGGTCCTGGGCTTTTGTTTGTTGGAAGATTTTTGTTTTTGTTTTTGGTTTTGGTTTTTTTTGCAGTATGCGGGCCTCTCACTGTTGTGGCCTCTCCCTTTGTGGAGCACAGGCTCCGGACGCGCAGGCCTAGCAGCCATGGCTCACAGACCCAGCCACTACGTGGCATGTGGGATCTTCCCGGACCGGAGCACGAACCCATGTCCCCTGCATCGGCAGGCGGACTCTCAACCTCTGCGCCACCAGGGAAGCCCGTTGGAAGATTTTTAATCACAGTTTCAATTTCAGTGCCTGTGATTTGTGTGTTCATATTTTTTATTTCTTCCTGGTTCAGTCTCAGAAGGTTGTGCATTTCTAAGAATTTGTCCATTTCTTCCAGGTTGTCCATTTTATTGGCATATAGTTGCTTTATTGGCATTTTATTGGCATATAATCTCTCATGATCCTTTGTATTTCTGGAGTGTCAGTTGTTACTTCTCCTTTTTCATTTCTATTTCCATTGATTTGAGTCTTCTCCCTTTTTTTCTTGATCATTCTGGCTAATGGTTTATCAATTTTGTTTATCTTCTCAAAGAACCAGCTTTTAGTTTTATTGATCTTTCCTATTGTTTCCTTCATTTCTTTTTCATTTATTTCTGATCTGATCTTTATGATTCCTTTCCTTCTGCTAACTTTGGGTTTTTTTTTAATTCTTCTTTCTCTAATTGCTTTAGGTGTAAGGTTAGGTTGTTTATTTGAGATGTTTCATGTTTCTTAAGGTAGGATTGTATTATTGTAAACTTACCTCTTAGAACTGCTCTTGCTGCATCCCATAGGTTTTGGGTCGTTGTGGTTTAATTTTCATTTGCTTCTAGGTATTTTTTTGATTTCCTCTCTGATTTCTTCAGTCTTCTCTTGGTTATTAAGTAGTGTGTTGTTTAGCCTCCATGTGTTTGTATTTCTTACAAATTTTTAACTGTAACTGATACCTAGTCTCATAGCGCTGTGGTCGGAAAAGATACTTGATACAATTTCAATTTTCTTAAATTTACCAAGGTTTGATTTGTGACCCAAGATATGATCTATCCTGGAGAATGTTCCGTGAGCACTTGAGAAGAATGTGTATTCTGTTGTTTTTGGATGGAATGTCCTATAAATATCTATTAAGTCCATCTTGTTTAATGTATCATTTAAAGCTTGTGTTTCCTTATTTATTTTCATTTTGGATGATCTGTCCATTGGTGAAAGTGGGGTGTTAAAGTCCCCTATGATTGTGTTACTGTTGATTTCCCCTTTAATGGCTGTTAGTATTTGCCTTATGTATTGAGGTGCTCCTATATTGGGTGCATAAATATCTACAATTGTTATATCTTCTTGGATTGATCCCTTGATCATTATGTAGTGTCCTTCTTTATCTCTTGTAATAGTCTTTGTTTTAAAGTCTCTTTTGTCTGGTATGAGAATTGCTACTCCAGCTTTCTTTTGATATCCCTTTGCATGGAATATCTTTTTCCATCCCCTCACTTTCAGTCTGTATGTGTCCCTAGGTCTGAAGTGGGTCTCTTGTAGACAGCATATATACGGGTCTTGTTTTTGTATCCATTCAGCCAGTCTGTGTCTTTTGCTTGGAGCATTTAATCCCTTTACATTTAAGGTAACTATCAATATGCATGTTATTACCATTTTCTTAATTGTTTTGGGTTTATTATTGTAGGCCTTTTCCTTCTCTTGTGTTTCCTGCCTAGAGAAGTTCCTTTAGCATTTTTTGTAAAGCTGGTTTGGTGGTGCTGAATTCTCTTAGCTTTTGCTTGTCTGTAAAGCTTTTAATTTCTCTGTCATATCTTACTGGGTAGAGAATGAGATCCTTACTGGGTAGAATAATCTTGGTTGTAGGTTTTTCTCCTTCATCTCTTTAAATATGTCCTTCCACTCCCTTCTGGCTTGCAGAGTTTCTGCTGAAAGATCAGCTATTAACCTTATGGTGATTCCCTTTTGTGTTATTTGTTGTTTTTCCCTTGCTGCTTTTAATATTTGTTCTTTGTATTTAATTTTAGATAGTTTGATTAATATGGGTCTTGATGTGTTTCTCCTCAGACTTATCCTGTATGGGACTCTCTATGCTTCCTGGACTTGATTAACTATTTCCTTTCCCATATTAGGGAAGTTATCAACAATAATCTCTTCAAATATTTTCTCAGTCCCTTTCTTTTTCTCTTCTTCTTCTGGGACTCCTATAATTCGAATATGGTGCATTTAATGGTGTCCCAGAGGTCTC
The DNA here is from genome assembly GCF_949774975.1 of Lagenorhynchus albirostris. Classification (NCBI taxonomy): domain Eukaryota; kingdom Metazoa; phylum Chordata; class Mammalia; order Artiodactyla; family Delphinidae; genus Lagenorhynchus; species Lagenorhynchus albirostris. Next base: position 54,831,709 of record NC_083101.1, on the reverse strand, counting down.
TGAGACTGTCCTCAATTCTTTTCATTGTTTTTTCTTTATTCTGCTCTGCAGTAGTTATTTCCACTATTTTATCTTCCAGGTCACTTATCCGTTCTTCTGCCTCAGTTATTCTGCCATTGATCCCTTCTAGAGAATTTTTAATTTCATTTATTTTGTTGTTCATCACTGTTTGTTTGCTCTTTAGTTCTTCTAGGTCCTTGTTAAACGTTTCTTGTTTTTTCTCCATTCTATTTCCAAGATTTTGGATCATATTTACTATCATTATTCTGAATTCTTTTTCAGGTAGACTGCCTATTTCCTCTTCATTGTTAGGTCTGGTGGGTTATTGCCTTACTCCTTCATCTGCTGTGTGTTTCTCTGTCTTCTCATTTTTCTTATCTTACTGTGTTTGGGGTCTCCTTTTCACAGGCTGCAGGTTCGTTGTTCCCGTTGTTTTTGGTGTCTGTCCCCAGTGGCTAAGGTTGGTTCAGTGGGTTGTGTAGGCTTCCTGGTGGAGGGGACTAGTGCCTGTGTTCTGGTGGATGAGGCTGGATCTTGTCTTTGTTGGGCAGGTCCACGTCTGGTCATGTGTTTCGGGGTGTCTGTGACCTTATTGTGATTTTAGGCAGCCTCTCTGCTAATGGATGGGGTTGTGTTCCTGTCTTGCTTGTTGTTTGGTGTAAGGTGTCCTGCACTGTAGCTTGCTGGTCGTAGAGTGGAGCTGGGTCTTGGCATTGAGATGGAGATCTCTGGGAGATTTTTGCCGTTTGATATTACGTGGAGCTGGGAGGTATCTTCTGGACCAGTGTCCTGAACTTGGCTTTCCCACCTCAGTGACACAGCCCTGATGCCTGGCTGGAGCACCGAGAGCCTGTCCTGCACACGGCTCAAAATAAAAGGGAGGAAAAAAAAGAGAGAAAGAAAGAAGAAGATAAAATAAAAGTGAAATAAAATAAAAAATAATTATTAAGAAAAAAAGTTTTTTAAGTAATCATAAAAAAAAGAAAAAAAACGGACAGACAGAACCCTAGGACAAATGGTAAAAGCAAAGCTATACAGACAAAATCACACACAGAAGCATACACATACACACTCACAAAAAGAGAAACAGGCAAAAAGTATATATATATCATTGCTCCCAAAGTCCACCTCAATTTGGGATGATTCGTTGTGTATTCAGGTATTCCACAGATGCAGGGTCCATGAAGTTGATTGTGGAGATTTAATCCGCTGCTCCTGAGGCTGCTGGGAGAGATTTCCCTTTCTCTTCTTTGTTCACACAGCTCCCGGGGTTCAGCTTTGGATTTGGACCCATCTCTGAGTGTAGGCCGCAGCAGGGCATCTGTTCTTCGCTCAGACAGGACGGGGTTAAAGAAGCAGCTGATTCGGGGGCTCTGGCTCACTCAGGCCGCGGGGAGAGGGCGGGTACGGATGTGGGCCGAGCCTGCGGCGGCAGAGGCCAGCATGATGTTGCACCAGCCTAAGGCATGCTGTGCGTTCCCCCGGGGATGTTGTCCCTGGATCCCGGGACCCTGGCAGTGGCGGGCTGCACAGGCTCCCGGGAAGGGAGGTGTGGAGAGTGACCTGTGCTCTCACATAGGCTTCTTGGTGGCGGCAGCAGCAGCCTTAGCGTCCCATGCCCGTCTCTAGGGTCCGCGCTGATACAGCCACGGCTCGCGCCCGTAGCTGGAGCTCCTTTACACGGCGCTCTTAATCCCCTCTCCTCGTGCACCAGGAAACAAAGAGGCAAGAAAAAGTCTCTTGCCTCTTCGGCAGGTCCAGACTTTTTCCCGGACTCCCTCCTGGCTAGCTGTGGCGCACTAGCCCCCTTCAGTCTGTGTTCTCGCCACCAACGCCAGTCCTCTTCCTGGGATCCGACCTACGAAGCCCGAGCTTCAGCTCCCAGCCCCGCCCGCCCTAGCGGGTGAGCAGACAAGTCTCTCGGGCTGATGAGTGCTGGTCGGCACCGATCCTCTGCAAGGTAATCTCTCGGCTTTGCCCTCCGCACCCCTGTTGCTGCGCTCTCCTGCTTGGCTCCGAAGCTCCCCCCCTCCGCCCCCCGCAGTCTCCGCCCACAAAGGGGCTTCCTAGTGGGTGGCAACCTTTCCTCCTTCACAGCTCCCTCCCACTGGTGCAGGTCCCGTCCCTATTCTTTTGTCTCTGTTTTTTTTTTTTTTTTTTTTTGCCCTACCCAGGTTCGTGGGGGAGTTCTTGCCTTTTGGGAGGTCTGAGGTCTTCTGCCAGCATTCAGTAGGTGTTCCGTAGGAGTTATTACACATGTAGATGTATTTCTGATGTATTTGTGGGGAGGAAGATGATCTCTGCATCTTAACTCTTCTGCCATGTTGAAGTTCCTCCCTTATTGAATTACAATGTTGTGTTAATTACTGCTGTACAGCAAAGTGACTCAGTTATACATATATACATTCTTTTGCATATTCTTTTCCATTATGGTTTACCACAGGATATTGAATATAGTTCACTGTGCTATACAGTAGGACCTTTTTGTTTATCCATTCTATATATACCAGTTTGCATCTGCTAATCCCAAACTCCCAATCCACCTTTCCCCCACCCCCTCCCCCTTGGCAACCACCAGTCTATTATGTCCCTGATTCTGTTTCTGTTTCATAGACAGGTTCATTTGTGTCACATTTTAGATTCTACATATAATTGATATCATATGGCATTTGTCCTTGTCTTTCTCACTTACTTTACTTATGATAATCTCTGGTTGTATCTATGTTGCTGCAAATGGCATTATTTTATTCTTTTTTATGGATGATTGGTGGAATTAACCTCTGTTGAGGGCCCATGATATGCCAGACATGGTGACAGTCTCTAAGATTCAGCAGAGCCAAATTGTAAGGCCTTTGTTATTACCTCCATTTTACAAAAGTGGAAATAGACATTCAGAGAAGTGAAATTATTTGCCCAAGTTTACATGACTTATAAGAGGCAGAACCAGTGTTTGAATGCAGGTCTGTCTTACTCCAGTGTCTCTGTTCCTTCCGTGCATCTGGCTAACTCCTTCAAGCTATGACAAACACTGGTGTGGCATTATTACCTAGAAAAAAAGGATTAAACGAAGACAGTTCATATTTAAGCATTCACCAAGTAGCCAAGTACCTTCTGTGGCTTGTTGTCAGGACTCACCCCCACCCCTCTGTCTTTCTTCTCAGTGTCATGTTCCCACCAGCTATTCTTTTGCTTCTCTCTTCCTGCCCTCCATCTCCATCTAAACCTGTGTTTCATAGCTCTACTTTTATGGCCCCCTTTATTATTCTCAAACAAAATTCATGGACAGTATTGTCTACCTACACATTTAATTTTTAAAAATGGATATAATTTCATAACTGAAATACAAGGAAAATAATTTATAATAAAATAAAATGCATTTAAATATGAAAATGTTTCAGCACAACTATACTAGAAGACATAATGAAGTAGATAAGCTTGCATGTAAAAGTGGAATTAGCTAAAATTCTGATGATTTAGAATTGTATTTGTTGTATTGGTGACTCAGATATCTAGTTGTTTACTTTCAGTGATAGGATTTCATGAAATGGTGGACAATACTTCATGGTATTTCTGTCAAAACAATAATGCACTTGATTTGCACTATAACTTCATTTTAGATAATTTAGTATAAATAAGAATTATGAAAATAAAATTGACTTCAGTTCTAAACTCAGATGATTATAAACAGGTTTTTACTATGTGAATGTCTGGTGAGACACTTGAAAATCATATGGAATAGTTTTTTATTGTGTGGGACTGTGTGGCATCCCTGCCTTCACCACTGAATGCTGATAATGATAACAGCCCAGAATGCCCCCAGAATTTCCAGATGATACATACCAATACATATAAGTATGAAGAAAATCAATATGAACACAGTCAAATATGAAGAGAGAAGGAGAAACTTTAAAAAACAAGCGATTGTATGAATAATATTTCATTAACAAGAATAAATGAATTTCACAGGCTTTATGTACTTATATGTAACTCACAACATGTAAGTATATAAAGCTTTGAAATGACATATATTATATGAAATGTATAATATACTATTTATATTATATATGCTAATATAACTATATTATTTATGTTACAATTTTTATAGAAAGTCTTTTATTAATAAGTAAAAGTTCCCAGAGACAACTTTTTCCTCCGTTGTTTTTTTTTTTAAATAAATAATATTCTTTTTTCTTTAAAACCCACATTTGTTTATGTTTGGCTGTGTTGGGTCTTTGTTTCTGTGCGAGGGCTTTCTCTAGTTGTGGCAAGCGGGGACCACTCACTATCGCGGCCTCTCTTGTTGCAGAGCACAGGCTCCAGACGCGCAGGCTCAGTAGTTGTGGCTCACGGGTCTAGTTGCTCCGTGGCATGTGGGATCTTCCCAGACCAGGGCTCGAACCCGCGTCCCCTGCATTAGCAGGCAGATTCTCAACCACTGTGCCACCAGGGAAGCCCTCCTCCATTGTTTTATACATTGGAAATATATCTTCATACATAGATACCTTTATATCCCAGGGAGTATATCTTTAGTTTACATTGACAAGAGGAGAAGATAAGCTAAGAGGAGATCTCATATCTCAAGTGGATAAGTTGAAATTAGACATTAAGAAGAGCTCCCTTTGAGGGACACAGGGTGTTTTAACATGTTTCAGGTAAAGGATCGGTGTTGCGTTCTCTGTCGATTATAATGATAAGGGGTGATTTGTGTAGTGTGAGGAAGCTGGGCCTAAATGTCCATCCAATGATGTATCAGCCATGGCCCAGTCAGGAGAAGAGAAACCACTTCAGCTGTTTGAACAGAGATAATCTAATATCAGAAATTAACAGGTTAAACAGATATTGAAGGACTGAAAAGGGGAAACAAACAGAACTCTGAGGTAACACGTAGATAATAATTGTAGAAAGCAGCTACCATCTTAAGGCTGGAAGATCAAAAGGAAGAAATTCACAGTTACCAGAACCTAGAAATTCAGAGGAAGAGCCCACAGGGCTGGGACCCAGACCTCTGAGGAGGTGCTGCCCAGCTGGTGCTGGTACTTTGGAGAGCTGGGACACACTTCCCTTCCAGTGGCTCTTACAGAATCAAACCAACAAGTATGAACTCCTACTCTCTGTGAAGCATCACTACAGACCCTGGAGTACTCTACACAGATGTCAAATCAATAATGATTCTCAAAACAAAAGTCATGGATTAGATCTAAACACTGGTGGGACATTTCCTCCTTTTATTCTTGTCCTTAAATTACCTAGAATAATTACACTGGTTAGGTCTAGGCATAAGCCACTAAGCCATACTATTGCATTCCTTTCAAACTGTTTATATCAAGACAAGCTTGCATATTTGACAGTGTTCAGAACAAGCCCAGAGAAATAAAGCAAAGTGAGACCTTAACCTCCTTTTCGTGATTTGTTTACAGTCTTAACAAGATTGGAAAGAATAATGATATCTAATACTTACATAACACTTATGATGTGGTAGATATTATATGTGCTTGATATCTGATTTTAAAAAATGTATTATTGGGACATATTTAAGTTGCCCCCAGACCCAGTGAGGTGGGGGCCATCATGCTAGTTGTTGTTATTATTATTATTCCTCGTATTTTATAGGTGAGGAAACTGAGGTATGGTTGAATAACTTGTCCAAGGTCACACAACTAGTAAGTGCAAAGTTAAGATGTAAACCAGCCAGTTTGACTCTAGAGTACATGATCTTAACTACTAAGCCATATTGGCAATTTATATCTATAAAACCTGTGTTCTTATTTGTCTATGGATGGATAGCAAATCAATTCATTTCTTCAGCAGTGATGTAGTTTAGTAGGAATGCTGGCTTGGGGATTGGGAGAATGAGGTTCAAAACCTGGAATGCTGGCTTAGGGATTGGGAGAATGAGGTTCAAAACCTAAGTCTTCCAGTAATTTTCTTAGAGATTTTATGAGAGTCATCCTAGCAATTTGGGCTCTTTGTAAAATGAAGAGGTCGAATAAAATTATTTTAGAGATTTTTTTCTACCTATCATTGTTTTATGATTTGTAAAAGTCGTTACTTTTTAGGAATTGGGAGCTAGAGGTGAAGCCTGGCTTGCAGGGTGAGTTAGCTGTCAGTTTCCTAATATGTGTCAGACATAAACTTGGTAGGGGTAGTGTGATTGATAGCTAAGTAGACGGAGATTGTCAAGTACAAATAGAGTAAGGACTCATTTTATTCAGACATTTGGGCACTATGGGTTGACCGTTGTTTTAATTCCCATTTTTTGCTGAATTTCTATTTTTCTGCACTAGAAGTCAGTCTTGCCGGGAACTTTCAAAACACTGCTTAGAAGTAATTTCATCTCTGGAGCTTTAGCCAAGAGAGGATGGTCTCTTCTGCTAGCTTCCCTTGCTCCTAAGGGACTGTCTACTTTCCCAGTTTCCCTGGTGGTGCAGTGGTTAAGAATCTGCAGTGGTTAAGCTATCTATCTATTTATAGATAGCTCATCTACAGACTTATCTTTGATCCAAACACTGGAGAGCTAGAGTCCAGAGACTGAAAAATGCCCACAAACTAGAAAAATCTAGCAAAAGTGTTCTCAGATTAGAAGATGGGCGATGAGGGGCTTCCCTGGTGGCGCGGTGGTTGAGAATCTGCCTGCCAATGCAGGGGACACAGGTTCGAGCCCTGGTCTGGGAAGATCCCACATGCTGTGGAGCAACTGGGCCCATGAGCCACAATTGCTGAGCCTGCGCGTCTGGAGCCTGTGCTCCGCAACAAGAGAGGCCGCGATAGTGAGAGGCCCGCGCACCGCGATGAAGAGTGGCCTCCACTTGCCACAGCTAGAGAAAGCCCTTGCACAGAAACGAAGATGCAACACAGCCAAAAATAAATAAATAAATAAATATCTCCAACTCACGGTGACCTGTGAAAACCCGATGCTAAGTAAAGGAAGCCAGACATAGAAGTTCACATGTGATGCATGATTCCATTTATAAAAAAAAAAAAAAGAAGATGGGAGATGAGTTGTGTTGGCTTAATAAACCTTATCCTAAGGTTATGGAGGGAACATGGGTGTGTGTGGAGTGGGTGTATGTGTGTGGGGAAAGCTTTTCTCTTATTCTCCAAGCAGTGACTTTCCCTTTTACCCTTAAGCATTCTCTTTTTTTTTCCATTTCCTTCTCTCCCACCCACATTTTCCAAAGCCTTGATTTTTATGAAAGAGCTGAGTCTTCAAAGTCTTTACATAAATGGGTTGTATTGTAGCATGTAGCACTTATCAGCAGTTCTGTAAAATTAATGGGTTTATTTAGAGTCAAAAGTGATTTCAAATTAGGTTCTAAGTGTTGCCAAGTGTCACAGTTGACGTTGTTTTGGTAAATTTAGAACAAAAGAATAATTTTGGCTCATATTTAGTAATAAAGTTGAATACAGATATGTAGTTTGTTTTCCAAATAATTCTTTGTAATCTTTGAATTGTGTCAGGATATTTTTTTTACTATTTATAATATTGCAGTGAAATATATTTTTTTACTATTTATAATGCAGTGAAATAAATGCATCATTATCATAATGGATGATGTCCATCCCATATACACTCAAGAACCACAAGGCTGATAAGGAGGGAGTGTGTGTGTGTGTGTGTGTGTGTGTGTGTATAAAATGTATGCCTATAGTTGTAGATATGCTAGATAGCATGGGCAGTGAGAATGAGTGGCATCTTGATAGGGTACACATATGGGCTATTCCTAATTTATATTGCAGTAGAAGAAAGAAGCGAAGTCACTTTACTGCATCTCGAACTTGTGGTACCTGTTCTTAGGTCTTGTGCTCTTCTAGAATTGAGCTAGAGGATCCTAGAGAATTTTCCTGGAGCTCTGTCAAGCTGTAGGAGGGACCCATCTGAGGCACTCCATCCTGCACAGTCAGGAGTTAATGGAAGTTTGAGGCAAGAAGTTGGTTTGGTTCTTTCTGCATAAGCCAGGCAGCTGATTTTCCTGGTGACAGATGAAGAGCAGGATGAATGTGTTTTACTGAAGTATTTGGCTTTGGTTTACTCCAGGCTGTGAACTTGTCACCTCTAGTTCTTATTTAAATTTATAATCTTTAGAGGAGAGGAATTCATAATGTGGGTAATATGGGTGATGAAGTAGTATGACAAATGTCTTATTTGATGCCTCATCACCATAACATGGCATGTGATCTCTGTATGTGCATGTCTCTGCATTTGCCTATGGTCAGTTTTCTTCAGTTAATTGTATTTGGGTAAATGAGTTCTTGTGATTTAACATAGAAATTAAATTTCAAGCAGTACAAGTGACAGCATTTTTTTTCTTGTGATAGGAGGTAGACTTGAAACATTAGAGGTCATTCTAGCTCAATCCCTCCATTTTACAGGTAATGACATATAGAGGCAGTACATAGCGTAGCATATTGGTTAAGGGTGTAGACCAGGAGTATGATAGACCTGAGATTGAATCTAAACTCTCCCTAGGATCACCTCTGGGACCTTGAGCAAGTGACAACATTTGTACGTACCTCATAGAAACTTAGAAAATTAAGATAATATATGTTCAGAATTTCACATAATTATTGATACATAAGACATGCTAATATGTTAAGTAGCATAGTGTGAAATTAGCACAGTAAACAACAGACTTTAGACCAAATAACCAGGTCTTTTGAGCTGAAAGTCTTTGCCTTGTCATCTTTCACCAGATATAAACTCTGTGAGGACAGAAGATTGTTTTTTCACTAAGAATTTGAGAGCCCATTGTATGCCCATGTGAACAAGAAAAAGTCTCACCTTATATTCTAATGGGAACAGCAATCAACAAGTAAATACCTAAGATATATTTTCATAGGGTGATAAGTACAATAGAGAGAAGCAAAGCAGAATAATGGGGCTCAGAGGGATGGGGATAATATTTTAGAATGGATGTCCAGAGAGAGCTTCTGATTTCAGTGGGGAGTAAGCCATCTGAAGATCTAAGGAAGAGTGTTCCTGGAAGAGATAAAAGCAAGTGTATCGGACTTGATGTGATTCTGGTTTAGCCAGATTATTTAGGTCCTTAGAGACTGAAATAGGGAGTTCAGAGATTTTAAGTGTGATGGGAACTCCTTTGAAGGGCTTTAAGTAGAGAACTGATATTATCTAACTTATAAAGAGGAGATTCTGGTTACTGTGTTGAGAATAGACTGGGTGGGAGGGAAAGAGTAGAAACAGGAAAACCAGTTAGGTTATTGCAGCAGCCCCAGTGAAATGGATGGAGGGTTCAGATCTGAGATGGGTTTTGATGACAGGACTTGCTGAAGGATTGGATGTGATGATAAGAAAAGGAAGAATCAAGGAAGAACTCTAGGTGTTTTTCCTGAGCATGTAGTGAATGGCAGTACCATTACCCTACGTGGAAAAAAATTGAGTTTGAGGGTAGGAGATCAGGATTTTATTTTGAACATATTATATTTGTGATACCTGTTTAGTTCTTCAAGTGAGGATGTCAGGTACATAGTTGGATATATAAGTCTGGCTCTCTGGAGTGAAGTGGGAGCTAGAGATAGAAATGTGGGAGTTAACAGTATAGAGAAGATATTTGATGTCATGGGACTACAAGGGACTTCCCAGGAGGAGAGTGAGGATGGAGAAAACAGCCAAGAACTGAGCCTTGGGGCAACCAACATTGGAGGCTGAGAAGAGGGAGAAACTGATAAGTTACAATCAGTGGGGTAAGAGGAACACAAAGATAGAAGATGTCCTGGAAACCAAATGAACAAAATGTGTGAAGAAAGGAGTGATTAACTTGGTCAAATGTTGCTAAGAGGTTGGGAAAGATGAAACCTGAAAATTCTCTATTGAATTGGAGAAGATGGAGGCCACTGTTGGCCTTGACAAGAGGACAAAGGCCACGTTGTTGTGTCTGGCTTTTTCACTGCTATGTTTCCTGTGAAATACATTGTGTCTGGAACATAATAGAAACTTAAAAACATCTGTAGAATGCTGGATGAATGAATGAATTGACAAGCCAGACTTTCCTCCTTTTTGTAGTCTCAGTGCAGTCTTTGCTTATTTTAGACTTTAGTTGTTTTTTTTTTAACATCTTTATTGGAGTATAATTGCTTTACAATGGTGTGTTAGTTTCTGCTGTATAACAAAGTGAATCAGCTATACGTATACATACATCCCCATAGCTCCTCCCTCTTGCGTCTTCCTCCCACTCTCCCTATCCCACCCCTCTAGAGGCTGCTTCCCACTAGCTATCTATTTTACATTTGGTAGTGTATATTGTCCATGCCACTCTCTCACTTCATCCCAGCTTACCCTTCCCCCTCCCCGGGTCCTCAAGTCCATTCTCTATGTCTGCGTCTTTATTCCTGTCCTGCCCCTAGGTTCTTCAGAACCATTTTTTTTGTTTTTTAGATTCCATATATATGTGTTAGCATACGGTATTTGTTTTTCTCTTTCTGACTTACTTTACTCTGTATGACAGACTCTATGTCCATCCACCTCACTACAAATAACTCAATTTTGTTTCCTTTTATGGCTGAGTAATATTCCATTGTATATATATATGCCACATCTTCTTTATCCGTTCATCAGTTGAAGGACACTTAGGTTGCTTCCATTAGACTTTAGTTTTTAGTTTTATCAGGGACAAAATCATATGATTATAATAAAACATGTACATGGCTTTCTCTCAGCTAACAGTCTGTAATATTGACTGAACATTTACCTCACATGTTAATTAATGAAGTTTATAAAGCACCATAGTTCTAGACAATGTCCTACATTATACAGTAGAATGAAGTAGTTAAAGAAGTGATCGATCCATTAATACTGCACACCCTGTCCTCCCTGTTCCTAAGTCTGCAGAGTCTCTCTGAGTCACCCTGGGGTTTATCAGTTACCCAAAGGCTGCTGTGGCTTGAATGTAGAACACTTTTAATAGAACAGACCAGAGGTTACTTCAGGCCATTTCAGTCTGGGCCATACAGATCTTTTTCCCTTTCTTTGAGATGTTAACCAGCAAGGATACTCTCAGTTGGTTGCAGTAGGAAAAGCCCAGCCTTGCAGTTTCTCAAACAGTTCTCTGAGGTACCCTGGGATGACACAGGGAATTCACTGGGAGGCTGTGGGATTAATTTTTTTTTTTTAAGGAAGACAGAAATAAACATCTGTCAGTTACTCTGTGAACTGCTGGTTCAAGGTAGTTCATAGTTTCAATATTAGATCACTGCATTACTTTTTAATGATGTCATATCTTTGCAAAGCTGGGCTCCTGGGGTTCAGTGCCCTAAAAAAACAGTACTGTATAAAAATGTGGAGCAGGAAATGGGGTGGGGGGGTTCAAACTCATTTCAGAGTTTGAGAAGCTGTGCAGTGCCAGCAGCATACACATCTTATTAAAAATCATGGTTATTTAAGAATGAAATAAAAACATTACTTTCATATCAATTTATTTCTAGTTTGTGAATGACTACCAAGTTGTTAGAACATAAGTACTTATTAAGTTGTTTGGAGCTACCTATTTAACAGATGGAACTGCTAGGTATCTCTCTTGGCTCAGGGGAGCCATGAAAAAAATTACCAAGACACCAGGAACTGATAGATTTTGATAACCTCTGGTTTAGCCTTTTTGGCTTCTAGCAAGAAGAAAAGGAGAGAGGGAACCATTCTGCTGCCATCTCCAGCTTGGCCTGTTTGATTCCCAGTATCTCACCTAAGTCCACGCCGCTTAGCATTCTGTGAGGCATTCCTGTGAATGACTGGGTGAATTTGCAAAATTAACAGGTATTGATGAACATTCTTATATTACAGCTGTGCCAACAACCCTGCTTATGGGTGGCCAGTGTTACCATCTCACCCAGGAAAGAGTGACAGCATTTTCTGTCCCTTTTTCCTCTTTCTCCCCCTTGAGCTCTGTGCCACAGCTCCTAGAACCAGGTTCAGATTTATTGGTTAGAGAGACTTTTCAGACTAGCCTGGGTCTCTCCCCTAACCATTCATTTCTGTTTTATTTTCCTCTCCATGGCAATGTATTTTGAGCACTAGACAACTACCTTACATGTGAACTTTCAGAGCACAGCCCTTTATAACATGGGGATCAGCTGGATTGGTGGAGAGCCGTTTCTGGAGATAATATTAGAGGATACACTTAGTTATGATGTATTATATTTGGCCCTTAAAACCTTAAGAAATTCATATCTGTTCATAGGAGGAGCATGGTGCTTTTTGTGTGTGTGTGTGAGATTCAAGAGAAGAAAGTGAAAAAGATCCATTTCACAGGTTCATGAGCAGTGCCATGTGATTTAAGACTTTCTGAAATGGGAATTGCGCTTAGTGAAATTGTGGGTTTATGGTCATTGACAAAGGTGAAAGGCAGAGAAATGAGGGAATGTAATGTGTCTTTGTCTGTTTTGCTCAGGGGTATTCTAAGGGCTCAGAATGCCAGAGATGTATCCTTTACCTTCACTTTTGTGCCTTTTTTTGCTGAGTGGGTTGACCCTCTTGAATTATCTCCTTGGTTACTTGTCACTTTATTCTTGATACCAGCCTTCTCAGTTTTAGTCTTCAGAATTACTCTGAGTAGTGGGAAGGGTGTTTGGTTTTTTTCCCACCATAGAGATATTCTTCCCTATCTCTGTCTGTTTCTTCTTAATCTCCATCTTTTCATTTCACCATCTCCTCTGTTCTCTTTTCATCTCAATCTACCCCTCCTCCTTCTCTCTTCTTCCCCCTCCCCCCTCTCTCTTTCATCCCTTCTCCTCCATCCCTGTATCTCCTCTTCATTGCTTCCATCACAGCAGCGTCCTCAAGCCCCATGTCTCACTCTCACGTATCCCCAAAGGAAAGAGGTGCTCACATTGAATTGTGGGTATCTACCCCAGACCTGAATTGAGCATCAAAGCTTTTTGATATTTTCTGTGTTGAACTTGTGGATGGGACACAGATGATCTCTATAAATGAGTTTTACCCTGGGATGAGTTAACCAGGACTCAGTTCCCTCATCAGTTTTCTAGAATTCCATAAAATTCAGAAAACTTAGCCTGTGTTCGCTGCTTGGGTTTAAGTGTCTCTAATACTAGGACCACATTATCTCCAGAGCAGCACTGCTGTGTAGAAGTAATGTGGTAGCCACAAACATGAGCCACAGAAGTAATTTAAAAATGTTTTAGTAGGCACATGAAAAAGTGAAAAATCAAATAGTGAAGGTAATTTTAATAATATATTTTAGTTAACCAGATATATTCAAAACATTATCATCCCAATATGTAATCAGAATAAAAAGAGATTAATGAGATATTTTACATTCTTTTTTTCTTACTAAGTCTTTGAAATCTGGTGTATATTTTATACTTAGAGCATATCTCAATTTGGACGAGCTCCATTTCATTGCTTAAGAACCACATGTACTAGTAGCTACTGTATTGGACATTGAAGCTCCACATAGAAGGACATGGAGAAAAAAGATTGATTTTAGGCGATTAATGAACTGAAAGTATTTCTTGAGCTTCATGCTTCCAGAATGCTGAGTAAATGGAGCAGGTGCTCGACTAATAAGATGGGCTTGGAAAGCACCTTCAAGTTCAATATCAGTCTTTTAATGGCCTTAATCAAATAGCTGGTTGGCTGTGGGGTCTGGGGACTTGACCTGAGGGATAGAAGGCTAGGGGTCACTGCCATTTTCTGTACAACCTCCCAATTCTCCCTCTTCTATATTTCTACCCCCCCATGGAATTTTCCCACTTCTTGTAAGTCTAGGACTTAAACAAATAAGGATTAGTCCTTCTGGTGAAAATAACTTAGCAGTTAAGAGCTCAAGTAGGTCCTTTAAGTTCTGATACACATTCTCTTCCTTTTTACACCTTGGTTTGCATGGCAAAGGAGGAGATTTACCTTTTTCCTTGAAATTAACAAATGACTTCTTATCCCAGAAAGGCTCAAAAGTCAGCAAATTTAAGTAATATATTTTCATAGTTTGCATGTCACAGTGACAGGAAGGTGCTGCTTACCTCCACCCCCCATTTTGAACAGAGACAAGTTTGAACAGGCCCTGCCCCTTTCACCTTGGTTAAGCATTATCTTGTGTTCTTTGGGTTACTCTTGCATAACACTATCACAGCATAAACTGAAAGTGCCCCCATTTAACTTTGGTCTGAATCTGCCCTAAGGATGAAGGGATAGTGTTGTGGGGGTGAGGAGTTGGTGAGTTGTCAATAACTAGGTAAATAAAATGGGAATATGGTTAACTTTAACCCCTCCCACCTAAGTCTCCCCACACTTAACTTCCATTTATTTTCTTCCACATGAAATGAGGAGTTTGATTAGATGAGAAACTCCCAGTGTTTCTTCTGAAGAAGGTCTGTTTTCCATTCCTTATGTGCGAAGGGGAAGGTAGAGGGTGCTGCCTGTACTAGTGGGGATTGAGAACTCCTGGTTCTGCAACGAGTTATCTGGCTTTTCTTAGAAATGAGCAAACTGGAGACCCTTGGATCTCATGTAACCTAAGGTCCTTTGGTAGTTTCAGTTTCTAGGTTTCTGACTTTTGTAGAATCCTTGAAGTGTTGCTTACCTATGCTTTTGCAACAAAGAGGTATTGATAGGATCTGAGTGGTGGGGTCTCCATTAATGAAGTACCTGGAATGTTTGGTTGCGGGGAGGTGTTATGCAGGCAAGTAGGGAACAGGTAGGAGATGGCAAACCCATAAGGGCCCATTGGTGTTTACCAGAGTAAATTTGTTTGCTGGATGACATCTGGGGCTTTGTGATAGTAAGCTATGTTTAGAAATAGCATTGGAGAAATACAGAGGTTGAATGATTTCCACATGTTAGGAATGTGGAGGGTTGCTTGGATCAAAGAGAAAAGAATCCAAGCAATGTCATACTAGGGTAGTCCAGTATTTTGTTTTCAAGGGACTTCAAAAATTTAAATATATTTACATTTACTATTGTAGCAATAAAAAAAGAAACCAACACATGAAAACATAAAATCACCCCCATTTCTGCCACAGAAAACCAACTGGTCTAGTTTTCTGTTGTTTCTGAGCGTTCCAAGGGCTGATTTATAAGTGAACATGGCTCCCCTTGGTGATGATATCCTCAGAAGCAAAAGGCCATCTTCCAAATATGCTTCCTTTCTCCCTCCCTTCCTTCCTTCCTCCCTTCCTTTCTTTCTGTTGCGCCGGGTCTTAGTTGCGGCAGGCGGGCTCCTTAGTTGCAGCCGGCAGGCTCCTTAGTTATGGCACGCGAGCTCTTATTTGCAGCATGCATGTGGGATCTAGTTCCCTGACCAGGGATCGAACCTGCGTCCCCTGCACTGGAAGGTGGATTCTTAACCTCTGCACCACCAGGGAAGTCCCCAAATATGCTCCTCCTTTACCCATTATGAGTCTGCCTTTTTTTTTTCTTAAAGTAAACTTTTTATTTTGGAACAATTCTAGATTTACAGAAATATTGCAAAAATAATACAGAGATAAAACCCCAAAGACAAGCGCCTGATACTTCCCTGCAGGCCAACTATCTGACTAAGGTTATTTGAGGACTGACAATGAACTTTAAGGTTCATGAACTTTCCCAATTGCATCTTACTGGCCAATATTACCTAAATTACTTTTTATTACATTTGTCAAACCTAAGAAACCAATATTGGTATACAGCTATTCACTAAACTCAAGCCTATATATTCAGATTTCATGAATCATTGTGGATCTTTATTAGTTCATTTAAGTTATTTTTTGAAGTTTGGAATTGTCTGTGATACTACTTTATTTAAATAATGCTTTTTTCTCTGTGAAAACAATATATATACATATTTTTTTCATTGTAGAAATTAGGAAAATACTGAAAAATATAAAGAATAAAATAAATTGTAACTCCATTCCTGCCCTAATTTTGTGTTGAATGTAAGTATGTATGTATTAGCAAATTAAGTTCATTATGTTTACAGCATAGTTTTGAATTGCATATTTTTCATGTAGTATTACTTTAGGAGAAATTTAATTAAAAATCTTCAAATCAAATGTGTAATTTTAAAAAGTCATATTCCATTGTATAATTACTCATTTATTGATGAACAAACCTTAGGCTCATTCTAACTTTGGCTACTATAATTTTTTTTTACCACTTCCCTGATGATGTTCTCAGTGTAAATTTCTAGGAGTGGAATTACTGGATCAGTGGACCTGCCTTGGTGTTTGTTGACAAGTTACCATCCAGAAACATGGTACCAATTTATTTTCCCAAAGTATTCTTTGAGATACCTTACTTCACCTTTACCAGCACTGAACGTCATAATTTTTAATCTTTCACAATTTGATAGGTGAAAAGTTGTATATCTTTTTTTTTTTTTTTTGCGGTACACGGGCCTCTCACCGTTGTGGCCTCTCCCGTTGCGAGCACAGGCTCTGGACGCGCAGGCTCGGCGGCCGTGGCTCACGGGCCCAGCCGCTCCGTGGCATGTGGGATCTTCCCGGACCAGGGCACGAACCCGTGTCCCCTTCATCGGCAGGCGGACTCTCAACCACTGCACCACCAGGGAAGCCCTGTATATCTTTATTTTTTTAATTCTCATTTCTCTGTCACTAAAGTTGTCCTATATTTTCTTAGCTTATATAAATGACCATATTATGCTTAATGTTTTAAACCATCTCTGATTAAATATACATTTACTGAATGGTGTGATATTAATATAAAGGTCTAAAAGGCCTTTTTCTACATAGTTAATGTACCCCCCGAACTATAATTGAATATTGCTTATCCTGTTCTCATTGAATTGTTACGTTCTTTTTTATAGGAGTGTCTCTATCTGAGATCACTCATCTGTTCCAGTGATTTTTCTGTATCTTTGGCCAGGACCAATATTATTTTACCATTAGAACCATTTTTATTTAGGGCTTGGGCAAATTCCTTATCTTTTTATTCCAAAAATATTTTAGCTCTTCCAACCCTTCCCGATGAACTTTGGAACATTTTGCCAATTTTCAAAAAGCAGTCTATACTGTCCAACTTCATTGGAATTGCTTTATAATTGCTAGTTTTCTTCATCAGTAATATGGCATGATTCTCTATTCAGTCTTTTAAAAAATTCTATTTCTCAAAGTGATTTGTAATTTTCCTCAAATAGATCTGATGCATTTCTTGTTAACATTACTTTATGTTTTGTTGTGGTTGATGTTATTGTTATTGTGAATGGAATATTCATTTACACATGTCTTCTAATTATTTTTTATTGGTAGAGTTAATTACATAGGGCTTGATTGAACCTTATTGATTTTTTTACCCCTTATGCCTAGTGCATTACCTGACATGCAATAAGTGTCAGTTAGTTTTCAGTTCTTTATTTTGTATTTTCTCACTATACTGTCATATTCTATAAGTAATGATAGCTCTGTTTTAATATTTAAATGTTTTGTTTCATGTCTTATTGAATTGTCTGTATCTTCCCAAGAAATACTAAATTATAATGGTGGTAGTAAGTATTCTTGTCCATGATTTAATAGGGATGCTTCTGGTGCAGGAATTCTTAACATCCTTAGAGATCTATAGATGGGCTTTGGGAGAGTCTATTAACCACCCACATATATGTGCAAATTTGATTTAATGAGAGAGATTGTGTGTGGGAGAGAGTATTTATATTTATATAGCTATTCTTATATATTTTATATTAAATTTATAATTTTAAATCATATAAACAATATATCTCTTTATTTCTGTACTTCTTTTTACCATGAGATTATTTTCCTTTGAGTTCTTCTTTTCTTTTATTTATTTTAAAACAACTGTCCTTTGAGCTTTTTTTTTTTTATAATTTTTTCAGGGCTACTGATTTTTTAAAAATGATTTTATTTAATTTATTTATTTATTTTTGGCTGCATTGGGGCTTCATTGCTGCGTGAGGGCTTTTCTCTAGTTGCGGTGAGTGGGGGCTACTCTTTGTTGTGGTGCACGGTTCTCTCATTGCGGTGGCTTCTCTTGTTGCAGAGCGCAGGCTCTAGGTGCGTGGGCTTCAGTAGTTGTGGCACGCAGGCTCAGTAGTTGTGGCTCACGGGCTCTAGAGCACAGGCTCAGTAGTTGTGGCACACAGGCTTAGTTGCTCCACAGCATGTGGGATCTTCCCGGACCAGGGCTCGAACTCGTGTCCCCTGCATTGGCAGGCAGATTCTTAACCACTGTGCCACCAGAGAAGCCCCTCCTTTGAGCTTTAAGGATATGTCCCCTTAAAATAGCTGGTTTTGACTGAAGATACTGTTAGCAGAGGGGAGAACAGCTATTGAGAAAATCCAGGCGATTGTGAGATCTAAGCTTTGTAGGAGGCTGGAGATACTTAAAAATGGCAGTGAGAGGCTATTTTAATGGCCTTTTTTGTACACACTGAACTCATGAAGACCAAGGCAAGGATGACTGACAAGGTGTTTTTAAAATCCAGTGTTTGAAACACTCAGATGTTTGAGCGACAAAACGTATTGAATAGAGACTATAACCCATCACAAATGTATTATCTTACGCTTAAACCAAACTAAATATGAGCTAGTTTATTTAGGGTAAAGCTTTTGCTCCTTTTGGTGTCAGAGTTTGGTTAAAGGATGTGAAAGAGCCTCAGGAAAATGACAGAGACTATCTCATTGGATGGACAGTAGTCATTAAAACAAATTAAATACAATTTACAGTTTCTGTCAGGAGTTAAAAGGAACAGAACTTGAAAAGCCCCTTTAAGAGCTCCAAATAAGTTCTACAATGGGCAAAATGCAGTTTTGTTTTAGGAAATGACAGGAGGAAAAGGATGAGACCAGTACTTTCCTTTAACCTTAACAAATTTCATATCAGGTGGATGCCTTTAGTCTGTAGCAGTTAGTGGGGATCCTGAAATCCAGTGTTAGTTTGGAAAATACATTACTACAGTGATGGCTGTAGCTTTCTCAGCGATTACTCATTACTTAAATTTTAGTGGGAGTCATTAGAAATCCTAAAACAACCAAAAGAGGCACTTAGAAAAAATGCATGTAAATTGTAGTCACACAGAATCCCCTATGGAGTTGTAGAAATATTTTACCTTAAACAAGATCTTGAGAAGCCCATTTCCTATCTGTGTATCTGGGAACACAATGTGGTCTATTTCTTCCTGTAGGCAGTGACTGACTTCATCATCTACATTGTTCTGTGTGTGCAAAAGCACTCCAAATGCTGATCAGCAAAAGCATTACTAACCATTTAAAATAAAAGAAGTATTTTAAGAGGAATTTATTGCTTCTTAGACTCATAAATGATATGGGCCCTCCTTGAAATAGGGTGTTTCCTTTTCTAGCAGATAGGGGAGGTGGAAACACAGGCAAGAATTACTTTTCCCTGATTATTCTTTATGTAGTTTGCTAAGTCAAACTGGAAGAGGAAAGATAATTGCCAGAGTAAGGAACAGAAGATATGAGAGTGAACAAAACCCATGAGCTTTAACAACTTTGATAGTCAGTTGGAATTCTGCATTCAGACCTACCTTGCTTGGCACAGGGCACTTTGACATACTCTGTGCTGACTTAGAGCTGAAAAGAGAGGTTTCCGTCCTGGAGGCATTTTACAAGAAGGGAAAACTTAATTATAACATAAGGCAGATACTGGGTTATAATAAAAATATATAGTGTTGTGGGTACCTAGAGGAACTGGAGGAACAGAAAAGGTGGAGAGTTTTTGAGCTTTTCAACCCAGAGGTGGATTTCCTTAAGAAGTCCATTACAAGCCAGAGTTAAGAGTGGGGCAAATCCTGGGGCATGGAAGTGTTAAGGAAGAGTCTGCAGTCTGTTGTGATTCAGGGTGAGAGAGACAAGACTGTGGAGCTGTATAATATGAAGTCCTTCAATGCAGAGTCCTTCAGTGTGTTGGCAGGGGTAAGTTACTGAAGGATGTTGAGGAAAGAAATGACATGATTTGAACTGTGTTTTAAGAAGACAACTTTAGGGGTGTGGAGTCAAGATGGTGGTATGGGAGGACGTGGAGTTTATGTCTCCCCACAACTAGGGCACCTGCAGGATGCTGGTGGGGGACCTTGATGCCCAAGGTGATGGGAGGAACCCACAAGTGAACTGCCGGGGGTCAGGCCAAAGCTCCTGCAGTGGGAGCTCTGTGTCCGAACCACTGGACTAACAGAGAACCTCAGACCCTAGGGAATGTTCATCAGAGTGAGGTTTCCCAGAGGTCCTCATCGCAGCACCAAGACCCAGCTCTACCCAACAGCCTACAAACTCCACTGTTGGGAGCCTCAGGCCAAACAACCAGCAAGACAGGAACACAATCCCACTCATCCAAAAAAAAAAAGAAAAAATGAGACTGCAAAAAAATATGTCACAGATGAAGGAGCAAGGTAAAAACCTGCAAGACCAAATAAATGAAGAGGGAATAGACAATCTACCTGAAAACGAATTCAGGGTAATGATAGTAAAGATGATCCAGAATCTTGGAAATAGAATGGAGGCACTGATTGAGAAAATACAGGAAATCTTTAACAAAGATCTAGAAGAACTAAAGAACAAACAAACAGATGAACAACACAATAACTGAAATGAAAAACACACTAGAAGGCATCAATAACAGAATAACTGAGGCAGAAGAACGAATAAGTGAGCTGGAAGACAAAATGGTGGAAATAACTGCTGAGGAGCAGAATAAAGAAAAAAGGATGAAAAGAATTGAAGACAATCTCAGAGGCCTCTAGAACAACACTAAATGCACCAACATTCAAATTATAGGGGTCCCAGAAATAAAAGAGAAAAAGAAAGGGTCTGAGAAAATATTTGAAGAGATTATAGTGGAAAACTTCCCTAACATGGGAAAGGAAATAGTCACCCAAGTCCAGGAAGCACAGAGAGACCCACACAGGATAAACCCTAGGAGAAACACACCTAGCGTTAGACACATATTAATCAAACTAACAAAAATAAAATTCAGAGAAAAAATATTAAAAGCAGCAAGGGAAAAACAAAAAATAACATACAAAGGACACCCCATAAGGTTATCAGCTGACTTTTCAGCAGAAACTCTGCAGACCAGAAAGGAGTGGCAGGATATACTTAAAGTGATGAGAGAAAAAAAGAACTACAAACAAGAATACTCTACCCAGCAAGGATCTCATTCAGATTTGACGAAGAAATCAAAAACTTTTCAGACAAGCAAAAGCTAAGAGAATTCAGCACCACCAAACCAGCTTTACAACAAATGCCAGAGAAACTTCTCTAGGTGGGAAACACAAGAGAAGAAAAAGACCCACAAAAACAAACCCAAAATAATTAAGAAAATGGTAATAGGAACATACATATTGATAATTACCTTAAATGTAAATGGAGGGCTTCCTTGGTGGCGCAGTTGTTGAGACTCCGCCTGCCGATGCAAGGGACACGGGTTTGTGCCCTGGTCCAGGAAGATCCCACATGCCGAGGAGCGGCTGGGCCCATGAGCCATGGCCGCTGAGCCTGTGCGTCTGGAGCCTGTGCTCCACAACGGGAGAGGCTACAACAATGAGAGACCTGCGTACCACAAAAAAAAAAAAAAAAAAAAAGTAAATGGATTAAATGCTCCAACCAAAAGACATAGACTGGCTGAATAGATACAAAAACAAGACCCATATATATGCTATCTACAAGAGACCCACTTCAGACCTAGGGACACATACAGAATGAAAGTGAAGGGATGGAAAAAGATATTCCATGCAAATGGAAATCAAAAGACAGCTGGAGTAGCAATACTCATATCAGATAAAATAGTCTTTAAAATAAAGACTGTTAGAAGAGATAAAGAAGGACACTATTACATAATGAGCAAGGGATCAATCCAAGAAGAAGATATAACAATTGTAAATGTTTATGCACCCAACATAGGAGCACCTTAATACATAAGTCAAATGCTAACAACTATGAAAGGAGAAATTGACTGTAACACAATAATAGTAGGGGACTTTAACACTCCACTTACACCAATTGACAGATCATCCAAACAAAATAAATAAGGACACACAGCTTTAAATGATGCAATAGACCAGATAGATTTAATTAATATTTATAGAACATTCCACCCAAAAGTGGCAGAATACACTTTCTTCTCAAGTGGGCATGAAACATTCTCCAGGATAGATCACATTTTGGGTCATAACTCAAGCCTCGGTAAATTTAAGAATATTGAAATCATGTCAAGCATCTTTTCTGACCACAATGCTATGAGACTGGAAATCAATTACAGGAAAAAAACTGTAAAAAACACAAATACATGGAGGCTAAACAGTGCGCTACTAAGTAACTGAGAGATCACTGAAGAAGTAAAAAATTACATAGAAACAAATGACAGCAAAAACACAACAACCCAAAACCTATGGGACACATCAAAGGCAGTTCTAAGGGAAGTTTATAGCAATTCAGTCTCACCTCAAGAAACAAGAAAAATCTCAAATAAACAAGCTAACCCTACACTTAAAACAACTAGAGAAAAGAACAAAGAGGACACAAAGTCAGTAGAAGGAAAGAAATCATAAAGATCAGAGCAGAAATAAATGAAATAGAGACAAAGAAAATAGCAAAGATCAATAAAACTAAAAGCTGGTTCTTTGAGAAGATAAACAAAATTGATAAACCCTTATCCAGACTCATCAAGAAAAAAAGGGAGAGGATGCAAATCAATAAAATTAGAAATGGAAAAGAAATCACAACTGACACTGCAGAAATACAAAGGATTATAAGAGACTACTACAAACAACTATATGCCAATAAAATGGACAACCACAAAAAAATGGACAAATTCTTGGAAAGGTACACTTTTCCAAGACTGAACCAGGAAGAATTAGAAAATATAAACGGACCTATCAGAAGTAATGTAATTGAAACCGTAATTAAAAATCTTCCAACAAACAAAAGTCCAGGACTAGATTGTTTCACAGGCAAATTCTACCAAACATTTAGAGAAGAAGTAACACTGATCCTTCTCAAAGTCTTCAAAAAAATTGCAGAGGGAGAAACACTCCCAAATTCATTCTACGAAGCCACCATCACCCTGATACCAAAATCAGAAAAAAATATCACAAAAAAAGAAAATTATACACCAATATCACTGACGAACATAGATGCAAAAATCCTGAACAAAATACTAGCAGAGTCCAACAGCACATTAAAAGGATCATACACCATGATCAAGTGGAGTTTATCCCAGGAATGCAAGGATTTTTCAATATATGCAAATCAGTCAATGTGATACACCACATTAACAAATTAAGGAATAAAAACCATATGATCATCTCAATAGATGCAGAAAAAGCTTTAGACAAAATTCAATTCCGATTTATGATAAAAACTCTCCAGAAAATGGGCATACAGGGAGCCTACCTCAACATAATAAAGGCCATATGTGGCAAACCGACAGCAAACACCATACTCAGTAGTGAAAAACTTAAAGCATTTCCACCTAAGATCAGGAACAAGATAAGGATGTCCACTTTCGCCACTCTTATTCAACATAGTTTTGGAAATCCTAACCATGGCAATCAGAGAAGAAAAAGAAATAAAAGGAGTACAAATTGGAAAAAAAGAAATAAAACTGTCACTGTTTGCAGATGACATGATACTATACATAGAAAATCCTAAAGATGCCACCAGAAAACTACTAGAACTAATCAATGAATTGGGTAAGGTTGCAAGATACAAAATTGATGCACAGAAATCTCTGGCCTTCCTATACACAACAATAAAAAATCAGAAAGAGAAATTAAGGAAACAATCCTATTTACCATTGCAACAAAAAGAATAAAATACCTAGGAATAAACCTACCTAAGGAAGTGAAAGACTTGTATTCAGTAAACTATAAAACACTGATGAAAGAAATCAAAGATGATGTAAACGCATGGATTCCATATTCTTGGATTGGAAGAATCAGTATTGTGAAAACGACTATACTACCCTAAGCAATCTACAGATTCAGTGCAATCCCTATCAAATTACCAATGGCATTCTTCACAGAATTAGAACAAAAAATTTTACAATTCATATGGAAACACAAAAGACTCTGAAGAGCCAAAGCAGTTTTGAGAAAGAAAAACGGAGCTGGAGGAATCAGGCTCCCTGACTTCAGACTATACTACAAAGCTACAGTAATCAAGATAGTATGGTACTGGCACAAAAACAGAAGTATAGATCAATGGAACAGGATAGAAAGCCCAGAGATAAACCCATGCACATATGTCACTTAATTTATGACAAAGGAGGCAAGAACACACAATGGAGGAAAGACAGCCTCTTCAGTAAGTGGTGCTGGGAAAACTGGACAGCTACACATAAAAGTATGAAATTAGCACACTCTCTAACACCATACAGAAAAATATACTCAAAATGGATTAAAGGCCTAAATGTAAGACCAGACACTATAAAACTCTTAGAGGAAAACATAGGAAAAACACTCTTTGACATAAACCACAGCAAGATCTTTTTTCACCCACCTCCTAGAGTAATGAAAATAAAAACAGAAGTAAACAAATGGAACTTAATGAAACTTAAAAGCATTTGCAAATGGAACCATAAACAAGCAAAGGGAACCATAAACAAGACAGAAAGGCAACCCTCACAATGGGAGAAAATATTTGCCAATGAAACAACGGACAAAGGATTAATCTCCAAAATATACAAACAGCTCATGGAGCTCAATATCAAAAAAACAAACAATCCAATCCAAAAATGGGCAGAAGACCTAAATAGACATTTCACCAAAGAAGACATACAGATGGCCAAGAGGCACATGAAAAGATGCTCAATATCATTAATTTTCAGAGAAATGCAAATCAAAACTACAATGAGGTATCACCTCACACCAGTCAGAATGGCCATTATCAGAAAATCTAGAAACAATGCTGGAAAGAGTGTGGTGGAAAAGGAGCCCTCCTGCACTGTTGGTGAGAATGTAAATTGATACACCCACTATGGAGAACAGTATGGAGGTTCCTTAGAAAACTAAAAATTGAACTACCATACAACCCAGCAATCCCACTACTGGGCATATACCCTGAGAAAACCATAATTCAAAAAGAGTTATGTACCCCAATGTTCATTGCAGCACTATTTAAAATAGCCAGGACATGGAAACAACCTAAATGTCCATTGACAGATGAATGGATAAAGACGATGTGCCACATACATACAATGGAATATTACTCAGCCATAAAAAGAAACAAAATTGAGTTATTTGTAGTGAGGTGGATGGACCTGGAATCTGTCATACAGAGTGAAGTAAGTCAGAAAGAGAAAAACAAATACCATATGCTAAGGCATATATATGGAATCTAAAAAAAAAATTGGTACTGATGAACTTAGAGGCAGGGCAGGAATAAAGATGTAGACATAGAGAATGGACTTGAGGACACATGGGGTAGGGGGAAGCTGGGGTGAAGTCAGAGTAGCATCGACATATATACACTACCAAATGTAAAATCGTTAGGTAGTGGGAAGCAGCCGCATAGCACAGGAGATAAGCTCGGTGCTTTGGATGACCTAGAGGGGTGGGATAAGGAGGATGGGAGGGAGGCTCAAGAGGGAGGGGATATTGGATGTATATGTGCATGTGGCTGATTCACTCTG
Organism: Lagenorhynchus albirostris; assembly: GCF_949774975.1. NCBI lineage: Eukaryota > Metazoa > Chordata > Mammalia > Artiodactyla > Delphinidae > Lagenorhynchus > Lagenorhynchus albirostris. Next base: position 54,806,151 of record NC_083101.1, on the reverse strand, counting down.
TTGTGTGGCAGAGGCTAGTGCAGTATTGTGAAGCAGTTATACTCCAATAAGGATCTAGTAAAAAGAAAAAAAGACAACTTTGGTAGAAAAGAACCATACATTTGGGGGAAAGAATAACAACGTGTTTGGGTTGTGTTTAATCGTTGCAGCAATTTCTTAAACAGTGCTTTCTCAGGACCTCCCTGGTGCTCCAGTGGTTAAGACTCCATGCTCCCAATGCAGGGGGCCCAGGTTCGATCTCTGGTTGGGGAACTAAGATCCTATATACCGCAACTAAGCCCTTGTGCCGCAACTCCTGAGCCTATGTGTGCTGCAACTACTGAGTCTGCGTGCTGTAGAGCCTGTACAGCACAACTAGAGAAGCCTGCACGCCTCAACTGGAGAGAGCCTGTGCACCGCAAGGAAGACCCAGTGCAGCCAAAGTAAATTAATTAATTAAACAAACAAAACCAAAAAACAGCCCTTTCTCCAGGTCATCAGGGTCTTAGGGAGTTGTTCGTTTATTTTCATCCTTCTTCCTCTGTATATTCATCTCTTTATTCATTCATTTAGGAAAAAAACGCTGAGCATTCATCATTACATCCTTTCATGTATATAGTTCCTTGTACTTTTCAAAGTACCTTTATAATATTGTCTGTCTTGCTTCCTGTAAATACCCTGTGAAGTAAGTAGGGATGATGTTATGGTTCTTATTTTATAGATAGAGCACCTGAAAATTGCTCCAAGTCAAGAGCCAGGAAGTAGTGAATTTGTATCAGAATTTGGGTTTTCTGATTCCTTAAACAAATATGACTTCTTCCTTTTGTATAACACTTAATTCTGCGTGGAATGCTGAGGACTCTGGGCCACGATAATCTTTTCTTTGAGAGAGGGACAGTTTTTGTGGGGTCTGAGGTCACATACCTCCCAAGCAGTATAATCCCTCTTAGCCAGCATGATCTGGACTGGTTATTGTTCAGATAATTAAAAAAAATTGTTCATGTGGGAAATCAGAAAGCTGCTATACATTCATACCTTAAACATGTTACAGCAACTTTAAGCATCTAAATACATATTTATTTACCAGACTTTTGATTTGGGACCAAGGTCCTTTTTTTTCATTAAATGTCTTCTTCTTGGAGTCCACTTCAATCATCTGTCTTGTATATCTCTTCTATAATTTAAAAGTATTGATTTATTTAATGTGGAGTGAGAACTTAAAACATTTGTGAAGCAATCTTGAGTATGGAATCATTTTAGATTTTAAAATTTCCCCCTAAGATCTTTTACAAATATCTACCCCACACCTAATTTAGCAATAGGTTTTTTTTTTAAGTTGTTGACCTTTTCTTTTTTTGACTCTTTCCAATGTAGTTTTTATAGGAAAACCACCTGCCTTCTTTTTCTATTCACTTTATGTAATCTTTAACTAAAGTATATAAATATAACAGCATACAACTGTCATAAACATGTCTATCATAAATGGGTTTGGGAACAAACACAACGACTCTTGGTAAATAACCTACTCAGTTAGTGGGGGCTGAAGTACACTGACATATTTGAAAGTAGCTTCCTAGCCAAGAGCATTCACTGTGCCATGGACAACAGTCAGTATATTTCACAGAGGGTATGGTGGACATTAGCCGTTTCAGTGAGTTGGTTAAGAGAGATTCAACTGCAATGTAATCTACAGCAGCATGTACCACTAAAGAAGTTCAGAGTGTGGGTGGGTTGAGGTGGTCCAGAAAGATTTGTGGATGGCTTGGAACATTAGTTGGGGTGGGAAAGATGGGTGGAATTTAGGAAGGGAAGTTCTGGTTGTGTGGGTGCATGGGTTTGTGTGTGTGTACTCAGAGAGAAACAGACAGATAGAGAGCAAGCAGGGAATGGTCAGGTGTTCTCAGAAAAGGAAGGAAGTCCATTTCCTCAGAATACAAAAAAGTGGACAGTCAGACCAACTATATCTATTCAAAATCCTGTTCTAAATTCTACCTCATGAAGGAAATCTTCTCATAATAGGTGGTTTTGTGAGGATTTGGACTTACTTCCTATTGTAAACAAAATAATTGTGGTTCCCATACAAATTAAAATGCTTTTGTTCTAGTTCTGTGAAAAAATGCCATTGGTAATTTAATAGGGATTGCATTGAATGTGTAGATTTCCTTGGGTAGTATGGTCATTTCAGGTATTTTATTCTTTTTGTTGCAATGGTAAGTGGGGTTGTTTCCTTAATTTCTCTTTCTGATATCTAGTTGTTAGTGTATAGAAATGCAACAGATTTTTGTATGTTAATTTTCTATCCTGCATCTTCGTTGAATTCATTGATGAGCTCTAGTAGTTTTCTGGTGGCATTTTTAGGATTTTCTATGTATAGCATCGTGTCATCTGCAAACAGTGACAGTTTTACTTCTTCCTTTCCAATTTGGTTTCCTTTTATTTGTTTTTCTTCTCTGATTGCTATGGCTAGGACTTCCAAAACTATGTTGAATAAAAGTGGCTAGAGTGGCATCCTTGTCTTGTTCCTGATCTTAGAGGAAATGCTTTCAGCCTTTCACCATTGAGTATGATGTTAGTTGTGAGTTTGTGAAAAATGGCCTTTATTATGTTGAGGTAAGTTCCCTCTATGCCCACTTCCTGGAGAGTTTTTATCATAAATCGATGTTAAATTTTGTCAAAAGCTTTTTCTGCATCTATTGAGATGCTCGTATGGTTTTCATTCTACAAGTTGTTAATGTGGTGTATCACATTGATTTGCAGATATTGAGAAATGCTTGCATCCCTGGGATAAATACCACTTGAAAGTGGTGTATTGACCCTTTTAATGTATTGTTGGATTCAGTTTGCTAGTATTTTGTTGAGGATTTTTGCATTTATGTTCATCAGTGATATTGGCTTATAATTTTCTTTTTTCGTCTGGTTTTGGTATCAGGGTGACGGTGGCCTCATAGAATGAGTTTGGAAGTGTTCCTTTCTCTGCAAATTTTTGGAATAGTTTCAGAAGGATGGGTGTTAACTCTTCCCTAAATGTTTGGTAGAATTCACCTATGAAACCATCTGGTCCTGGACTTCTGTTTGTTGAGAGTTTTAAAATTACTGTTTCAATTTCAGTACTAGTAATTGGTCTGTTCATATTTCCTATTTCTTCCTGGTTCAGTGTTGGGAGATTGTACCTTTCTAAGAATAAATAATGCCATTTGTAGCAACATGGACGGGCCTAGACATTAACATAGTAAGGGAAGTAAGACAGAGAAAGACAAATATCATATGATATCACTTATATGTGGAATCTAAAAAAATTATACAAGTGAACTTATTTACAAAACAAAAGATTCACAGACATAGAAAATAAATTTATGGTTACTAAAGGGGAAAGGAGGGGAGGGATAAGTTAGGAGTTTGGGATTAACAGATACACACTACTATATATAAAATAGATAAGGAACTAGGACCTACTATATCACACAGGGAACTATATTCAATATCTTGTAATAACCTATAACGGAAAAGAATCTGAAAATGGTATATGTGTGAATAAGTCAATCACTTTGCTGTACATCTGAAACTAACACAACATTGTAAATCAACTGTACTTCAATTTAAAAAATCATTGTGGTAGCTATTTAATCTTCCATCTCCATTGTGGACTACACCTGACCCATCCCAGACAGATTAAGGGTTACCCAGTTTTAAGAAAGCTGCCAAAGAAGAATTTATGGTTTCCCTTAGTAATCCATTCTGATGTTCTGGCCCTCTGTAATAACCCTTCACATATTTAAAAATGATTATTAAATCTTTTTTCCAGTGCCTAGGCTGGATTATCCCAAAGTGATAGAACCATCATTTCATATATTCTTTATTCTAAATTTACTGAGTAGAAAGAAAGAGAAATTACAAAGCATAGATTTCCCATTCACAATTTCAAATCAGCCATGAAGGATGTTGGTACTACATGTATATATCTATGTTAGTACTATGTGTGTATGTGTGTGTCTGTATAGTTGTGTTTTTATATATATATATATATATATATATATATATGCATGTATGAACATACGTATGTGTCTAAAACTGTGTGTAAATATAATATATATACACAAATGCATACATATACATACACACACACCATAGCTTTTGGAAACCAAAAGATAAAGGTGCCAAAAGCAGTCTTACAGGTGTAACTTGAAAGTCAGAATGTTGAGGTTCTGTCTGAGATCACCTGACAGGGAAAGTTGATTGTTTGATACCCTTTTACCGTGATCATTTCTGGCTGTTCCTTTCTGGCCACTTCCTCCTCCTTTCTGTCTTCTGTACTCTGTCACAGGTTAAATAAGAGTTGACCCTCATATCAGTTTGCTGAGCTCCTCCTGATTATTAAGTGGGTTTGCTACTAAAAATGGATTAAGGTATCATTCTCCTTAAAGTTATTTGTTTCTTAAGGGAGGACTTTTGGAGACAGAAGTCTTTGAAGACATAGGTCTTGAAGACCCAAGGCCTGGAATCTCTAATGTGGGATCAAATGGTTGAAGGGTTAATCCCACTAGTTTGCCAGGCATACACTAAAATTTCATTGATGTACATACAAAGGTGGGCTTTTCTGTATGCATAGCTTATCTAGACCAGTGCTGTACAATAAAATACAATGTAAGCCACACATGAGCCATGTATGTAATTTAAAATTTCTTGTAGCCACAGCAAAAAAAGTAAAAAGAAACAAGTGAAATTAATTTTGTTAATTAATTTATTTTTTTGTGGCTTAATCAGTCTCTTCTTTTTTAAAAAAATTCCTTTCCATTATGGGTTTATTATAGGATATTGAATATAGTTCCCTGTGCTATACAATAGGACCTGTTGTTTGTTGTTTATCCATTCTATATATAATAGTTTGCATGTGCTAGTTCAAAACTCCCAATCCATCCCTTCCCCACCCCCTTCCCCCTTGGCGACCACAAGTCTGTTCTCTATGTCTCTGAGTCTGTTTCTGTTTTGTAGATAAGTTCATTTGTGTCATACTTTAGATTCCATATATAAGTGATATCATATGGTATTTGTCTTTCTCTTTCTGACTTACTTCGCTTAGTATGATAATCCCTAGGTCCATCCATGTAGCTGCAAACAACATTATTTCATTCTTTTTTATGGCTGAGTAGTATTCCATTGTGTGTGTGTGTGTGTGTGTGTGTGTGTGTGTGTACCATATCTTCTTTATCCATTCATCTGTCCATGGACATTTAGGTTGTTTCCATGTCGGCTGTTGTAAATAGTGCTGCTATGAACATAGGGGTGCATATATCTTTTCGAATTAGAGTTTTGTCTGGACATATGCCCAGGAGAGGGATTGCTGGATCATATGGCAACTCCATTTTTAGTTTCTTGAGGAACCTCCATACTGTTCTCCATGGTGGCTATACCAATTTACATTCCCACCAACAGTATAGGAGGGTTCCCCTTTTCTCCACACCCTCTCTAGCATTTGTTATTTGTAGACTTTTTAATGGTGGCCATTCTGACCAGTGTGAGGTGGAATCTCATTGTAGTTTTGATTTGCATTTCTCTAATAATTAGCAGTGCTGAGCATCGTTTCATGTGCCTGTTGGCCATCTGTATCTCTTCTTTGGAGAAATGTCTATTTAGGTTTTTGAAACTAATTTTAATAATAGGTTTTATTTAACATACGTATATAATCAATGAAAAATTTCATCAATGAGATATTTTAGTGTTTTTGTATTAAGTCTTCTGAATCTGGTGTGTATTTTGTGTAATGCATCTCTACTTGGATTAGCCACATTTTAAGCACTCAATAGCCACATCTGGCTGGTGGTTACTCATTTGAATAGTGCAGGTCTAGAGACCTGAGAGTGCCACACTGAGGACAGGGAGCCTGTCATTTTTAAGTGTTGGATCCCACTTAGTACAGGGAGCCTGTTGTTAGACAACCTCCATCTGCCAGGGCAGTTCCATGGTATGCATTGGTCATGCCCAGTAAGTAGAGGGAGTCAGAGTGTTTTGTTGAGCATGGGACTTTAGAATAGCACTTTGTGTTTGATTTCACCTCAGAAGGAACAGATTGATTCCTATACAGCTCTGAATAAAGTGAATTGTTCCTCAGAAAGAAAGTTGTTGAGCAACAAGTATAGGATTTCCTGGATAATAGCCAAGCGTGAGCAGGTTTTCTATGGATTAGCTGGCACACATTTTTTCCCACTTCCTGGAGATGCTGGAGAGTTAGAGATGAAAAACAGCCAAGTGTTACAGTGAGGGACTATACAAGACACAGTGTACCTGAAACTGACCAGGTTAGAAGTTGTTTCCGGTGGTCTGGGATGGATCAGGAAGGGTCCATAGCAGCAAACTGGCTTTCTTCTACTACTCAGACTCCTGAGGCACCCTGTGAGTTTCTTTTCATTGCTGAGGGCCTCAAAGCCACAAGATAAATATGGTATAATTTTACTCCAAGACTTAGAGAACAGCAGTGTTATTTTTGTATTAAAACAAATGTGACTATTTTATGAGTGTAATGCAAAATTCCCTTGCACCTTAAAACATAAAACACAAGTCTTGTAAAAACAGCGGGCAGTGAATTACTCTGGGACACACCATCTTTTTCCTTGAGCTTGGAGCTCATTTTCCTTTGCTTGTTGGGAATACTTGTAGAAGTGCTGCCTTTCCTATGTACCCCACCACACTTCTTCCAGTCTTAAGTTTAATGCACCTTCAGGTTGCAGAGCATGCACAAAAAGGCAAGGAAACTCGGGTAAGGTCATAATTATAAAGGGAGATTGTCCAGTGATGGGAGTAAAGTTATTTTGAAATCAATATTTTGAAAAAAAAAGGATAACAAATTGCCTGTAAAGGTTAATTTCAGTAGAAATTAGTCTAAAAAATATACACATATACCCATACATATTTTCTTCCTCAGAGTAGCCATAGTTCTCTTTTCTTACCCTATGTCATTTATTTTCATTTGAATATTTCTTTTAGTGAAACTCAGTGAATAAGGATATGCTGTTTAGATAGTTGACTTATTCCCTTTAGCATTGTACCACTTATTTAACTAGTTAATTAATTTTATTGAGATGTAGTTGACACATAACATATTAGTTTGAGGTATGCAACATAATGATTCAATATTTGTATGTATCCAACTTACATTTTAAATCTTTTCTAACATTTTTGGTTTACTCAAATTATAAGACTAATGCATTCTGACTATATGAATAAGATAAAGTTATCTATTAGTTTTGTGATGTAGTGCTATCTTATACTCTTGTTTATGATTGTTGCTGTTTTTTTAAAAATTTATTTTTATTTATTTTTGGCTGTGTCGAGTCTTCATTGCTGTGTGTGGGCTCTCTCTAGTTGTGGTGAGCGGGGGCTACTCTTCGTTGTAGTGCTCAGACTTCTCATTGTGGTGGCTTCTCTTGTTGTGGAGCATGGGCTCTAGGTGCACGGGCTTCAGTAGTTGTGGCGTGTGGGCTCAGTAGTTGTGGCTCGCAGGCTCTAGAGCACAGGCTCAGTAGTTGTAGCACACGGGCTTAGTTGCTCTGCAGTATGTGGGATCTTCCCGGACCAGGGCTCTAACCTGTGTCCCCTGCATTGGCAGACGGATTCCTAACCACTGCGCCACCAGGGAAGTCCCTGATTGTTGCTGTTTCAAAAAAAATTTCTGAAGGGAAAACCTTAGGAACAGAGGGTCGAAGTTAGGCTTTAGGTGATGAAATAATCATGAGAAAGGTAAGATATATGTCCATCACTTACATATTATAATTTTATCTATCAATTGCAATTGCATTTGTAAAAAGATCAAGTTAAATGGTTGAAGAAATAATTCAGCATGAAAAAACTTAAGTTAAAAAAGTAACTTAGTGTATAACATAATGCAGATGGGTGAGACAAGGTTTATCACCCTTTATTCTGATAAAGGTTGTATGATTCAGAGTGAGGAAATAGACACCATTTGCTAACACTCCTGAAATCTAGTGATTGTGGTAGGTGGTGCTCATTGTCCATGGTCGTCTTTTCTACTAGGCATAGCCTCACAGTACTTTTTAATCAGCTGTTGGCATAGTCAAGTAGAAACTATTTAATGTTTATATTTATTTAATATTCTAGGTGTAATGTAGTCAGAGAAGGGAAATAAGTGATGGAAAACCATAAAAAATTTTAGATCACTTTTTTAGTGAAAAAAAAAGGGGACCTAATGATGATGAGATCCCCTACAGCTCCCAATGTCCAAGCCTTCTTTTATATTGAATTTAAGGAAAGATAGAGAGCATTAGTGTAGTAGTTCTCAACCTTGTTTTCTCATTAATGACGAAAGTACTAGAGTTGGCAGCCAGGTCTCTAGAAACGGTGCAGAGTCTGCAGCCCACACCTTATGTCTGCTCATGGGAATACAAAAGTATGAGAGGTCATCATTCCCAGTCACAGAGGAAAAGAAGCTGTGACTGCTGTGGCTAGAGAGAACAGCTCTTTCATAATTTGTTTTAAACTGGTTTCCTCACGGTGAAGAAGTTACAGCAGCAGCAGCAGCTGCAGCTGAGTAGTTACAGTGGTTATGGCACGTCTCTTTGCTGGCCATTTCAAAAGTCTGAACTCCAGGGAAAGCCTGACTTACAGAATGCTTTAGCACATGAGGGCTTCATGGTTTAATTAAAGAAAGCCAACTCTGGAAGAAAGATATCAGGTAGGCACACAATACAGTGATAGAAGGTGTCTGACCCACAAGGAATGACACACAGGGAGAACACTTGTTCAGAAAATTGTGCATTTTCCTGTTATCAGTAACTGAAAGAACATTGGTAGCACTTGTGTTATGCTGCCCATAAATGGTGATGGTTTCCTTGGTTGCTAAATAGAGGCCTTCTGAGTTCAAGTACCCACAGTGGTTTTAGTTTTAGCACTGCAGGGTGGGGGGATATTTGGCATTTTATTTTTTTAAAATTGTAAACTGGTAGGTCTAGGTATATTTCAGGAAGGAAGTTAGAATGTTGGGGGATGATTAATATCTTCTCTCATGCAGGAAGGCTCTCTCATTCTGGAACAAATAGTATATTCATATTTTATTCCTCTTCATAGCAAAGTAACAATTCCGTCTTCTGTATCACTTCTATTTTGGGCAGAGGTTAGGGATGGAGAGGGATAAATACTGATAAATACTGTCTACTAAGAGATCACATCTCTCCCTTCCCTCCCTTTTGGTCTCCCTTTTGGTCTCCCTTTTAGCTACATTGTTTTACACTGTCTCTTAGGAAGCTCTGTAGAGGAATCAACTTCACATGAAACAGGCTGAGAGGTCCTTTCTCAGGGGGTGGACCTAAAGGCTCTGACATTGTGCTCAGTGGTATGGAAACAAGACATACCAGTGACAACGGGAAATTGGCAACAGGAAATTTGGGAGACATTTTTTGTTCTAGAGCACTCCTAGGTAGAAATTCTGAGAAAGGAGATCTGGATAGTCACTGGTCAAAGGTAAGAATAAAGAGAACGTGTGGGGACTCATCCGGTCCATGTGAAACCTGCTGGGCTAGTGAATTAACTGAGGAAGGGAAAGTTATTTAAAGCCACATCAACTGGGTAAAGCCCTGAAGTAGCAGAGGACTAGAAGAGAGAAAATATGCTTCCAGTGTTTCCAAAAACAGGAAGACAGAAATGAAACTGTCAGTCGTTATGCTCTCAGTATAGAATTAATCTCAAGTGAAACAGTGGAAAAAACATTGCAAAACAAAAGGCATATTTTATGAGAGAGTTAATCAGGTCGTGAGAATCAACAGTTTGATAAACCATGTTAAAAAGTTTGAATTTATGAAATTGGGGGTAAAAAAGGTAATATAAATTGATAATGAAAGTGCTACACCAAAAACATGGACCTGTGGTTTAAAAAAGTAATGATTCTGGAATGATAAAGATCCCACTTCTAGGTTTTCAGTCATGCCTCAAGGCTCACTGTTGACCCTGAAGTAGAGATTCCTTCTTGCTTTCACTGGAAACTACTATTTTTGCTTTTTTGCATATTTAAAAATATTTGTAGTCATAGTATAGACTTAATTTAATAATATGATTTTTTCTTAGTTAATGTAAAGTTGCTATGAGTGGTTAGTTCATGTTGTCATAATTTTTATGGCTGCATAATATTCTACTTAGAGACGGTGCTTAACCATGTCTTGGTGTTAGATATCTAGGTTATTTCAAAGGGCATTTTCGTTATTACAAATAACCCACTATGAACATCTTTGCTTAGTAAACCCTTTCCTGTTATTTTTGGATTATTTCCTTAAAATTATTTTTAAATAGGATGGGTGAAGGAAATGAGTGTCTTTATGACTATACTTACTGTCAAACTGCTTTCTAAAACATTTCTGTGATTTTCACACGGTGGAGTTAGGAGTGGATGTGTCCACTTGTGCCTAATGAGATTATACTGCGTGAAGGATTCCCTAGATTTAATGCAGCTGGAAATGATTCTCCCTTGAGGTGATGTTGAGTCATCTCCCAAGGGAATCCTGGTCTCAAAATATTTCTAATGAATTGCTATGGACAAAAGAAAGAAAAGCATCTGCCAATCAGAAGTTTTAGATAGCCTTCAGAGGAGGGATTTTTATTTTGATTATTATTTTTTTGGTTTACATTATCTTATATAAGTGTTTTTGGCCTAGAATCTGGGAGTAAATACAACTTTAATAAATTGAATTTTGTTTTTTATAAGATAGCACCTAAAAATGCCTCATGCATAGTGGAGCTCCGTAATATTTGTGAGTAAATGAAATGCTGTGGGAAACTTGTCATTGAAAGTAACCCTGAAATGAATTTCTTTTTTGATCAACAGAACAGAAATTAGACTATTCTGCTTGAAACTTCAGATATTTTTCCATCTAGGTTTTCTTAAAATGAGGTATGCTTCTACAGTTCACTGCTACAGCCAATATTTGCAAATACGGTAACAAAAAACTGTTTAAACATAAAAACAAATATTCAGTTTGTCACATCCCAACCCATGTGGAAAAGGGAAATACTTTTTTAAAGTGGGAATTCTTAATATTATAAAGTGTTTGGTTGGAGCAGCAACTATTTAAAAACTCACAACTTTAATAAGTGAAGGAGACATACTGATGTAAACCACAAACATGTTTAGTGCATGAGGTAGTTCAGACTCCTTCTCACCTTCAGCACAAAAGGTTTTTCCTTCTTCTGTTTTTTTCTTTTTCCTTTCTTTCTTTCTCTTCTTTCTTTTCTTTTCTTTTCTTTTTTTTTTTTTTTTTTTGACAACCACGTCAAGTTTTCCTGGCTGTGGCCAGGGAGCAGCACTCCAACTATTAAGCTGTGTGAGAACAGTGAACTTGGTCAGCAAGGATCATTTGTCTCCAGTTGTCAACAAAGGCTTGTTTTACTAGGAACAATGACTACGCAGGTTTGTGCAGAGTGTTGTGTGCAGAAACGTTAATCAGTAAGCAGCTTGAGCCATACTCAAAATCTCTTTTACATAGTTATTTTGCTTTTTAGGGGTGATTATTGTCTCTGTCAATTGGCACCATCTGAAAAAGAAGTTCATCAGTATGCCGAGATGCTCTCTACCGAGAAAGCTTGACTCAGTCCTCTGTTTCTTTCTTTTGGTTCTCTTTAATCAGTTTTCACCAGTGCGCAGCCCCGTTACTATTGATGTTTAAGTACAGCGAAGTGATTAAATGATAATGATCTTGGTTTCCATCCAAGATGACAGATTTTTCTAGCTTTGGGAATTCTTCAGTGCCCTGATGGAATGCATTTTTTACACACTCACTCACTTGTGCATTCACATGCACACATACACTCACATGCTTCACACTCACAGAGGACCTTGATTCCAAGAAGTACAGAAAGGATGACTGTTGGCTATTAGAAAGGGTGCAGTCTAAAGCCAGTAGGAGTAACTGGGGGTGAATGAATTCTTCTGCTCTGTTTGGCACTTACCAAAAGGACTGAATCACTCCAAGAAACATACTGAGCTTAATTCCAGCATGGCTGAATCACTGAGATCAAGTTGTTAGAAATTTGAAGCTGATAAAGTTTCACTTTGAATCCGAAGGAGTGGTACGTATGTGAGCCTTCTCTCTGTGTACATATTTCAGGAGATTCTTCCCAACATTTCCCACTCAGTGATTACCTCCCTGCCCATCACATTTTTATTAAGTTCAGTGGGGTGCAGCTTTCCATGACTGACTGAGGCAAGTGAGACTGGTGTCAGGGAGTACATAGAGTGGCATATTTTCAAGTCCTTCCACCTTCAGAGAGTGTTTGTGAGGGGGCAAAGAGTATAGTGTCTAAGAGCTTGGACTGTGGGGTCTAATGCAGATAGACCTATGTTATAATCTTGACACTGCCTCTCTTTTTTTAAAATTAATTAATTTGTGGCTGCGCTGGGTCTTCGTTGCTGCACACGGGCTTTCTCTAGTTGCGGCAAGCGGGGGGCTAATCTTGGTTGTGGTGCACAGGCTTCTTATTGCGGTGGCTTCTCTTGTTGCGGAGCACGGGCTTTAGGTGCGCAGACTTCAGTAGTGGTGGTGCGTGGGCTCAGTAGTTGTTGACACTGTCTCTTAATAGCTGTGCGACCTTCAGCAAGTCACTTAACCTCTCAGTATTAAGAATCAACATACAAATAATGGATTAACATAATAATAGTTTAACACTAATTGAGCTTTCACTATATACTGGGTACTATGCTTAAGCATGTTACACATGCTGTCTCATTTAATCCTGTAACAGTGCATCCAGGTACGTCCTGTTATATATGTGAGGAAATTCAGACCCAGAGAGGTTAAAAATGAGCAGTCAACTGCATCTCTTGAGCCATATTCATATTCCACCATACCATCCTGCCTCTCCCTAAATGCCCTGGTGTGATTTCTTGTATACCAGGATTCCTGTTTCTGAAAGATTGAATAGATGAGATAGGGAGAAATGGTTGACCAAGGATCTCCCCAGATTCTAAACTGTGCTTGCTTTTAACTGCTAATGGTTGGGAAGCAGGCGATGGGGGGATAGACCTATAAGAACTAATATTCTAACTAATTGCTTGTCAAAGTTGTTTGCAGCAAGCAGCTTAGGGGTAGTGAGACATGGAAAGGGATACAAAAGGCTGAGGCATCCCATAGACACATGGTCCTGGGAGGGACCATGAAGTAGCAACATCAGTGACAATGCAGGAAAAACCCATGTGAGGGTCCAGTGACTCACTTTAGTCAAAGGTCTTTCACTCCTAAGGCCGAAGGTGTGAGGATTTTTGTAACTAGACCACAGTAGTTATACCAAGTCTTGGAGTGTGAAATGCTCCTTGGTGCATCCCATAAGCCCTGTAGACTTCATTGTCGTTGAACAGAGTTTCCCCTAGCCAAAGGTGGACGGAGTTGAAGGAAGTTCTGGATTCCTCAAGATTAGCAAACCTGGGATAGTACCTGAGCAGGAGGGGTCAATACTGCTATAAAGTACAAGCCTTTCTGGAAGGACCTGGCTAGTCCCTAGATAAGGGGTTTCTGTGGTAATGGTGGCCAGCTCTAACTCCTGGGTGTTTGAATGGAGAGTGTCACAAGAGTAGCAGTAGTTAACCAAGAGCATCAAGAAATCACCTCGTCTGCCAGTCTTAAGGATTGAAGATAGTGTGGGAATACTCTCTGAAAAAGGGGTCACCAGTATATTTGTATCATTGGTACCAAAATTATGTGATTGGTCATCGGAACTCATCCTCTTTGTTAATATAGATATTACTCTCATGTGGTAGTCTTGGGAGCAGAGTTGTTGGTAATATTCTAGAGTAGAAAAGAAACAGGCCCAAACACAAAAACACTTTGCCTGCATACTGATTCCACTGGAGGTATTAGGATTAACATTCTACTCTTTGGAATGGCCAGTGTTTCCTGGGTAATTTTACCTATCACTTACTTAATATCTTCGATTTTGTTTTTCAGAAGTTTGCTGACCATCTAACTGTAGTTCCTTTAAGAGTTTTGCTTTTTTCTGATGTTTTTCTGTTTTACCTCAGTGTATTAGATGTAGATTTATTTTTACTTATCTTGTTTATGCTTTCAGTATAAGGACTTGTTTCTTTCTCCAATTATGGGAGATCTTTGTAATTCTCTCCATTCTTTTCTTCTGGAGTTGTTATTAGACGTGTAATGGAGCCTCTCAGTCTGCCTTCTGAATCTCTTAATTGAACTTTAATATTTAAGAAAAACCTTTTTTCCCCTTGTCTTCCTTTTGGATGAATAAAATAATACCTCCTTAGTATTATCTTCTAATTCACTGTTCCTTTTTGGACATGTAAAATATAGGTTTTACCTCATCTATTGAATTTTTCTGGTTCAGTTAGTATACTTCCTAAAATTTTAAAGTGTTTCTTTTTTGTGTCTACCTGTTTTTATTTTGCTTTTTTATTTTTATAAATCCATTCTTATTTTTAATGGCTATTGCTTCTTTATTTATCTTACTAACCATCCTAAACCTATGTACTTTAAACTCTTTGTCTGTTCTGTGAAATTAATTTCATTTGGGCTGAATTCATAACTTGATGGTTGATTTGAGTTTCTTAGAATTAGATCCTTTTATATGTTTGGAATTTTAGTTTGTGGTTTCATTTTGAATGTGAGGGATTTTTGCTTTCTTCTGTTGTTTCTTTCTCTCATTCTTCCTTCTTGACTAATGCTTTTGCGGTTTTGCATTTGCCTTTGTCTTTGCCTTTACCTGGCCCAGTCCATAACTGAGTATTATAACAGTGTTTATTATATCCTTGCTCTGTGATGATTTGGGGAACATCACAGATTCATGGAGCAAGCAGGCAATCTGACCCAATTCCTCTCTTAAGTCTTCTTTCCTCTTTCCCTATGCCCATAGCTGCTGGTAAAGCTTAGGAGTCTTAAGCAGTAGGTCCTCTGTTACTTCATCCAGGTTCCTTTCACAAATGTGTGGGTACTTGGACATTTGCAGAGGAGAGAGGGAGCCTCACTTCAGTCTCTGGCTTCAAGCAGTAAGTCAGGCTCCATCTCCACCTAGCACGTGACAGTTTAGGCTCTCATACCCCTCAGAAGTATACTTCTCTGCTGCTGCTGCCTGCTCCTGATTTGGGAGTCCTGCATTTCTTTAATCTCAGCCGTACTTGATTTCTGTTTCTTTTCTAGTTGATGGAGATTTATCTTGCCTTTGAGACTGATGATATCTTATTGATTTTCTCTTTTTTAAATTAAATTTTTAAATGTAAAATATGTCTTTGGATCAGAGAAACTGTTTTGGAGTTTGGACTTACAGGGCTGACTTGACCTGAATTGTACCATTTTCACTTTGCCAGCCTGCCTGTTTTAAAAGTCATTTCCCCAGGAATGCCAAGGTACTATTGTATTGCTGTCTGCCTGGCCTTTTTTCCTCTCTTGTCGAATTGCTTCTGAAATTAAGGGACTTACTTTCTACCTGGTGTTATCTTGATTGGGTAATATTGAGAATAAATTTCAAGACTCCATCTTCACTGTAAATGTCAGTATTATCTCGAGTTAAGGAGGATAATATTAAAGAATAAGTAAGCTTACAGAAATTATTCTCCAGACCAAATTTCAGGAGATGTGACATTTGATATGATGTGTACTCAAGTATAAACTTCCACTTGGCTTTCATGTGTGGTTATGAAATAGCTAAAAAAGCTTCATGAGTTGTTAGGGTTTTCTTTTTCTTTTAAATAAGAAATAATATGGTAGTAAAGACTTTATATCAAAGATTTTAAGAAGGTAAATGTTAATAAAACTGCAAATATTTTCTTTATTTTTTTCACATCTTATTAAATTCAAAGAACCAAAAAATATCCATGTTTCAGGGCACTTTTAAACGTACCTTGAGTACTTCAAGTTTAAAGGTAACATTGTACTATAGACAACTTCTAGTCCTTCTTTAAAGTCTGTTGAAGACCTATTGTAACTTTCCTGTCATTCCAGTAGCTTGTGCTCTTATGCTCAGATCCTGAGCTCTGGGAACTGGTCATGGTAACCAACCTAAGTTAGATCTATTGAAATCCTTTCTGTATGTACAATAATTTAATATCAGCTATTGTTTTCAAAATTGTTATTTATTTTAAATGATCCTTAAAAATCTTTCAAAAAGATAATATGTGTGCATGGTAAAGTTTTCACACAAAGTATATTCAGTAAAAGCAAGTCTCTAATTCTATCCCATTCCTGTAGGCCTCCTCCTAAGAGATGGCGAATGTTGGTGCTCTGTATTTCCTTCTTGAGATCTTCTAGGCACGTATGTGCATATTCCGTTTTTTCATAAATTGTAGCATATCGTACATACCATTCTGAACCTTGTTTTTTATATCCAACAACTTACTTTGGAGCTCATCCTCTAATGGTATATATAAAGCTACCTCATGATTTTTTAAATTAAAACTGTTAATTATTGCTAGAATCTTCTTGTATTCCATAAAGCATTATGTAAGAGCTGTTAATATCCATCACAGGTTTATTTTAGAGTAGAGTGGACTCTCTTTATTCGGCTCTCCTGGACAGTAGGTTTTGAACTTCATATGTGAGTAGATAATAGAGCAGAGTTTCACTGTATGGAAGTCAGCTCCTAAGCTAGCCTTTCAGTTCTGTGTTTTCAACAATAGGTGGCACCAGCAATTTCTGTATTTGGGCTGTATGTAGATGGGAAGCACCATCATTTTGATAATTTTTCGTTTCATATCGTTGTGTTCACAGATTATTAATAGCAAAGATGTGTTTACCTCAAAGCCTAGAGGCTTGCAAAACATGCGTACATACATGGGGGATTAAGAAGCACTTTGTAGAAAGGTACCTGGAGTACTATGCTGCTTTCCTTCCCTTGCCCTGGATTTGTAGCAGTCATCTAATGAGACCAGACATTTATTTAATTATGAATATTATTTTATGTATACAAACAGATCTTTTCAGGTGAAACTTTTGAGATTGATTTTTGTGGAAATTTGTTCCTTGGCCACACACATGAGAATTTATCACTGCAGTGAGGAGTCATGCATTCTTAAGCTTAACCTGTCACATCTGTGCTGACAGTTCTTGTCTCTGTCTCAACCCCTCCTGCTACCCCATGATCCTTGTCAGCTGTGCCTAGAATGTCCCCTCAGCATTTAAAACACAGCATTTAAAAAACTAAATGCTTGGCTGCACAACGGCTTGAAGGTGCACCTGCAGGCCGGTTCCCTAGCAGTGCGCGTTTACTTTTGAGGGAGGAGCCACTACCCTGTGGTGCTGGGAGCTTCCTGTCACGTCATGTCAGGAGGAACGTCCTGTGTTCTTAAGGTCATTGGGAAACAGACTGAGCCGGCATACTTTTTTCTCAACTGTTACCCATAATGTATTTGGAATCATTTAGCCTGCCATTGTTTCCAGAAATAATTACAGGTCCGTCCTGAGTGGGAAAGAAGTGGCCTGTGCAGCAGGACATCTAGAGCAAAGTCCCAGCTCTGCTGCTGTGTGGCTGTATGACCTCGGGCATGAGTGTCACCTCTCTCTGGGGGAATAACAGCACCTGTGTTAGCTGAAGTCTATCTCTTGGCCACCTCCTCATCCATCACCACGTCCCATCTCCTCTAGTCCATTTGGAGATGAACCCGACAGACTCTGCCCTGGAGTCCTTCAGAGACAAGAGTGGAGACGTGTGTGTGTGTATGTTTCCTTGTGTAATTTTTGTCTGTTTAGTTTCGCTTTTACCATTTGGTTTGGGGTTCTATCTGTTTTTTTTTTTTTTCTTTTTTTCTTCCTTTTTTTCCTTTTCTTCTGAGCTGTGTGGCTGGCAGGGTCTTGGTGCTCTGGCCGGATATCAGGCCTGAGCCTCCAAGGTGGGAGAGCCGAGACCAGGACATTGGACCACCAGAGACCTCCTGGTCCCACGAGAGCCCTCCCAGAGGTCTCCAATAACCAGCTCCACCCAACGGCCTGCAAGCTCCGGTCCTGGACGCCTCATGCCAAACAACTAGAAAGACAGGAACACAACCCCACCCATTAGCAGAGAAGCTGCCTAAAGACATTACTATGTTCACAGACACCCCAAAACACACCACCGGACATGGCCCTGCCAACCAGAAGAACAAGATCCAGCCCTACCCACTGGAACACAGGCATCAGTCCACTCCACCAGCAAGCCTACACAAGCCACTGAACCAACCTCCCCCACTGGCGCAGACATCAAAAACAATGGGAAATATGAACCTGCAGCCTGCAAAAAGGAGACCCAAGACAGAGCAAGTTAAACAAAATGAGGAGACAGAGAAATATGCAGCAGATGAAGGAGCAAGGTAAAAACCCACCAGACCAAACAGATGAAGAGGAAATAGGCAGTCTATCTGAAAAAGAATTCAGAATAATGATAATAAAGATGATTCAAAATCTTGGATATAGAATGGAGAAAATATAAGAAACATTTAACAAGGACCTAGAAGAAGTAAAGAGCAAACAAACAATGATGAACAACACAATAAATGAAATTAAAAATTCTCTAGAAGGATTTAGCAGAATAACTGAGGCAGAAGAACGGATAAGTGACCTGGAAGATAAAATAGTGGAAATAACTGCCGCAGAGCAGAATAAAGAAAAAACAATGAAAAGAATTGAGGACAGTCTCAGAGACCTCTGGGACAACATTAAACACACCAACATTCGAATTATAGAGGTCCCAGAAGAAGAGTAAAAGAAAGGGTCTGAGAAAATCTTTGAAGAGATTATAGTTGAAAACTTCCCTATCATGGGAAAGGAAATAGTCAATCAACTCCAGGAAGCGCAGAGAGTCCCAAACAGGATAAATCCAAGGAGAAACATGCCAAGACACATATTAATCAAACTATCAAAAATTAAATAAAAAGAAAAAATATTAAAAGCAACAAGGGAAAAGGAACAAATAACATACAAGGACAACTCCATAAGGTTAACAGCTGATCTTTCAGCAGAAACTCTGCAAGCCAGAAAGGAGTAGTAGAAGATATTTAAAGTGATGGAAGGGAAAAACCTACAACCAAGATTACTCTACACAGCAAGGATCTTATTCAGATTCGACAGAAAAATTAAAACCTTTACAGACAAGCAAAAATTAAGAGAATTCAGCACCACCAAACCAGCTCTACAAGAAATGGTAAAGGAACTTCTCTAGGCAGGAAATACAAGAGAAGGAAAAGACCTACAAAAACAAACCCCAAACAATTAAGAAAACGGTAATAGGAACATACATATCAATAATTACTTTAAAGGTAAATGGATTAAATAAATGATCCAACCAAAAGACATAGACTGGCTGAATGGATACAAAAACAAGACCCATATATATGCTGTCTACAAGAGACCCACTTCAGACCTAGGGACACATACAGACTGAAAGTGAGGATATGGAAAAAGATATTCCATGCAAATGGAAATCAGAAGAAACCTGGAGTAGCTATGCTCATACCAGACAAAATAGACTTTAAAATCAACACTGTTACAGGAGACAAAGAATGACACTACATGATGATCAAAGGATCAGTGCAAGAAGATATAACAATTGTAAATGATTATGCACCGAACATAGGAGCACCTCAATACATAAGGCAAATGCTAACAGCCATAGAAGGGGAAATTGACAGTAACACAATCATAGTAGGGGGCTTTAATACCCCACTTTCACCAATGGACAGATCATCTAAAATGAAAATAAATAAGAAAACACAAGCTTTAAATGACGCATTAGACCAGATGGACTTAATTGATATTTATAGAACATTCTATCCAAAAACAACAGAATACACTACTTCTCAAGTGCTCATGGAACATTCTCCAGGATAGATCATATCTTGGGTCACAAATCAAGCCTTGGTAAATTTAAGCAAATTGAAATCATATCAAGTATCTTTTCCGACCACAGCGCTGTGAGACTAGATATCAGTTACAGGAAAAAAAATATAAAAAATACAGACACATGGACACTAAACAGTACACTACTAAATAACCAAGAGTCACTGAGTAAATCAAAGAGGAAATAAAAAAGACCTAGAAACAAATGACAATGAAAACACGACGACCCAAAACCTATGAGGTGCAGCGAAAGCAGTTCTAAGAGGGAAGTTTATAGCAATACAGTCCTACTTCAAGAAACAAGAAAAATCTCAAATAAACAACCTACCCTTACACCTAAATTAATTAAAGAAAGAGCAAAAAACCCCCCAAAGTTAGCAGAAGGAAAGAAATCATAAAGATCAGATCAGAAATAAATGAAAAAGAAATGAAGGAAATGATAACAAAGATCAATAAAACTAAAAGCAGGTTCTTTGAGAAGGTAAACAAAATTGATACACCATTAGCCAGACTCATCAAGAAAAAAAGGGAGAAGGCTCAAATCAGCAGAATTAGAAATGAAAAAGGAGAAGTAACAACTGACACTGCAGAAATACAAAGGATCATGAGAGAGTACTACAGTCAACTATATGCCAATAAAATGGACAACCTGGAAGAAATGGACAAATGCTTAGAAAAGTACAACCTTCCAAGACTGAACCAAGAAGAAATAGAAGATTTGAACAGACCAATCACAAGCACTGAAATTGAAACTGTGAAAAGAAAATCTTCCAACAGTCAAAAGCCCAGGTACCAGATGGCTTCACAGGTGAATTCTATCAAACATTTAGAGAAGAGCTAACACCTATCTTTCTCAAACTCTTCCAGAATTTAGCAGAGGGAGGAACACTCCCAAGCTCATTCTACGAGGCCACCATCACCCTGATACCAAAACCACACAAAGATGTCACAAAAAAAGAAAACTACAGGCCAATATCACTGATGAACATAGATGGAAAAATCCTCAACAAAATACTAGCAAACAGAATCCAACAGCACATTAAAAGGATCATACAGGGCTTCCTTGGTGGTGCAGTGGTTGAGAGTCTGCCTGCCGATGCAGGGGACATGGGTTCATGCCCTGGTCTGGGAAGATCCCACATGCCGCAGAGCGGCTGAGCCCATGAGCCATGGCCCCTGAGCCTGCACGTCCGGAGCCTGTGCTCCACAATGGGAGAGGCCACAACAGTGAGAGGGCCGCATATCGCAAAAAAAAAGGATCATACACCATGATCAAGTGGGCTTTATCCTAGGAGTGCCAAGAATCTTCAATATATGCAAATCAATCAATGTGATACACCTTATTAACAAATTGAAGGATGAAAACCATATGATAATTTCAGTAGATGCAGAAAAAGCTTTCAACCAAATTCAACACCCTTTATGATAAAAACTCTCCAGAAGGTAGGCAAAGAGGGAACCTACCTCAACGTAATAAAAGCTATATATGATAAACCCACGGCCAACATTGTCCTCAGTGGTGAAAAAGTGAAGCCATTTCCTCTAAAATCAGGAAGATGACAAGGTTGCCCACTGTTACCACTATTCAACATAGTTTTGGAAGTTTTAGTCACACAATCAGAGAAGAAAAAGAAATAAAAGGAATCCAAATCAGCAAAGAAGAAGCAGAACTGTCACTGTTTGCAGGTGACATGATACTATACATAGAGTATCCTAAAGACGCTACCAGAAAACTGCTAGAGGTAATTGATGAATTTGGTAAAGTAGCAGGATACAAAATTAATGCACAGAAATCTCTGGCATTCCTACACAGTAACGACAAAAAATCTGAAAGAGAATTAAGGAAATACTCCCATTTACCATTGCAACAAAAAGAATAAAATATCTAGGAATAAACCAAACTAAGGAGACAAAAGACCTGTATGCAGAAAACTATAAGACACTGATGAAAGAAATTAAAGATGATATAAACACATGGACAGATATACCATGTTCTTGTACTGGAAGAATCAACATTGTGAAACTTACAACACTACTGAAAGCAATCTACAGATTCAGTACAATCCCGATCAAACTACCAATGGCATTTTTCACAGAACTAGAACAAAAAATTTCACAATTTGTATGGAAACACAAAAGACCCCCAATAACCAAAGCAATCTTGAGAAAGAAAAATGGAGCTGGAGGAATCAGGCTCCCTGACTTCAGACTCTACTACAATAAATAAAGTAATCAAGACAGTATGGTACTGGCACAAAAACAGAAAGATAGATCAATGGAACAGGATAGAAAGTCCAGAGATAAACCCACGCACATATGGTCACCTTACCTTTGATAAAAGAGGCAAGAATATACAATGGAGTAAAGACAGCCTCTTCAATAATTGGTGCTGGGAAAACTGGACAGCTACAGGTAAAAGAATGAAATTAGAACACTTCCTAACACCATGCACAAACATAAACTCAAAATGGATTAAAGACTTAAATGTAAAGCCAGACACTATAAAACTCTTAGAGGAAAACATAGGCAGAACACTCTGTGACATAAATCAGAGCAAGATCCTTTTTGACCCACCTCTTAGAGTAATGGATATAAAAACAAAAATAAACAAATGAAACTTAAAAGCTTTTGCACAGGAAAGGAAACCATAAAGGAGACAAAAAGACAACCCTCCGAATGGGAGAAAATATTTGCAAATGAAGCAACTGACAAAGGATTAATCTCCTAAATATACAAGCAGCTCATGCGGCTCAATATCAAAAAAACAAACAACCCAATCCAAAAATGGGCAGAAGACCTAAATAGACTTTCCTCCAAAGAAGATATACTGATTGCCAACAAACGCATGAAAGAATGCTCAACATCACTAATCATTAAAGAAATGCAAATCAAAACTACCATGAGGTATCACCTCACACCAGTCAGAATGGCCATCATCAAAAAATCTAGAAACAATAAATGCTGGAGAGGGTGTGGAGAAAAGGGAACCCTTTTGCATTGTTGGTGGGAATGTAAATTGATACAGCCACTCTGGAGAACAGTACAGAGGTTCCTTAAAAAACTAAAAATTGAACTACCATACCACCCAGCAATCCCACTACTCGGCATGTACCCTGAGAAAACCATAATTCAAAAAGAGTCATGTACCACAATGTTTCTTGCAGCACTATTTATAATAGCCAGGACATGGAAGCAACCTAAGTGTCCATCAACAGATGAATGGATAAAGAAGATGTGGCTCATATATACAATGGAATATTACTCAGCCATAAAAAGAAATGAAATTGAGTTATTTGTAATGAGTTGGATAGACCTAGAGTCTGTCATACAGAGTGAAGTAAGTCAGAAAGAGAAAAACAAATACTGTATGCTAACACATATATATGGAATCTAAGAAAAAAGGAAAAAATGGTTCTGATGAACCTAGGGGCAGTACAGGAATAAAGATGCAGGTGTAGAAAATGGATTTGAGGACATGGGGAGGGGGAAGTGTAAGCTGGGACAAAGTGAGAGAGTAGTATTTACATATATACACTACCAAATGTAAAATAGATAGCTAGTGGGAAGCAGCTGCATAGCACAGGGAGAACAGCTCCGTGCTTTGTGACCACCTAGCGGGGGTGGGATAGGGAGGCTGGGAGGGAGGCACAAGAGGAAGGGGATATGGGGATATATGTACACGTATAGCTGCTTCACTTTGTTATACAGCAGAAACTAACACACCATTGTAAAGCAATTATACTACAATAAAGATGTTAAAAAAAGTAAAATGAAAGCGCACACACACACAGAAACTAAATTCATCATTATTCCCTTTTCTTTCTATTGCCACCTTAGAGTTCTGTCCACCAGTTTCTAATTTGCCCTTTTGTATTTCAAAAGATAGCCTTTATTTCTGTTTCCTGGCAGTCTAAGGCTTTGGTCAGTTTATAATTCTGTAATTCTCCTGCCCCACCCTGCTTATGTCCTTTTAAAGTATAGGGAGAAAAATCCTCCTGACCTGAGGATGGAAAATCAATAGAGGGGTCCTCAACAAGGTCCTCAACTTTTCAAAGTTAAACATTCCAACAAACTGTGTGATTCAATACAGGTGTGAACACACACATTTTGATGTCATCACCTTTTTGCCCACATCCCTTGGGTCCATGGGCAACCTTTGGAAAGGAGCAGATGAAGGGAGATTCTACGACCCTCAACAGTGTTGGCTTTCAGTTGAGTCAGCCTTGCTTCTTTTTTCCTTTCTGAAGGGAGTTCAGAACTCCTTGGCCTTCACCTGCTATCATGCTTTGGTTTCCTCCCATGATGATATTTGTGGGTTTCTGTCTTTATAGAAACTTTTTGATCTTGTAGAAGTCCCAGATAGGTCTGCTGTGTATCTTTAAGTCAAGACCTTGTATTTTCCAGAGTTCCTAAATCTTCCTTTGTGTTCTGTAATTCAGTACTTTACTCTTAGGCTTTTTCAGGTATTTTTCAGGTACTTCAGTGACTTAATTCAAGTCACTCTGTCAGTAAATAGTCAGTTACACAGAAATACCAGATCACACATTCAGAATGACTGTTCTTTGTGCTCAAAGCTTCTGATTTATCAGCCCCGTATTTTGCCATTTTATTAGGACAAGGGTCTGTACCAAAGAGGCCAATATAGTCCTGGAGTCACTGCCTTTTCTACAGTTTTTGCTTGAAAACCTTCAGTAGCTTCTTCTCAACTTTCCATTCCAGACAGACCATCATTATGTGGACTTAATCTACTTTTTTGTGTGTGTGTAACATAACATGACCCAGAGCCATCTTTGGGAGTCTGCAAGCTCAGACCTGTCTTTCTGGGATCATGAAAGGTCACCTGCCTTAGAGAGGAATACCCAAGAGAGAGAGAAAGAGAAAAACAAGGGTGCTTGGTGAGGTTCCAGCTGCTGCAGAGCTGTCTCCTTCTGCACACTGTCAGCAAAGCGAAGGGACGCAACTGCCTATTATCTTTCTGCAGACCTCTCCCAACAGTAGGCTTCTTCCTTGTGTGCTAGGACTTCTGCTTTTTTTTTTTTCCAAGGATGCTCCTAATGATTATTCTGACTGGATTTCTCATATATATATATATATATATATATATATATATATACACATATGAATATGTATATATGATTAACTGGGCCCCTCTCAGAGATTCTTATTCTTTTAAAAACCTGGTGGAGTGATAGTCTAGAAATTTACTTCAAACTAATTAATTAATAATACTAGCCACTGCTTATTGAGGTCATGCTATAAGCTAGACATTTTACACCCATTGTCTTTTTAGTCCTCATCAACAACTCTATGCCATAAATACTGTTACCCCTGCCCCATTTTGCAGTGGAGGAAATCAAGGTTCAGGAAAGTTAAGTAACTTGCCTAAGGTAACATAGATAAGGAGTAGCCAGAAGGAGACTTGGCTCTTCACTTCATACCTTGTTATCTCCATACTTTGAGGCAATGCTATAAAGTTCTACTTCAGTAAGAAGCAGGAAGCCATGCAGTTTTCTTATCCTTGCTTGGCTCTTTCTTACCATTCACTCTCCCTTAGGCATAGACGGGTCGTTATACAGGGTTTGAGCCTAGGCATAGCACCCTTTAACCTTCTCTAGGGAAGAGCCAGTATTTCTCTGTTTCAGTTTTGCACCTTGTCTTTGTTGATAATTTTTTTTTATTTTTTCGCCATATATATGTATTCTAATGACTGTGTGTCAAGCACTGAGCATACAGGTGTTCAACAGACATATATGGTCCTATCTTCATAGAGTTTTATAGATTAGTTGAGGAGAATACAGGCTATATGTATATAAAAAGTTAATTAGCTAAGTAAGAGACCAGCTTACTGCTGTTCATCCTTACTGTCAAGATATTGGAAAGCAGAATTAACTTGAGCATCCAATGCACAGTCTGCTGAGAGAAGATACATATGAATACATTGTCTCGTGGGCAGGATTTAGTAATTCAAACCAGTAATGTTTGAAGTTGATTAAAGAAAAATAGTCAAATTCCTGAATAATGATTTAAATGTGCTGGAACATTACCCATTACCCACACATTATATAAATATATTTTAAAATTCTGGCCAGTTGTTGAAGTGATAATATTTCAAGTAGGTGGCGCTAATAAGTATTCATGCAATCATAGAATGTTGTTAGAAAGTGTTGTTTGACCTTCCTGTTCCTTATTTTATCTGAAGAAATTAAAACTCAGAAAAATTTCCTGTGCAGTGTTCCCTTACTTTCCAAATTCATGACCTGTAGAATGAATAGACTCTGGTTTATTCAGGGTCTCAGGAGTTCAAGTTGTCAACATTTCATCCTCTCACACATTAGCAATGTCAATGACTTGGAAATGAATATGATTTGAACTTCGTGATTCTTTCTCTTAGATGTGGTTGAGCTCACTAGTGAGCTCATCATCAAGAAACAGTTAGTTAGATCTTCTCTTCAGCCTGCCTTGTCTAAATTTCATCTTCTACTACTAAATGGTTTTTACTAGTTCTAGTGACTCAAAAGGCAGTTTTACTCTGTGTGACTACTAGCAGACCACATTAAAGCATTTATGTTCCTTGTTAAGTTGCAGGAATGAGTTTTCTTAATGCCATCACTGAATTCCAATGGAGGAAATAAATTACTCATGCATTTTCTAATGGTTACAAAATTTTCCAGCGTCTTGGCTGTCTAGTTCTCATCATGCTGAGGTTCCATTACCAAAGAGTAATTGACATGATTTTGACTAGCAGTCTGATACTACTTAGAAAACCAACTAAATAAAACATCTGAGTCATGGATCCTAGGAGAAAATTTCAAAGAGTAAACTATATAAGAGACGAAAATTTGTAGTTATGGGGAAAAATACTAGACTTGGGAAAAAAGCGTGTGGTCTTGTCTTATTAACTTTGTCAGTGTGGGCAAGCTGTTTAACCTCTCCAAGCCTGTTTTCCTCATCTGTAAGCATGAAGATAATCATATTAATAACTGCTGCAACTATTTCATATGATTGTTGAGAAAATCAAATGAGATAACAAATGTGAAGGCTCACTAGAAAAATACTATGAAGATCTTTGTAAATGTAAGGGCTGATAAGTATTGTAGTAATGATAATGATACTCAAAGTGACAATTGTGATCTAAATCTTGGCATAGAATTATGTATAAGAGAACATTAAATGGGTGCTTGGATGCTCTTATGTGTTGGTATAGCGACAGTGTTTGAAAAATGCAAGTCACTAAAAGAACGATTTTGCTGTTTAGCATTGATGTCAGTAAATGAAAATAGCTTGAAATATCTCCTTTGTGTCAAAAAAGGTTAAAACTAGTTTTCAAAGATATAAACAATAGAAAAAGATGAAAAAAGTTAAGTGAGGAAATGGGGAGAAGGGAAAGTGGGATGAAACAAAGGGTTAAGTTAGGACCCCCCCCCCCCCAATGCATCTCATAGGGCCCTACACCATTTGTTAGAGGTGAGTCAAAGATTGGGTTCTCAGTTTTCCTGCAGCCAGTGCAAGGAGAGAAACATAATCAACTATGTGAATCATAGTGCCCTTAAGGTTCTGTAGTGAAGGAGGGCTGGCTATTCCTAATAATGAGACACAAGACAAAAGATTTTCCCAGGGAGTCATAAAAGAGGACAGTGTATGATGAACAGCATCCCACAGGACATCTTGATGATAAGTAGTCATACATTTTTTGACGTTATCGGTATGATTGCCAAATGAAAAACTGACAAATTCACTGTTAGCAAGTTTTTTAGTTGCTTGGCTATAATCATGATTGAATGTATGTTAGGACTAGAAATAATCTCTGAGATCACCTTGGTCCCTCCTTATGTCTT
This sequence comes from Lagenorhynchus albirostris, assembly GCF_949774975.1. Lineage (NCBI taxonomy): Eukaryota > Metazoa > Chordata > Mammalia > Artiodactyla > Delphinidae > Lagenorhynchus > Lagenorhynchus albirostris. Next base: position 54,778,532 of record NC_083101.1, on the reverse strand, counting down.
GTGGATTAGGGAATTGAGGCCTACAGGAGTTGAGTGAAGGCTCAGGGTTAGGTGGTGGGTTTATATCAGAGCGCAAGGGGCTTCAGTGAAGATAGTTTCCTCTGAGCCCAACCTGTGTGATTGCGGGAACTTTCCTTGTCTCGATATAAATACCATTTGGCACTTTCAACATGTTTCTAATTGTGAGTTTAGCAGTTTACTGTGGTGGGTTTTTTCTGGCTGTTCGTTGTAGAGTATAGAAGCCGTTGACTATGATGGCATCTTCGTATCTTGTTTGTTTTGTTTTCATTGTAGAAGTTACTGATAAGCCTGCAAAACTGGATCCGAAATTTATAGAGAACAGGTCTCAAAATGCAAAATTTCCAAAATCTGTAATTATACTGCCTGCATTGCCCCTCCTCATAAACTTAACACTGTCATCAAAGACATAACTAGAAAATGCCCCTCCTCATAAACCTAACAGTATCATCAAAGACATAACTAGAAAATGTAGACATCAATATTTTAAGCCAATTAAAGAAAAAAGCCCAAACCGTAATTTTGAAACATAGATGGAGTTTTAAAATATTGGCTAAAAGCCTAAGGGAATTTTAGGTTGGCTTCTGTAGTGAACTTATTTGCTCACATTCATGGAAGGTGGCTTCTAATGTAGGCAGCAATTGTTCAAGAGGTTCCTGTGGTGGTTTAGAGGCCGAGTAAAACAAACTTCTTTTATCAAGGAACCATGAGATCAGCTGTGAGAATAAACAAGGGGGCCTAGGTTCTAGAGAAAATGAGAGTGGGTCTCCAAAAGGATCAGTCAGTGGGTTTGAGGGATTTTAGGGAAATTTGACTTTTTATGGTCAATTTGTGAGGCAATGTGTGTCTTTGAGAGAGGCACACTTAATGAACTTTTAACCTAGGAGTAGTGAATCATAGAATGTAAACATTGGAAGCAGTGGTTGTGAGAAGACGTCATGTCTGTCTCATCCACGAGGTTAAATGACTTGACCAAAGTCACAAAGTACAAAGGATTGAGACTTGAATATTTGCAGTCCAACTCTAAGATATGTGGGAATGTGCTGGAGTGGAGGGGAAGAAGAGGCAGTGCAGATGTTGACATCCTTTCCCCATCTGTCTTTTTCTTTACTAATTTGTAAAATTAAAAATCAGGGCCAGATTATCTCAAAGCAATTTCACAAATCTAAAAAGAATTCCTCTTGTGGAGTGTAGGTGTGGGAGATGTAAGTACTTTAAAAGTAATCTTTCTCTTTCCTTAAAAAACCCCAGCCTACCTAAAAAGTATTTTTTTCTCTCATTCTGTAAGGAAGAGCAGTTAAAGGAGTTAACCTGAAGGCTACTGAGATGAACAGAGCGGAGCCATAATCTGTTATTCCCCTTCTGCTTGGTATAACCCTGTGAATGAACATGTTGGCTCAAGAAATGGCATGCTGCATCTTTTTCATCTTACTGACAGCAAAATGAGTTTGACACCTTTTATCTCAAAACATAAGCACTTTAGGGGCTTCCCTGGTGGCGCAGTGGTTGAGAATCTGCCCACCAGTGCAGGGGACATGGGTTCGAGCCCTGGTCTGGGAGGATCCCACATGCCGCGGAGCAACTGGGCCCGTGAGCCACAATTACTGAGCCTGCACACCTGCAGCCTGTGCTCCACAACAAGGGAGGCCGCGATAGTGAGAGGCCCGCACACCGCAATGAAGAGTTGCTCCCGCTTGCTACAACTAGAGAAAGCCCTTGCACAGAAACGAACACCCAACACAGCCATAAATAAATAAATTAATAAAAAAAAAACCATGAGCACTTTGTTAAGCCAATGTGTTAAGATGCAAAACATATACCACTTTTTTTACTCAAATTGCTTAGCGTGTAAAGTATAACACATTCCCCTGGACTTGGTACTGCCCAGACTTGGTTCAGGTGATGCCTTTATTCTTTCTTTTAAAGTACCACTGTCCTTTGACCCTTACATCCAAAAACTTGCCTACTGAATTAGTGATCTGTGCAAGCACTTGACACTAAATAGTGACATTGTGACTTGAAACATTGGGTGAGCTACAATGCTGTGGGGTTAAGTAAAGTCTTGGCTGGGTCTGTTTATGTTTGTTGTTAGTGATGAGTGTTAAGTGACTCATGGATGAAAAGGTTAAACACAAGGCTGGGCCCATTCTAAGCATCTCATTTCTGCGTGTCCATTTTCTAGGTTGTAAGGTGAGTCAGTGTAAGGCTTTCTGGAAGAATTGAGTCATGCAAAATCCAATGCAGAGAGGTTGTATTTTAGATAAGTGGATAGTGAGAGAAGCTGGGTAGATAGAATAATATTTTGCTTGGGAGTTGCAACAGGAGAAGAGAAAGAGGAAGGTGCACTTTGCTACAGTGTCTAGAGAAGTTGTGCTCCATAATGGTTTATGTTTATACAAAGCTTAGAGCTTTCAAAGCAGTGTCACATACCTGGTCTCACTGACTCTGGGTGGAGAGAAGGGAAGGAGGGAGAGGAGTCTGGAGGTGGCACCAGTGGCATGAATGTTAAAATACAGACATCTCGAGGGTCCTTTGGGTCTGTAGCAAAGCTCCAACTCCATCATCCCAAGAGCCTAAGTAGCTTCTTCCTCCTTCCCTTTCTGATCTGTCCAAGGGCGCTGATCTGGACACCTTCCCAGACCTGTATGGGTCCTCTTTACATTGGGAAATTTGCCCAGGTGGCCTCTGGGGTCCCTTTCAAGAGCTCTTAGAGATGATTCCTAGCGCTGGGACGTCTTGCTTAAAGACAGATGATACTGCCTTTTCAGACTGTCTGATTCCTATCATCAGGTTTGCCTTGGCCTCTTCTTTCTTGCATTGTCAGTACATGCAGTGCTTTTCTCAACTGTTTCTGCCTCTTGGTATTTCCGTATGTTATCTTTGCCCCTTTCTCTCATGGTATAATCACATGTTAGCCAAAGTCAAGTATTAGATTTTCCATTCTGTGTGTTGGTAGTTCTTTCTTTAGACATTCTTTGATATCAAAAGAAGGTTTTGGAAAAAAATTAGGTCACTTGCCTGAATTAAATCTAGATAATTTTCAAAACCTCTTAGCTCACTAATTGATCTTTATGTTCTCATTCATCTAAGGAAAATGTGAGAAAAAAATTTTTCCAGCTAATTCATGGCCCCTGTATTATACATGTATTTTGTGCATGCTTGAGGGTTCCAAGAAAATGCCAAATAAAAAATTATTTATTTTTTACCTGTATATTTTTGGTTAACTTAAACATTTTTAAACAATGTCAAACTTCGAGAAAAAGTTGTAAGCCTGGTACAAAGATTCCCATATGCCCTTTACCCAGATTCACCAAATTTGAACATTTTACCTCATTTTTGCCTTATTATTCTTTCTCAGCTCTTCAAAAATGTCAAGCTCTGACATATATCCATATATCTCTCTATATGTATTTTTTTCTGAATCATTTGAGAGTAAGTTGTAGACATGTTCCAATATCTTGAAATATTTCAGTGTATATTTCCTAGAAGAGAAAAAAAGAAAAAAAAAGACAAAATCCTTCTTTTATTTTTCCCTTTCCTTTTTGCTCTGGGATCCAACTTAGAGTGTTACACATTGTTTTCGTCATGTCTCTTCGTCTCTTTTAGTTAAGAACAGTTCCTTAGTCTTTTTCAGTCTTTTTTTTTTTTTTTAACTTTGATAAGCTGACGTTTTTGAAGAACACCTGCCTCTTACATTGTCCATGTTGCTCACGATGAGGCGTTGTGCTTTGGGTCTGAAGACCTCAGATACAATGCTGTGTTCCTCTTGAGGAATCATATCAGGGCATCAACGTGTTCAGTGCTGGTGATGATAACTTCTGTCTCTCGGTCAAGAGAGTTGTGCCAGGTTTCTCAACTCTAAAGTTAATTAATATTTTGTTTTCAGGAATTTATAAGTGACTTATAAGTTTGTGATATGGAAATACTTTGAGATTATCTAAATATCCAATTCTTCATCAGACTTTTAGTTACACAGATTATTTTCTAACTATTTTCCTCTGCTTTTAGTTACACAGATTATTTTCTAACCTCATCATTACTTCTAAATTTATTAATTTAATTCCACAGTAAAAAATTATTTATTTATACAGTATGTCATGGATTTTAATTTTCTCAGCATGTTTTAAACCATTGCTATCAATATTTATTTTGATGCCCAATATGTCCCAGATTTGTCCGGTGGGAGCCCTTTCAAACTGTCTCCCGAGTCCTTTTGAAATGTCTCTATCATTCCTTGAGCAATTTTTTACTTTCTGCTATGATTAGATGTTCTAGGCTTATCTAGTACTTTCTTGCCCCTGCCCTGGAATCAGTCACTTCTCTAAAGAGCCCTGGTTCTTTTTGGTGGAGAGTGGTATTTTTAGAAACCAAGGTTCTGGGTGGTAGATGTGCTTATTGGTACTGAGGTATCATAGCTTCTAGGCCCTCTCAGTAGGAAGAACTGGGAAATATATAGGTATGTACACACATACTATATACACACAAACATCTGTATGTCTTTCTATATCTATCTAACTATAGATATTAAAAAGCTCGAGTTCGTACCAATACCTCTAATTTCTAGTTTAACACCACAAGGCTTATCCTAGTTGTATCCCTTTCCACATTTGTATCTCCTACTGCAACAGTGAGAACCCTGCTCCTGTTATTCTTGTTTACTTATTTCCTCAATTTCCTGGCCACATGGGCTATCTCCTGAGTCCAGCCTCTTCAACCTAACAGTCATCTGGGACAAGCCCCTATCCCTGCTCTGCCCATTATGGGTCTGCTGCACATGCTGACTGTACCAGCCAAGGCCTCTCCCTTCCCTTAGCTCAGCTGCGTTATTTGTGAGTTTTAAAAAAATATTAGTGTTTTTCATTGAAAGATGCTTAGAATGGTGATTGCCATAACTAAAGTCAAATTTGTAACTGGTATATTTTCATCTTTCTCCCTGTTCACTATGGGTATGAGAGAAGTGACTGATTTCTAAATATTTGAATGATATTTTGAGGGTTGGTGGTTTGATCACATTTATTAAAGGGTGGGTTCAGTGGGTTAGCAGTGCTTCTCAACAAGTTTTGTATCTTGAGGCACGTAGAAAATGGTGATATTTGTTCAGCACACAGAGTTAAATGGATAAGATTTGTAGAGGATGCAGTCAACAGGCCTGGGGGCTGTGGGTATTCAGGTTCCCTCATCTTGTTATACCTGTCACCCAGTAAGGACATACTACTGTTTTAGAAGCTCTGGTTTAGACCTTGGTACTCCTAAGCTGCTCAGATAGTGCAAGGACCTAATTCCAGTGTCTGTAGCCTGTGTGCCTGATGTTCGTCAGTTCTCTGTCAGATTTGTGCCAGTGGTCACAAGGGGACTCTGTAAGAGGGCATGGATATACAGTGACAGCCCGCTGGCATGTTAGGTGCAAAAGCTCAAAGCACTTGTTATTTTAATGGATGGACTCACTAATCACCTCCATTAGTGGAGGATTGCTGTAAAGCAAAACATAGAAGATAAAATTAAAAAAAAATGTCTATTCCAAATTCATTGATTTATTACTTTAGCAATTACTTATTGAGCTCTACTTATGTGCCAGGCACTGCTTGAGTTAATAAGGATACAATACTCACCAATTTCGGCTCTCATAGGCCTTATATTTTAGAGGAAGAAACAGATAATAAAGAAGCAATTAATAAAGATTATTTCAGATATCTATGAGTGCCATGAAAAAAATAAACCCAGGGGAGTGTTTTAAGGTGATGATGGGGCATGGACTGATTTGGTACATTGTGATTTGTATTTTTAAAAGATCAATTTGACTGATATGTAGGGAATAAATTTTAGGGAGCAAAGTGTGAGTGTGGGAATCTAGGAGAAAGATGATGATGATTTACACTTGCCTCCAGTATGGTAGCCACTAGCCATATGTGGCAGTTTAAATTTAATTCAAACTTAATTAACATATCTGACACATGCTACAATATGGATGAGCCTGGAGGACATTATGCTAACTGAAACATGCCAGTCACAAAAAGATAAATACTATATGATTCCATTTACATGAGGTACGTAGAGTAGTCAAATTCATAGAGACAGAAAGTAGAATTGTGGTTGCTGGGTGCTGGGAGAGGGGAGTAGTAGTTTAATGGGTATAGTTTCAGTTTTGCAAGATGAAGATTTCTGGAGGATGGTTGTACAACAATGTGAATGTACTTACCTCTTCTGAACTGTACACTTAAAATGATTAAAATGGTAGATTTTATGTGTATATTTTACTACAGTTTTTTAAAAAACAGTTAAAAGAACTAGCTAAAATCTTCTGCATGAGAACACCAGAGATAAGCAGAAGTTTGTGGAGTAAGAGAAGGATAAGAGGAGAAAGAAGGAAGAGTAGCAAGATGACATGAGGCTAGGGTCAAGAGAGGGGGAGAGAGCCAATCTAACATATCTCAAGAAATAGGGTATGGAAAGACAATTAAAAACATTAATGTATCCCCTCCCCCACCCAAAATTTATTAACCTAAAGTCATTTTTTTCCAGTTACGCTAGCCACATTTCAGGTGCTCAATAGAAACATGTGGCTGGTGTCTGCCATATTAGACAGTACACATATAGAACATCTCCATCACTGCAGGAAGTTCTATCATACAGCTCTGGTTTAGACCATGGTGGTTGTAATGGAGGTGGGGAGAAAGAAGTAGATGGATTTGGGAAATATAATCAACAGAACTTGCTGATTGATAGGATATTGTAGTAAAATGGAAGCAACAAATAAGGGATGATGTGTGGCTTTTCTGCTTGAGCAACTGGGGTAGATTGATAAGACTGAGTAGGAACGGGCTCGAGCGTACAAATCAAGAGAGTTCTGCTTTAGGCACATTATGCCATCTCTTCTAGAGCAGAATCTAAATAACTCTTAATGGAAGTAGAGGGAGAAGGAAAAGTCCATTTTGATGAGTTTTTCAGTCTCATAACAGATGCTAAATAAGTCCCATATGTTTCTAAGTCCTCATCTTGCTTTAATTTTAGAGAGGCCATTATTGTCTGTTGGTTGTTTTATTAAAATACTATTTCATGCTGCTGCAAAATTTAATTCCACAGAAATCCTTTTGTTTATTTTAATTTTGTTTGAATTGTGATTTGGGATGCCAACTGAAAGTGACCAGAAAATGGGGGGTTTGCTCTTGATTCTTTGCTGAAGAGTTACTTATTAAGAGACCACAGATGGAGGACCCTGACTCAGGCTATGACAGGTAAATTAGATTATACTAGCTTTACCTTTTTGGAGCTTAACACTTTAAAACATATAAACAAGGCATGTCTTCTAAAGAAGGAACTGTACGGGATGAGGATACTGCAAGTGGCCTGCCTTAGAACCAAATGACATTTCTTAGTCTCTTTAGAGAAGGGTGCTACTTTCAGACACAAGGACAGTCCATGCTGAGCACTGTTATGTGGGTGCGTACCCTTGAAGTTTTTCCCTCTTAGAAATTTCTGCCAATGTTGCCTCCTTTTTGGAAGGAGACACTTGCCTGTCCATGTTTAGGGTAAGAGGCCCTATATTGACAGTTGTCATGGGGGAGAAGCCTAAGTAATTTTTTTTTTAATATCACAATGCTTTTATGGCTAATGGCTTACAAACAGGTATCAGGTCTGAGCCAAGTGAATGAGTCACATCTATGCTTTGTGTGTTTCCCTGCACAATTTTTCTGAAGCATGAAAGTTCTCTTTGGCTTTTTGGGTTGACCACTTTTGTGCTTATGAACCAGTCACTCTAGTGCCCTGCTTCCCATTTCCAGACCCTCTTTATTCTTCTATGAGAGTGGTAGAGATCACCTGACAAAAGCAAACTGGGGGACACTTGGGAAACATCACCCTCTCCTTTGTTTGCTTCAGTAGCACATTTTCCAGCGCCATGCCTCCTGGCAGCAGCAGTCCCCTGAGTGTGGCTCTGTTCCCCTTTGAATGTTCATTGTTTAATGTACTGAGGTCTCCATTCTCTTATGCTGTTGTGCGGATCAGATCGATTCCAATTTGCCATTCAAGAGAGGAGGAGTTTTGATTTTTAATACAATGCATCTGACATTCTTTGTCTGCTTCATCTCTTCTTGTTGTGACAGCCCCCTCCCCCACATCCTGCTCATCAGATAGAAAATGGATATTTACAGATCCATAGCTTTAGTAAGAATAAACTTAGCAGGAACATATAAAGAGTTTTGAAACCTAAGTCCTCGACCACATTGGACTGAGGGTATACTAGAAATCATAGAAATACTGAGATAGGACTAAAAACAAAGAACAACCAGGTATGCATCACAGTGAACTTATATGTGACAGCTGAACTTGGCTCTCTCTAGCCTTGCTTCAGAACCCTGGTGGGGCTCTCTAAGTCCAATGCATTTGCCAATTCAACCCACATTTTCTCCTTGCATGGAATTAATTTAGAACTAGGGAAGAAAAACTGCCCTGGCATCTGTCTATTTAAATAGAAGGAAAAGTCAAAAGCTTTTTTTAAAAAAAACAATCTTCTCTGAGCATATGTAATGAATTTATGTGGACATGATTTTCTCAAACATTAGGAAGGCTGCAATGGGACCATCACACCAAACAACATGGAGTGCAGCATCAAAATGAGAAATATATTTGGATTTAGAATTGCGTTAGAACCGTATTTTTGATTTTTTAATTCTCCTGTGTCTATCCCTATATTGCAGAACAGTTTTAAGAAAAGGATTTTGAAAACAGCTAAGTTCATCTTTCTTTTAAAGGCAAATACCAACTAAGTATTGTTATACTGTTGAAGAAAACAAACATTGAGAGCTGGAACATGACTTTGTAGTAACGCAGTGTCATGAGGAAACTTTGAAGTAGTAACACAGACCTGTTTTCAGAGTTTAGAGCTTTCAGTAGGGATTGGAAATGGATGCTGATGACGGGAACATTCAGTGCATCAAAACTGAATCATAGAAAGATGATTCCATGGTATACACCCAGGCAATGGCATTATAGTGAAGCTTCAGGGTTTTTGATGCTTGGAAGATGAAAGTAGAACATTGGAAAATCCAGGAATCTTTTCTTAATAGAGTGGTAATAAGACCAAACATACTTTTTCTTTTCTTTTTTTAATTAATTTTTAAAATTAATTAATTTTGTCTGCGTTGGGTCTTCATTGTTGCGCACAGGCTTTCTCTAGTTGCGGTGCACAGGCTTTCTCTAGCTGCAGCAAGCGGGGGCTACTCTTTGTTGCGGTGTGCAGGCTTCTCATTGCAGTGGCTTCTTTTGTTGCGGAGTGTGGCCTCTAAGTGCGCGGGCTTCAGTAGTTGTGGCAGGCGGGCTCAGTAGTTGTGGGTCGTGGGTTCTAGAGGGCAGGCTCAGTAGTTGTGGCGCATGGGCTTAGTTGCTCAGCAGCATGTGGGATCTTCCTGGACCAGGGATTCAACCCATGTCCTCTGCATTGGCAGGCAGATTCCTAACCACTGTGCCACCAGAGAACTCCAAACATACTTTTTCTTCATCATAAATGGTAAGTGATGTGTCTACCTCCACAAAAGTGTGCCATCATAATTAACAAAAGAAGTGAACTCCCTTCCCACCTGAAAGTGAGTGTATATATAATATACGTGCACATATTTATTTATATGTGCACACACACACATGCATGTCTTTCCTGTCGCTTCACTGGCAAACGTATGACCAGTGACTGTGCATGCAGACGTTTAGCTCAGTTCTAATTGGAGAATTTCAGAGGTGTGGTGGGAGGGTTTACACATAGATTTATTTGCTTGCATATTAATCCTCTCTTCCAACAAGGAGGCTAGAGGTCATCTCAGTGAAGTTTTGCCTCTATCTGCATGAGGCCAAGTTTTTAATGTCTTCTCCGTGTTTGAATATTGGCTTACCTATGTACCAGTCAACTAGTGCTATGAGAGCAAGAATCATCATTTTTTTCTAATGACCATTTATACAGGGCTTTTAAAACTGCAGAGTGCTGTCCTGCCCTGTTTCACCTAGTTTTCACAACCAGGAGAGGTGGGCAAATATTTTTAAAGTCCAGATGATCCTGTTGGGGAATCTCCTCTTGGGTAAGTGATTAACATAAGTTACATGCTGTTGACCAGCCTTACAATCTTTTTCCCAGCATACGAAATGAACTTTATATTCTGACATGTTTCCCAGCTACATGATTTGTAATCCCAATGGTGTTACATGCTGCAGTAGCTAAGGGAAATTTCATTTTATGCAAGATGCTGAATTATGAAATAATCTTGGTTTTAGGAAAGGATACAGCATTCTTGGAGATTTTATGACCAAGGATAAAGAACATTCAGAAGCTAAATGAAAACCAAAAGAAAGAAAATGGTGTAACATGGTCTGCTCAAGTTTTTTTTTTTTTTTTTAATGTGTGGTTTCTCTTGTTCTTCCTGGTGTGGGAGCTCTTGGAGCGCAGGCACTAGTAGGTTCCTGTCCCTCACACTTAGGGAGATGCTCAGTAAATGTGGAGTAAATTAAATTACAAAACAGAAGATACATGCTTCAGGTAGAGATTTTGATTGGCTGCTGGTTCTGACACATGTTGTGACACTGGGTAATTCAGAAGATGTTTCCCCCAGAGTTTGCAGAAATTCTCTGCCTGCTGGGGCTAACCATTTGACACATTAATAGCTCTGAAACAGAATATGGGTCAATTTTGCCACTGCCTTCTTTCCACAAAAATGCATACTTGAAAACTTTTATGACAAGATGATCAGAGAGCAGAATTTATTTCTGAGCAATTATCTTACTTTCTGTTAAAGTTTGTTCCATTAACTTTCATCATGAGTTTTGTTTGATATGTGCTAGAATGCTAGGGCAGCAGAGGCTCTGGCAAATACTGTTAGTGAGATAAAGTATCATTAAAACCAGCACATACTCTCTCCATTACTCTCTATCCCTTTACTTTGCTTTATTTATTTATTTTTCATAACACCTCTCTCCGAAATTGTTTATTTTTGTTTTGTTTAATGTTTATTTTCTGTCTTCCCATTAAAGTGTAAGCGCCACAAAAGCAGGGTATTTGATCTGTAACGCTGGTATCTAGAACAGTGCTGGGAAATTTCTAGGTGCTTGATAAGTGTTTGTTGAATGAATGAATGCATGTAATTATGGCAGTCTGAGCCTGTCTGTATTACTTATTCATTATATAAATACTTGTATATTTATCAAGTTCCTATTATGTACCCCATGCTTTTATATATGCCAGAGTTTCAGCAGTGAAAAGATACAGTGCCTGTGTTTACAGATTATAATGTGTTGTGCTGTGCTTTCCAATATGATAGCCACATGTGGCTATGTAAATCTAAATGTAAATTAAGAAAATTAAATAAAATTAAACATTCTGTTCCTTAGTCACACTAGCTTACATGTAGCTGATGGCTACTATATGTGCTTACATGTAGCTGATGGCTACCATATTGGACAGCACAGATATAAAATATTGCCATTATCATAGAAAGTTCTATTGGATAACACACATTTAGTGATAAAACAGATCAATATTTGGGCATTTGCATTGCAGAGGGATATAATACATGCTGTGTAGAGAATAAGCACATGTTTCAAAGGGAGCATATAGGAGAGGCTTCTAGCCTAGAATGTGGCTGTCAGGGGTTGTCAGAGATGGCTTTCTGGAGGAATGGCTTCTAAACTGAGAAATCAAGAATGCATAGGGATTAGGCAGGCTAAGGGGAGTGTCTGAATCAAAGGAAACAGCTGGAGGAGAAGGGGCTAGAATATGTACCTTAATATGGTTAGCTTCAGGAGGACCTTGTACTTTATTCTGAAGCCTACCCGTGAGTGGACAGATCGCATGTCCATTCATAAGCCACCTCCCATGCAGGCAGATATTTTTGTCATGGCAGCTTCTGTCTCTTCTCAGGCCCAGCCCAGCATCAATCTATAGCAGCCTCCTAAAGGAACTTCCTGCTTCTACTTTTGACTCCACAACATTTTATCTCCAGCAAACTCCAAATTTTGTCATGTTATTCACTTGCTGAAAACATTTTATTGCCTCCCCGTACCACTTAGGATAAAGCTCAGACTCCTTAACGTACCTGTGAGGGTCTTTATGATCTGACCCCTGTTTACTTTCCCCAAATTTATTTTCCTATTCTTCACTTCTCACACTATGACTGAGTAGCATCACTTCTCCAAATGTTCCATTTCTCTGACCTCTAGGCCTTTGCACGTGCTGTTCCCTCTGCATGGAAAACTATTCCTCTTCCCTGGCTCATCTTTGTTTCCATACTTGCTTTTCAGACCTCACTTGGGAGTTTCTTCAGGATCCCCTGATATCGAAATCAAGGTGAGGTGCCCCACCGTATTCCCTGTCACACCTTTGTGTTCCCCTATTGTAGAATATATCACACTGTCTTATTTTGCCCGCTTTTGTGTCTGTAACTCTCAGCCCTGGGACTGCAAGGAATCACATCTGCCTTGTTCCCTTTTTTGCCCCAAGTACCCAGCATAGTGCCTCAGTAAATATTTGCTTATGGAATGAATGAATAGATTTGATGATCCATCCTCCTTTCCAAGGTGTGATCAATAAGAAGTATGGTTCTGAAATGAAGGGGCCCATTAGAAGAAGCTCCTAAAATTCAGCCACTGGGGGGAGAAAAGAGAGAGAAGTCCGTTCATGAAGAAAGCAGATCAGTGACCCTTATTATTTGTTTTTATGCTTAATTTTTTTATTGAGGTCTGTTTTCTTTTTCAACTCAACACCATGCACAGAAGCATGCAGTCCAATGACTTAAGGTAAATTTGTAGAATTGTGCAACTATGACCATAATCCAGCTTTAGAACTTGTTTGTCACCCCAATAAAATTGCTCCTGTATGTTTACAGTTAATCCTTGTTCCTACTCCCAGTCTCAGGCAACCATTAATCTATTCTTTGTCTCTGTGGGTTTGTCTCTTCTGGGCATTTCATGCAAATGGAATCATATAATATGTGGTCTTTTGTGTCTGACTTCTTTTTCTTAGCAAAATGTTTTTAATATTCATCCTGTTGTAGGGAATATCAGTATTTAATTCTTTCTATATTCAATAATATTCCATTGTATGGATATACCACATTTTATTTATCCATTTATCAATTGGTGGATATTTGGGTTGTTTTCAGTTTTTGGCTGTTATGAATAACGTTGCTACGGACATTCACATATGGATCTTTCTGTGGATGTATGCTTTCATTTCTCCTGGGTAGATATCTGAGAGTGGGATTGCTGGGTAAATTTATGTTTAAGTGTAAAAAATTTTTCTTAAAATTTTAATTATGGTAAAATGCACAGAACACAAAATATACCATAATAACCATTAAGGGTACAGTTCAGTACTGTTAAATACATCCACATTGTTGTGCAACCAGTACCCAGAACTCTTTTCTTCTTGCAAAACTAAAACTCTATACTCATTGAGTAACAACTCCCCATTCTCCCTCCCCCTCAGCCCCCAACAACCACCATTCTACTTTCTGTATCTATGAATTTGACTACTCTAGGTACCCATGTAAGTGGAAACATACAGTATTTGTCTTTTTGTGACTGACTTACTACGCTTAGCATAATGTCCTCAAGGTTCACCCATGTTGTACTGTGTGTCAGAATTTCCTTTCTTTTTAAGGTTGAATAGTATTCCGTTGTATGTATATGACTCATTTTGTTTATCCATTCATCCGTGGATGGATACTTAGGTTGCTTCCAACTTTTGACTGTTGTGGATGCTGCTATGAACATGGGTGTACAGATGTCTCTTTGAGACCCTGCCTTCAATTGTTTTGTGTAAATACCCAGAAATGGTTTTGCTGGATCATATGGTATTTCTATGTTTAATTTTTTGAGGAACCTCCATACTATTTTCCATAGTGCTGCACCAAGGTTTTAATTTCTCCACATCCTCCCGAAAGGTTATTATTTTCTGGTAAAAAATCTTTTTTTTTTATTAGAGCCATCCTAATGGGTGTGATGTTTAACTTTTTAATAAATTGCCAAATTGTTTTCCAAAGTTACTACACCATTTTACATTCCTACCAGCAGTGTATCTGGTGTGACCTTTGTTCTTAAGGGCTAACTTTAACCAAGGCAGCATACCCTTTTATCCCTCCACCTGGTGTTGTGAGCTGACAGTTAAGTGACACAATGTCTCTTTCCTTGAAGAATAAGGGATTGGCAGGATTGTGGCAAAGCTTGGTAGGTCTCTTTCTGCACCTAGTGTGAATGAAACCTCTTCAGGGAAACTCTGTCTTAGGAGTGTGCTGGAAAGCTCACTGCCCAAAGCCATCCCAATGAGAATTCATTTTGTGGGTTTTGTTAGAGTTGGGCCCAGTGGACCTTGAATTTACATAATTACATGGAATCCAGAAGAAATGTACATAAAGAACAGGGGGCAGATTCATACATTTAGCACAATCTGGAATAGCTCTGTAAACAAGTTTTTATTGAGCAGTCACCATGTGGCCGGGATTGAGCTAGGTGCTGGTGGGATGTGGGTTTTGTAGATGCCCAGGGAATTTAGTTTTGTTGGGGAGATCAATTTAATCCAAAAGAAGCCACAGCTGAACCCTCTAAGATAGGATTTACTTAAGTGGGGAAATGTGTGGTACAGATTATAAGTATGGTAGCAACTCCAAGTAGAGGACTATCTATGAGTGCTGGAGGTGTTGGAGTTGGCTTCCTGGATGAGGGAAGGTAAGGGTATATGGAGTTTACCTTGAGAGAGGGAAATGGGGGACATTCCAGGTGGGGGCCAACACGACAAAAGGCCCGTAACTGAGATGACTCATGGCTTATTGGTGACACCATGAGGAGACTGCTTGACCAGAGCTGTGGAAAATAGGACTGGGCAATGAAGCTGCATCAAGACCTGGAGCCTAGTGTGGGCCTGTAGGAGCCCCTTCCTCCCCGGACTAGCAGGATAAGTGTTGTATTTCTTTCTGTATTTTGAGGCTTCCATTTTCTAGGGGGCCTTGCTTCTTTTTAAACTGAAGACTGAGGTTTTCTGGATTGTAGAATCCCAAGATAAGAAAAAAAAAATTCCCCAGGGCAGCTTACTAAAGTTTGCTCTTAAAAAAAATATTCCTGCCTAGCAGTCATAAATAGCTTGCTAGATATGAATTTAAGTAGGCCAACTTTGAAATTCTATTCTAATTCAAAGCATGTTGCAAAGCCCTGTTTTCAGATTGGCAATTCAAATGCTTTCCCAGATAATACAGAGGGATGTTAAGATAAACTAAGGCTACCACAAAATAGAAAAGGCAATTGGATGCCAAACTTCACTAACAACTGGCATGATAATCTGATGGTTACTTTCTGGTTGGGTTGCTCAAAGATGGAATGATTAACCACACCACAGATCTTTTATATATTACAAAACTGTCATAATAGGTGCTTTCTGATATTTTCTCAAGAAGGTCTTTGGGACTTCTGTTACTGGAATTAGGCTCATTTATTAAGGCTTGAGTTAACTAAGGTACGGATTGTTCTGAAGAAGGCTTCTTTCATTCAGTAAATACTTACGGTGCACCTGCTACGTGCCAGGCATTGTACTAACACTGGAGATACCAAGCTGTACAAAACATCATCCTTACATTCTGTGAATGGTGTACCCTAACTTCACACCAAGCCATAGACTGATATCGACAGAAAAAATTAGGGATGAGGTGATGGGATATCTCATCTCCTTATGCCTATGTAGATTTCTTATTTGCAGTTTTGGTCTAGAGCAGTGGTTCTCAACTGTGGGTGGTTTTGGCAATGCCTGCAGATATTCTGGTTGTCATACTGGGGAGATGTTACTGGATTCTGGTGGATAGGGGTCAGGGATGCTGCTAAACATCTGAAATGCACAGGAGAACTCCGCACACAAAGAATTTTCCAGCCCCAAATGTCAGTAGTACCAAGGTTAAGGAACCCTTGCAGAGGGACTTCCCTGGTGGCGCAGTGGTTGAGAGTCTGCCTGCCAATGCAGGGGAAATGAGTTTGCGCCCTGGTCCAGGAGGATCCCACATGCCGCGGAGCAACTAAGCCCATGCGCCACAACTACTGAGCCTGCGCTCTAGAGCCCACGAGCCACAACTGTTGAGCCCGTGTGCCACAACTACTGAAACCCGCATGCCTAGAGCCTGTGCTCTGCAACAAGAGAAGCCACTGCAATGAGAAGCCCACGCACCACAACTAGAGAAAGCCCTCACACAGCAATGAAGACCCAACACAGTCAAAAATAAATAAATAAATAAATAAATAACCTGGCAGAGAGGTAGGAATTCTACAAAGGCTCTAGCAATGAGTCTTTCTGACAACTGATATGATGAAGGTTGTAGAGAAAAGTGAAATGGAATAAATGTGACTTATAAGAATCCAAGAGCTGGTGCATTGAGAATAACAGAGACTCGTCACTGATGACGTTTCTATTGGGAAAAGGAAGTCCATCTTGTGAGGGTTGCTCCCAACAAGGGCCCTATTGCCATTTGGACTGGAGGATTCTTTGTGTGGAGGACTGTTCTCTGGATTGTAGGTGTTTAGCATCCCTGACCCACACTCATGTGTGCCAGTGCCACACCCAGGCATTATGACAAACCCAGAGACCTTATGTTCTTCCAAATGTCCTGAGGTGAGGTAGCACAGACCAATGTGGAGAACCTTCAAGGAGTACTGATCTAGGGTCAAGATGTGTGAGTTCTAGGTGAACTTGGTGACTCCCAGTAGAAGTAATTTTACCTCTTTGAGCTGAGTGTCTTCATCTATAAAATGAGAGGATTGGGTTAGATCAGGGACTCCAAGGTGGAGGATGGATATCCATTTTAGTGCAGGAAGAAAATCTATAATTTTGTCTAATTTTCTTGTGTTCTTTTAAAATGGCACTTTTATGTATGTTTTATAATGTACCTGGCATGGACAGTAGCATGGGTACATAAGTTATATAAACATGAATGTGCATTTATGGTGGGCATGCTCAGTGGTGTTCTGCTGAAGGGGTGCAGCACCATCAGAGAAGTTGGGCACCGTATTCCTCTTCTGACAGCCTAAGTTTGGGGAAGGAATGTCACAGGAGCTGGAGACTTTCTAGCCATGGATTCATCTCTGCTGAAGGGCATACAAGGTGATGGATATCAGTTTTACCAAGAAGCAACCACCCACAGAGCTTCACTTCCTGGTGTGTGGAGATTGGCATAGGACTTTAGGCAAAAAAACTACATGTTCCCTCATCATATAGAGCCAGAATTTGTAAAAACTGGCAAGCCACTGGGGTATTTTAAATTATTCTCTACATGGGTGTGGAAAATACTATTCCCTGACAGAAAATTTGATTCACACTTTACAAAGAGTATGGATGGGGACACGGTTAAATTGTGTAATCGCCACTCACAAAAGGGCCCTGAGTAGAACAGCCTCTTCCAACCCTGCTCACTTCAGCTGGAGCAGAATAGCACACTTGTTTTCAAACACTTATGCTACACCATGTTGAGCAACTTAGTAGATTTTGTATTCTTAAGACCACTCCTTTGGAAGCTGCTCAGAGGCACAGTTCTCACTCAGTCCCCTTTCCATTGACGTCAGGCTGAGCTGCAGGGAGATCAGAAGTTGTCCACAGCCATTGTAGTCTCAAGATCTAAAATAGAAATCTTTGCCGTCCCCCATTCCCAAGCATGTTAATTATCACTTCTCCTTTTGTCATTTATCTTGGGGGAATGTGTACTTGGTAGTCATATAAAGAAGCCATATTTTAGAAATCAGCTAGTTTCTTAGATTACTTATGTGTGGCAGGAATCTGTTTTGACAAATAAAAGTTTCTCCCCAGGGAGTGAACTAAAATGAAAACTGCAGGCCTGCTTAGGCCTGTACTTGGCAGAAAAGGAGGTTAATGTGACATTAGTAGAATAGAAGTAACTTTGCTGTTGGTGAACAGAATGGTTATTGAGTCACACACACTGACCATGCTGTTTTAAGCACCCTGTCATTGCCCCCAGCTTTGCTCCAGGGACGTATAGTATTTCTGTGGCTGTTAAGGTGGAAGTACTTTACTTTACCTAGGTAAAGCAAAGTTAGAATTGTAGAATCACTGTCCTAAAAGTGATCTTAACAAATCATTCCATTTGCTTCCCTGTCTCCTACCCTGCTCAGAGGCAGTATAGTACAATGGTTAAGGGCACGGACCCTGGGCCAGGCTGCTGGCTCTGAATGTCCCCTCTTCCACTCATGAGTTGTATGGCCTTAGGCAACCTATTTATGCCCCCTGTGCTGCTGCTTCCTCATCTGCAATGCAGGCACAATGAGAAAAATGATGCTTATGTCATAGCATTGCTGTGAAGATGAAATGAAATAATATCCATAAAGATCTTACTATGTGTAAAGCACATAGTAGTATGTTAGCTATTATTATTAGCTATTCTTAACTTTAAAGAGGAATAATCATTAATCCCAGATTTGTAACCCATCTCTAGATTACTCAGTAAGCATCATTTTGATGTAAAGGCATAATGGGAAAAATGCACATTTTATTCTGCAAATGTTTCTTTTTCATTCTGAGTTTAGGTAAGGCTGGCAGAGGCAATTTCCCCTCCCTATAGTGGAGGAACTTGGGGGGCAGCTACGGTACGGGGCTGCTTTGTGTGAGGAGAGGATTTGGGGTTAGATCATAAAGTTGAACTGGGTTACAGAAAGAGGTTTTTGATTATTCGCAAATCATTAGGAATTGGGAAGAGTGACTTGGAGGTAGGGAATGAATGTGATGACTTTCTAGGTGCCCTCTGGTCTAAGATTCTGTAATTTTCAAAGGGCAAGTTGTCTTCATCGGCTTCTAGCCCCTCTGGCTCCACACAAAAAATGTATTTGGTTTCTGTGGACATGAGTGTCCAAATAAGAATGTTAAAGTTGTTGTTTGTCAGTATCAAGGATTTAGTCCCTCCCTGCTTCCTCCCAGTGCAATATACCAAGTATCTACTTTAAAATGTGAAAGCTATTTTAATCTCTCAATTGTACCCAGATTTGACAGGTCAAATTTCAATAGACTATTAAAACAGTTCAGCTTTGGTGTAAATTGACCCAATTTACGTTCATATCTATCAAAGATGTTCATTCATGCCGTTACCACAATTCTGCATTTTTCACAGATATATCATTTCATTTATGGATGGTTCAGACTCCTCATTAGACCTGAGGATTTGAGGTGTGAGACCCATGGTTCTTCCAGCCCAGCAACATGCTATGGGAGAGATTATAAAGTATTTTGTTATTTCAGTGAGCTCAAAGGTTAGGGAATATGGAGGTTTCTTTAAATGTCTAAAGTGCATATACTATTTGAGGTTTTCCTAAGCAGTTCATAAAGCTATGCCTGCATTTTCGACTGGTAGGCATTCTGAGTTTTACATTATCATAGCTTTCCGATGGAAATAGTAATTTTCATATGTAGAAAATAAACCTCTTTCAAGGTTAGCGGATACCAGCTAGTCTTTGTGTACTGAAATCTAGTGAGTGATATCTTTTTTTAATTTGTTTTTTTGCTTGTTTGTTTGGTTGGTTAATAATGCTTTATTTGACAGTATCCAAAAATGCAAATGTACTCCTCTAGGTGGACATCTTACTTCCACTTTCATATGCATAAATTTTCCTCTTTAAATATCCTGCTTAAAAACACCAACTGGTGAATGAGACCTTAAGTCAGTCTTTTTGTAAATTTTTGGAAGACTATCATTATGGCCTCCCCAAACTTTCTTCTTAGAATAAAAACTTTGATTTTTTTTTTTATGCCTTTGGTGAAAGTATAGGAAATAAAACGAATTTGCAAATCCCCTTGAACACTTTTAAGATCTTCTTTCCAGACAGTTCTGTTATAGATTTCCTTAGGTTTAGTGACAAGAAAGCAGATAGACTTTCCCTTCATAATTTTAGAGTGGAAGCATCTTGTACCAGTTATTCACTTTCTCTTCTATACCTTCAACTCTCCTTTGTTCTAAATCCTAACTATCAGTTTTCAAGTTAGATTCCAGTATCTTGCATATTGAAACAAACAAGCAAGCAAGCAAGCAAGCACACAAACAATGAGCATTAAAACAAAGCAAAGCAAAACAAAACCAACCAAACAGAAAACTAAAAAAATCCTCTTTTGACCACAGCTGATCCTTCTTTGGGTGCTGCCTAAATTTTTTTCCTTTCATTCAAATTTCTTTAAGGAGAAATCAGCCGCATTTAATGTATCTACCAATCAATTGAAACTGCTTTGCTTCAGGTCACTGGTGACCCCTTGTATCAGATGGGATTCTTTGTCTTGCTTTGTTGAACAAACTCCAACTGGCTTAAACATAATGGAGAATTCTTGGCTCATGTAAATTAAAATCCTGAAGTGAGTGGTGGCCTTAGGTGAGGCTTAATCCGGTGCCTGAAATGATTCACCAAGGACCTGGGTCCTCTCCATGTCCTTGCTTTGCCTTCCATGTTTCGTCTTCATTCTTTGGCTCTTCAGTGTCACTTACTTATCTTTCCACATCCCAGCCCTAGCCTTTCCCCTCTTATAGTGACATAAGTTGCAAGCAATTCCAGGTATCCTATCCTCACATTAAAAACCTTACAGGAAAAAGACATAGGAAATGTCTTTTTTTCTCAGAAGCCCCAGCAAATAATCTCCTTGCACCCCATTATCTCTGCTTGGATTCCTGCCCATCCCTGAACCAATCAGTCACTCTGGCCAGGGGTTTTGAAATGGGGATTGACCGAAGCCAGTTATGGCTCATCTTTGGAGCTAAGCATGGCACCAGTAAATCCAGATCACATGACTAAAAGTGGGGAAAGAGTGATTCCCAAGGCAAAATTGGGGTGCTTTTAACAAAATGAGAGAAGAGGGTTTTGGGCAGTGACAACAGGGGGTGCTATCTCTGAAATGTCATAACCTTCCTTCTTGAAACTCGACTCCCTTGGTATCAATTCTCTTCTATCATGATCTGGCTACTTTCTTGGTTCTCTTCACATTTCTTAGGCTTTCTTACTTAAGTTCTCTTTGATGGCTCCTCTTACTCTGCTCATCAGTAAACATTGGTTTCTTCAGGATTCAACCCTTTCTTTTTGCTCCTTTTGCTTTCATATTCTGTATCTTCTCAGCTTCTGCTCCCAGATTAATGCAAGGAGTCTCCTACTCTCAGATATAATGAGTTCCTGAAAATGTGTCAGATGGTTACACGTACAAAAGTCAAATATATTCTAGAAGGCATTGGAATGTGTGTTGAAAAAATGGTAATAAAACACCTAATTATACTCCTCCTTTTAAACAGTATCATCAACCAGAAGATATTTCCAAAAATGTGTACCTATATTCTTTAATTTAGTGCTTTTCCTTCATAATGGATCATGCTTTCATCAACTTAGATCCAATGACTATCTGTATACAATAATTTCTGACTTTTCTATCAGTAGTGTCAAACTTCAATTTCCTTTTTACCTCTTTTTTTTGGATTAATTAAACAGTAAGCCCAAAATGTAATAAACCCCAGTAGCCAAAAAATTACACAAACATTGAGTGAAAACATTGTTGCTACTACCAGAACTGAACATCTGGCTGATAAGTATTGTCACCACATGATCGCTCAAAATATTTATTCTTCAGCTGAGGAAACAAAATCCATATTTGGCATATGAAAAGTGATTTACGGATTTTAGATTACAATGTACAGAGGTGAAATGGATGAGAGTTCATTGCAGCTTACATTTCTAGCTCATGTGTATCCAATTGCCTCCAAGACAACTCCACAGAAATGTTTTCAAGGGCACCTCATCCTTCCAGCATCCCTCCTGCATTCTCTAGCTCAGGTGGAGACACCACCACCCTCCCTAGTTGTTCAAAACAGAAACCTGAGATTATCCCTGACGTGACCTTTCGTTGTTAGTGTATAGGAATGCAAGAGATTTCTGTGCGTTAATTTTGTATCCTGCTACTTTACCAAATTCGTTGATTAGCTCTAGTAGTTTTCTGATAGCATCTTTAGGATTCTCTATGTATAGTATCTTGTCATCTGCAAACAGTGACAGTTTTACTTCTTCTTTTCCAATTTGTATTCCTTTTATTTCTTTTTCTTCTCTGATTGCTGTGGCTAGAACTTCCAAAACTATGCTGAATAATAGTGGTGAGAGTGGGCAACCTTGTCTTGTTCCTGATCTTAGTGGAAATGGTTTCAGTTTTTCACCATTGAGGACAATGTTGGCTGTGGGTTTGTCATATGTGGCCTTTATTATGTTGAGGAAAGTTCCCTCTATGCCTACTTTCTGGAGAGTTTTTATCATAAATGGGTGTTGAATTTTGTGAAAAGCTTTTTCTGCATCTACTGAGATTATGAGATCGTTTTTATCCTTCAATTTGTTAATATGGTGTATCACATTGATTTGCGTATATTGAAGAATCCTTGCATTCCTGGGATAAACCCCAGTTGATCATGGTGTATGATCCTTTTAATGTGCTGTTGGATTCTGTTTGTTAGTATTTTGTTGCGGATTTTTGCATCTGTGTTCATCAGTGATACCTGACATGACCTTTGATTTCATTCACACACTTTGCTGATTTGATACTATATGTCGTGAAATTGCCCTACCCTCTTTATCCCTATTACCGCTTACCCTAATTTAACTCCATGTCATTTTTCAACTGGTCTTCCTTCTTTTACCCACGTTCTATACCAGGGGTCAGCAAACTTCTCTGTAAAGGGCCAGATAGTAAATATTATAGGCTTTTCAGGCCGTATGGTCTCTTCCAACTACTTAACTCATCTTTGCAATAACAGTCATTGATACAATGTAAATGGATGATTGTGGCTGTGTTCCAATAAAACTTTATTTATAGACACGGAAATTTGAATTTCATATAATTTTCATGTGTTACAGGATATTTTTCTTCTTTTGACTTTTTAAAAATCTTAAAAATGTAAAAACTCTTCTTAGCACACAGGTCATACAAAAGTCTTGCAGGCTGCAGTTTGCTGACCCAAGTTTTACAGGGTTACCAGAATGAGATTACCAAAATATAAATCTGAAAATTTCATTTGCACCCTTAAATCCATCATGGTTCTGCCACCATGAGATAACAGAATAAGGTCTATCTTCCTTGAAATGGTCTGTTAATTCCTTCATGATCAGAGCTTCAGCCTTATTTATATCTTGCCAGTTCTAGTCGTGGACTGCACAATTCAGAATGCTGACTCCCTTGCAGTTCCCTGCCCACACTGAACTTTTTTTTTTTCTTAGGCCTTGACTGCTGTTCTTGGAAGGTCTTCCCTTCTTCCCTTCTCCCTTCCTTCCTTCCTTCTTTCCTTCCTTTTTTCTTCACAATGTATTAGAATTGTTGCATTGTTTGCCCCGCTAACAGGTTTCCTGCTGGCAGGACCATTTATTACTCTACTTTGTGTCCCCATTATCTCACTTCTAGCCCAGTGCCCTGCTAAAGTAGGTACTCAGTAAATATTTGTTGAATGCATGCATGCATGAATGAATGGACAAATGAATAAGTGGAATGGAATAGTTAAATGAGGCAAATTTTCTGTTTTGCTAACAACCCTGACCAAAGTGTTGGTGAGTTCATAGGTTGAGACCAGTACAGGCAGTTCTTAACATAGGAATGGGTTGGGTTTCAAAAGCTTGTTTGTAAGTTGGTTGTTCAGAACTTGGAATGCATTTTCCCATATAAATGATTTTGTAAATTATACCTAACTGTTAGCCCTACTCCACCGAGGATTATTTGATGCATCATGTCACTGAACTGTGGAGCTGAAATTTTAAAAACTTAGAATATAATAAGTGAGATGTCATGGTTGAAATTCTATTAAAATATTATAAGCCCACATTTCATCTCAAGAAATGTTAAAAGGTGGCATTTTGTAATACTATAAATAAAACAAAACTGAATGCCTGTAAAGGCTTAGTGTAGAAAAGATGGTAGGAAAATTCTGCCTCCTACCTTTTTCCCATAGAAAACTTCTATGGGATACAACGTTTTCAAGAACATCAGTTTTTTTTACTCTTCTCATTATCACTTCAAAACTTACAGTTTTCTTTGCTATGATAAATGTTAATCATTAGAACTTCTTTTGGGTTCATCAGAAAAGGTTATGTTCAATTTTTGACTCAAATGTAAATGATACATAGACACATTTTAGAGGCCTAAAAAAAAAAAGTCTTCTTAACCATTTACTTCTAACCTCGTTCAGCAAAATTTCATGTTATTTTATCCTTGCTTTTTTTCTTGCTTTAGAATTATTGTTTCTCTTTTGTTCTCTTTTTCTTCTTGTTTTTCTCTCCGGCTTATCAGCATGTTACTTGTGGTGTTTGATTTCCTTGTGTCTTGGCTAAGAGGTCAGGTAGGCACTTGTGGGATCAATGATAAGATCATTAGCTTCAAGTCACTTTCATTTATTAATTGAGTTGTTTACTAAATCTTTCCTCTATTTGATATGTATTTATCAAAATGCTTTCTAAATCTAAGGCAGAAGGCCAGCTCTGAATCAGTTAGGGAAAAGGGTTTGGAAGGACAAAGTGGAGTTAGTAGGAATGAAAGGAAGTTTGAAGAGCAAGAGCAAGGCTTGGTATTCAGAAGCCATGATGATCTAAGTCATGATCTAAGTCTAAGTAATAGAATACACTCATTGTAAAAAAATCCGGACATTACAGGAATTCTTAATTTAGACAAGTAAATTTACTCTTAAACTCCCCCATTGCAGATGAGGTATATACATCCAGATATTTCATGTGTATATGAACATATATTATTAATAACGATTTTTACAAAATTGGGATCATATCTTATTTCATCAAATCTAAAATTCTCAATTAAAGATGTACCATTACTTTGTGTATCACTAAAAAAATAAAACTTTGCCAATTTAAACAATGCCAGATATATATATGTTGATTGCTCTTCCATATCCATTCTCCACCCTTCTCCACACTGTTCTCTGTTCTGGAAGACTGACTGATCTGTATGGGCCATGTCAATGGCCTCCCTTGCCCTCTGGCTTCCAGTTGGGTTTGGCCAATTGGGAACCTCTGCAGGAGATGAGAGGGAATGAGAAGAGTGAGGAAAGAGGATTTATTCCTAAAACTGTTCCAGGGGACCTTGTGCCAAGTGTGCTCCTTGATAGAAGGACACTTTCTTCTCAAGGCGGCACTTTCTTCTCTTATCTACTCCTCTGCCTCAGCCCTACCTTTGCCTTTATATTTAATTCCTTTATTATACCTTCCTCAAATTATCCTAATTTGAGCATGCCATCTGTTTCCTCTTGAGACTTTGATATATAAATGATTGATCCTAATTATTGAGATGTTAAAACGTGAAGCTCTTGGAAGTGATGCTATTCTACATCTCCCCCATTGCCCCCCACATAAAAGTCTATGTTGTTGTGTCAATGCACAGATTTGCATGTGAACATTCATAGAAGCATTATTCATAATAGCTGAAAAGTAGAAGCAACCCAAATGTCTATCAGCTGGAGACTAGATAAGCAATATGTGGTATATCCATAGAATGGAATATTATTAAAGCAGTAAAAATGAGTGAATTCTGAAATGTGCTATGATACAGATAAACCTCAAAGACATTATTCTAAGTATAGGAAGTCAGGCACAAATGACCACACATTGTGATTCCAATTGAATTAAATGCTCAAAAAGTAGAGACAGAAAGTTGATTAGTGGTTGGCTAGGGTTGGGGGTGGGAACAGGGATTAACTGTATACAGGCACCGTGGATATTATTGGGATGATGGCAATGTTCTAATTCTAGATTATGATGATCATTATACAACTTGGTAAATTTACTAAAATTCATTGAGTTGTACACTTAAAATGAGTACAGTTTTTAGTATGTAAACAATAAAGTTGTTTTAAAAAGTACACCTTGGATAACTTTTTATGTCAGTAGTTGTGGCTATAACTGGAACCCATATGTTTAATGCTTTTGTATATAATTCTATTTTTCTGCTGTGCAATATTGATGTACAACTTCAGTCCCTCCCACATTCCCTGCCACACCCCCAAATAATCCATTTTCTTAAAAGCATTGAAAGTGCTGTAGTCCCTATCAGAGATTCTACAGGGGAGTTAGTATCCACAACAGAGAGGTCTTCTGTCCCAGGTCTCTCCAGTCTTCTCCTCCAACCAGGGGCTTGCCCATCCCTGGAAATTTTCCCCTGCGTGCAATGCCAACCTGGGTTGTTCTTCTCCCCTCTTCTTCCCCGCCCTTCCCTTCCCCTTCTCCCCTCTCCTCCTTTGTCCTCCCCTCTTCTCTCTAGCAAATAAATTATTGATCATACTTACTGGATAACTGTTCTATCTGTGTCTCTCAGTCCTAGATTCTAGTGGCCCCTCAGTTTCAGATACCCACCAAGGAGGCTTATCCACCCAGCAAAAAAAGCAAGTCTCTGTCTTTGGGGTGGAGGTATTCTAATAGAGCTGATAAGAAAAATAAGTTTATCTGTATAATATTACATCTGTTATTCTATTCAATTGCTGTGTAGTATTTCATTTTATTAATGAAATAAACTTTTTATCAAGTTTTCTCCTGAAAAACATGCTTGTGCTATCTTCAGACAAGAATATAAGGACTCCCTACTGTTGAATTTAGATTAGATTTAGATTAGACAGTGTTTATCCACAAATTTGCTTTTAATCCATGCCCTCCCACATTGCCAAAGATAATCAAGCGTTGGCTGTAATCACTCATACTTTGATTTGGAATACGTGATTAATTATATGTAAATATTATATCCTGTTAATTGGTGTTTTCAATATAAATGGCCTGAGTTAAATTTTTTTCCAGGGCTTTTTTTTTTTTTTAATAACCAGAAAGTCAATTTTTTTGTGTTCCCCACTGATTTCCTGTGGCAATAAAAATAAAAGGTATTGAATTTTTTAATATGAAGTTAAATTTCACTGAATTTAACTATGTAGTTTAATTAAAGTGCTTAATATGCTAGGCAGCAGAAGTATGTTAGAAGAATTATCTGCAGTTCTCTGCCCTCAAGGACCTGAAGGGCTAATGGAAAGTAGGACATGTAAACAACTAACCTATAAAAGATCCGAAATAATTGTCAGGATCCTGACAAGGTAAGAAGAAATAGAAGAAATTCCTTAATCAGTTGGCATGTAAAGCTAGTCTAATTGAAAGTGATTTAGAAAGTGTTATTATTTAAAACATTTTTTTAAAAGATAACAATAAGAAAAAGTTGGATCTGAAAGAGACCTTAGAAATAAATCTAATTAGTGCTCTTATTGTACAAACAAAGAAACTGCCGTCTAACCTGGTAGAGGGGCTTTATAAAGTCACACAGCTTCGAGTAAAGGAGTCAGGAAGATGAAGATTCATAGAATTTTCTCCAGTACAGTGTGCTAGACCATGTAATGAAGCTAGATTAAGTTAATGAAAATGAGGCTAATTAAGTTAATAAAAAAGACATGGAATCTTTGCTTAGGAAATCTATCAAATCAACAGTGAGTGGCATGGTAACCTCTGGATGTAGAAATGTGGGCTCTTTGCAGAACTCCTGAGCTATATGGTTGGTGTTGCTTTCACAGAACCCTGGACTCTCCTGGTTGAAGTGACCCCCAACACTCACTGAATTTTTCCTTAAAGTTCTATGTTGAATTTAAATTTTTGTGCCTAAGACATCTACTACCTGGTTTCAGCTTCGTATCTCAGAAGTAACATGGAAGTCATGTACTAGTCTTTCACTTGGCAGTGCCTTAACAACCAAAAGATAGTCAGCTGTCTCTCCAAGCCTCTCCAGGCCAAATAGCACCATGGGAAATGCCTTCCAGACAGCACACTGGCCTGACCACTATCTTGTGTCAGCCACACATAACTGTCCCTCACTGGGATTGAGAAAGGGCATTAGAGTGAGAGAGACTGAGTGCCATTTACTAGCTCTTGTGTGGCGCTTGGTGAATTCATCTCTGCTGCTCATTTCCCTTATTTGTAAACTAGGAGTTGTTGGGAGAGTCAGATGAGATGACAGTTATAAAACATTTAGAATACTGCTTTTATATATAGTATGTGTTCAATAAATGGTGGCAATTTATTGAACACCCTTGAGTGATCCTATTCATCATTACTATTGCTTTTTCAAGACACTAGTGGTGACCAGTCTTTGAGATAGCATCCAGTGATCCAGTTTCCAGCTGGTTATACCCTGTATAGTCCCCTCCCATATTGAATCAGGGCTGGCCTATGTGACGAATAAAATATTGCAGAAGGTATGTGACTTTTAAAGTGAGGTCATAAAAAAAGACCAAGAACCTTCTGTCTTGGTCTTTTGAATCACTCACTCTGAGGGAAGCCATCATGTTGTAAGGACACTGAAGCAGCGCTGTGGAGAATCTCACGTGGAGAACTGTGACCTCGGGACTTCCCTGGTGGCACAGTGGTTAAGAATCTGCCTGCCAATGCAGGGGGCACGGGTTCGAGCCCTGGTCCAGGAAGATCCCACATGCCACGGAACAACTAAGCCCGTGCACCACTACTGCTGAGCCTGTGCTCTAGAGCCCGCGAGCCACAACTACTGAGCCCGCGTACTGCAATTACTGAAGCCCACGCGCCTAGAGCCCGTGCTCCGCAGCAAGAGAAGCCACTGCAACGAGAAGCCCCGCGCACCGCAACGAAGAGTAGCCCCTGCTCGCCGCAACTAGGGAAAGCCCACATACAGCAGCGAAGATGCAGCCAAAAGTAAATAAATAAATAAAAATAAGTAAACAAAAACTGTGCCCTCTTCCTAACAGCCAGTGCTAGCTTGCCAGCCATGTGAGTGAGTCACCCTAGAAGCAGATACAGGTCAGATAAGTCTTTCAGTAATTGCAGCCCCAGTGACATATGACTGCAGCCTCATGAGAGACCTCAAATCAGAACTGCTTAGCTGAGATACTTCCAAATTTCTGACCCACACAAACTGAAAAATAATGAATGTTTATTGTGGTCTTAAGCTATTAAGTTTTGGAGTAATTTGTTATGCAGGAATAGATAAATGATTCAACATATTTTCTTGTTTTTTATTTCTTCACTGGGGGAACCATGACTCATGGAAAATTTGCCCACATAAAAGATGAAGAGTGAGGTCTTGTATGTTGTGAACATTCTCCAAGATGTTGTTGGTTCTACTCCCAAGTCTTTATGCCTTCTCATCACCTCCCCCAGTTTTAATCCACTTTTCAGTTCATACCTCTGCTTTGTCCTGTCACTGATAATAAAATATTCCTATCAGTAGAGGAGGTTCAAGTTTTCTATACCTGGTGCCCCATAACTTAAAACTGCAAATGGTCAAAACTGGGGGGAAATCAGATGTCTCTAGAGCCCGTCAGGTGAGTTAAATGGTTCTAGGAGGTGTAGACTTTATAAAGTGGTGAGAAATGTGGCTGAACTGAAGAGTACATGCCCCATGTAAAAGGACTCACATTTCAAAAAAATTTTCAACATTCTGTGCTCTTTGTCTACAGAATTCAGCCAGATGGTACCAATTTGATAACTCTGATCAAAATGAACAACCATATTAATAAACCTAAAGGGACAAAAGTTTCATCACTGGAAAATTTTTATTCCCTTTATATCTTCCCATTGGCACATAAAAGCTCACCATATATGTACTTAAAGAATGGATACATATGTATCTTGGAAGAGCTATACTTGCTTTCTCACTTACCTATTGCAACGTAACAAACCACTCTAAAACTTAGTTGCTTAAAACAATACATGTTTATTATGTCTCACAAGTCTGTGGATTGGCAGAGTGATTCTTCTAGTCTGGACTGGCTCAGCTGGGGCTCGATGACCTAGGATTCCTCACTCACTTATATGGGCCCTTAGCTGAGAATATTGGGACAGACTGTCTCTCCATGTGGCCTCTTGATCTCAAGGATGCTAGCCCAGACTTCTTCACACAGTGATCACAGGGTTCCCAGCAGCAATAAGCTTCAGTGCTCAAGTACTTGTCAGGTCTCTGCTTGTGTCACATTTGTGAACGCATCATTGGCCAAAGCAAGTCACATAGCCAAGCACAGATTCAAGGAGTACATAGACTTCACCTCTTGGTGGGGGGAATGGCAAAGTTACCTCCATGTGCCTGGAAAACTGTATGGCACTTTTTGTTTCCATAGGTAAGGAAGGCTCTGCTTGGTGGGAAATTTTCCAAATAAAGGAAGGAGAGTTGTATGGTGGTTAGGCAAAAAGGACAAATGTCCACTACAGTTCTTCAGGCACAGCTTGGAAGTAGCAGCCTAGATGTCATGGAGCACAGACATGCTGGAGCACCTAGCTGTCATCCATCAGCGATCAGAGAGATAGGGAGGAGCAGGCAGAGTAATCAAATGGCTGGAGTGGGCCTGAGGATGGTGCCTGCAGGCCTCATGGATCATGGAGGACAGGAAAAAAGGGTGTCTGCATAGAGTAAGTGCTGTCTATGGTTAGCCCCAGTGTCCAAGAGATAGACAGGGCCTGATCAGTACCCACAGATCCACAAGGGAACATTTCTGAATGATGCCTGTGGAGAGGAGCTATGCCTAAAGCCCTTCTCGTTTCAATCAGGCAAAAGTATGCCCAGAATGGGTGAATGCCAGGCATCTGCTCACCTTTCAGGACTGACTCCCACCTGTGCCTGGAGACTTTGCTCAGCTCATCTTTACCTACACGGGGTGAACACCTGCTTCAACATCCAAGGGTACTTGTAATTCTACCTCCAAAATAGAGAGTGGCATTCTGGACAGCCAGGCAGATGGTGGCAGACGCGGAGTAGAAGAGATGCCACCACTCCCCCCCGCTCCCCCAGCACCTGTGCTTGGGTAAATCTGAAAAAAACCAGTTTGAGATTTTGTTCACTAGCTCTTTACCTCCAGGCACCTGCCACCCCTAGGCTTTGCGTGAGAGACAGGAGGAATTTATGGCCTTTTTTTTTTTTTTAAACAGTCTACTAACTTGCCTTAGGGAAAGGAGAGTAGGAAAAAGTTATGTAAGGTGGGGAGGGGACGTGTTCTCTGATGAAGCTGAAAAGAAAGTACCCCTGATGAAAATTGGAAACAGAAAGTTTCCAGAAAAACACAAAAAGATTTCGATGACAGGCCTGACGTTTGATGAGCACCAGCTATGTACGATACTGGGCAGTAAGTCACGAAGAATGTTTTCATTTGGTCCCAAAATAACCCTAAATATTTATGTGAGGGTTTCCTCATTGTTGACGAGGAAACTGAGGCCAAGAGCAACTGAACATCCTGAGTGTGCCCACTGAGCTAGGAAGAGGCTGAACCTCATGTTGTTTCCTTGTGTCATACTGCTTCCTGTGACTATATGGGGGAGCAGGGTGGAGACATCTGGGTGGGGTGGGGTTATCACTGACCTAGGACTGAAGTAGCTTTGAGAATCATGATGATAGGAGACTCTGCCCCATAACTCTTTGCCCCTAATTCTCCCCAGACTCCATCCTCTCCTAGGTATTCCCCCTGCCCCTGATCCCTATCCTGTTCCCTGTTCCAGGATCTCTGTGCCCCTCACTGACCCTTTCCACCTCAGGTAATCATTGGTAACTTGGAGCTGGAGAAAACTCTAAATCAGGTATCTGTCAAGTGGCAAAAAGAATGTTGTTGCAGGTCCAAGTAGATGACACAGGCTCATGCAGAAATTCAAGTTTGAATTTCACACCTACTTTCTTATAAAAATTCTATTACACAGGTAGTTCATTCCTTTTGCTAGAAATTTATTTTATTTTTAAAATTATTTATTTATTTTTGGCTGCGTTGGGTCTTCATTGCTGTGTGCGGGCTTTCTCTAGTTGCGGTGAGCAGGGGCTCCTTGTCATTGGGGTGCACGGGCTTCTCATTGTAGTGGCTTCTCTTGTTGCGGATCATGGCCTCTAGGTGCACCGAGCTTCAGTAGTTATGACATCTGGGCTCAGTAGTTGTGGCACACGGGCTCAGTAGTTGTGGCTTGAGGGCTCTACAGCGCAGGCTCAGTAGTTGTGGCACAGGGGCTTAGTTGCTCTGCGGCATGTGGGATCTTCCCAGACCAGGGCTTGAACCCGTGTCCCCTGCATTGGCAAGCGGATTCTTAACCACTGCTCCACTAGGGAAGTCCCCTAGAAATTAATTTTAAACGAAGGATTTAAAAAGTGCTTATATTTCTTCTCTTTCTATGGGAGGTTGCATCCTGGGTTAAAAACTAGAGAGACAATAACTAGGGTTTTCAAATAATTTTTCATCCAAACTGAGCACTTTTGAGAGCGGAAGCGGGCACTGTTAATAATACCCCAGGACTCTCCCACATAAACAGGGATGTATAGCTAAAGGAATTTTAGGATAGAACACCTTTGAAAGTTTGGGACTACCTGCACATATTTTATGATTTGACAATATGTTGTTTTAGGTAGTGTCTTAATAACTTTAAAGAAAATACATGCACGTCTCTGGGGCAGACTTCTAAGCAGTGAAAGGAAGAGTAACTTTTTGGCTTGCTCGTTATTAATAGCCCAGTGCTTTCAAATTGCCGTTAAGTTTCTCTTGTCTGGTTCACACATTTGGATTCTGTCTTTCATACTGAACATTTGCAAACTATCCAAATATAAACATCTTTAATGAAGCAGTAAGATACTGAGGTGAAACAATGTCCAAGGTGTGAATTATTGCACCATCCATAACTCAGATTGAAGTGTGACTTTTTGTGATTACAGAATAGCTGTTTGCCGAGTTGTATACCAAAAAGCATGGTAATTACAGCCCTAAATAATTCATATTATATTTAAACATCTTTTTTTTTTTTTTTTTTTTTTTTTTTTTGCGGTACAGGGGCCTCTCACTGCTGTGGCCTCTCCCGTTGCAGAGCACAGGCTCCGGACACGCAGGCTTAGTGGCCATGGCTCACGGGCCCAGCCGCTCTGCGGCATGTGGGATCTTCTCTGACCAAGGCACGAGCCCGTGTCCCCTGCATCAGCAGGTGGACTCTCAACCACTGCGCCAGCAGGGAAGCCCCTCTTAGTAACTTTTGAGAAGTATTATTTATAATTGATGGGGGTTAGATAAGGGTAAAATGTCTTTGGTGAAAGACTTCCTATAAATCAATATATATCAGGCATAATTCTGTACACTAGAAAATGGTATATCAGACCTTCTGAATTTCTTTAGGAAGTTTAGATTTTTATTTTCCTAATTTTATCATGGTTACACTGTGATTCCCTTGACATAAATTATATGCACGTACAAGTTTGGAATACGTAAGATATATGTAGGACAGACCCTAGGCAAAACCATATAACAGGCAAAATTCGACAACACTCAATAGCTTTTTGTTTGTTTTCAGTAATCTTGACACTGGATGTTCCTAGCTCCAGATTTTTTTATGTATTCCTCTCTGATCCCCAACTCTTCCTTATCCTGTGTCTTTGCCTTAAGATTCTCATCTCTACTCAACCTAAAGACTGTTTTTAAGTGATGATTATTCCTATTATCTCCTATGCCACCATTTTGTTGTTGTTGTTAGGATATCTTTTAGAAAAGTGACTTAGAAGAGTGAGTAGGTACTCAGGCACTGTGGCAAGTCAGTTGTGAGGACTGGAATTTGGGGGGTAGGGATATATTTCTCAGCACCCCTTAGTGTTCAGTCCACCTAGCCTTCTTTCATTATGCAACGAGACCATAGTCATTCTCATTCACTTGGAAATAAGAATGTATCTTTAAGAATAAGAAAGTCCCATGGGAAGATGTACTGAAATGTGAGGCTTTTGAGAAAGGATGCAGTAATTGCTAGCTTTGCTCCATAAATCACTATATTTCCCTGAAGATAGAGATAATCAATGTTCTTTGACTCTCAGCTTCAGCTGGAAGAATCGAGGAAGAAATATTTCACATTGATTTGTCTCATCCAGGACCCAAGCTGTGATGGGAATTAGTGAATTCTGAAGAATGGCTGATACATCTGCTGGAAACATTCAGCATTTGGAATACTCCTGTTTTCCTGTCATATAGTTTATTCAGTATTGCTTTTTTCCCTCTGCACCAACTGCATTTTCAGAGAGAGAGAAAAAAACTCTTCAGATTCACCAGGAATACTTTCTATATGAAGGCTTGTTACTATGCCTCTGGGATGCTGGCTTTCTGAACTCACCAAATCTTACTGTTTTTTAAAGCTTTCTTTTGCATCCTAGGAATGATTGGTTTCGTAGAAGCTCAAAGAGATCTTAGAAATAAACATGCTCAGTAGTGTTTTATTTTATTCTTCAGAGCCCTAGGTTTCCTCCAAGGTGTTTCAGAAGCTATGAGGGGCCCATGCATAAGAAGGTAAGGTCCCTTGCTTCAGTCTCAGCACCTTCATTTTTTTGTTGTTTTTGTTACGTGGGCCTCTCACTGTTGTGGCCTCTCCCGTTGCGGAGCACAGGCTCCGGACGGGCAGGCTCAGGGGCCATGGCTCACGGGCCCAGCCGCTCTGCGGCATGTGGGATCCTCCTGGACTAGGACACGAACCCGTGTCCCCTGCATCGGCAGGTGGACGCTCAACCACTCCCCTCTGCGCTGGGAAGCCCAGCACCTTCATTTTTATCTGTTTTATACAATGGGCTCTGTGTAAAATTCTCTTGACCATGTCAACCAAACTTTGAAAGAGTTTGGTCTCTTTCAAGTGATTAGTCCCAAGTGTTCCAAATAGTTAATGGCAATGTCTAGGTCTAGAATATGCCTTCTGGTCTGTAGACCTCTTGTTTTGTTATATTGCTGTACCTCATGGAAAGGGAACCAAGGCCATAAACTGCCAACCAGTAGACAGAGTCATGAAAAGACCACTCATAAAGAGGAAATAAGCCTTTTTAGAAAATGCTCAACCTCACTGAATTTGGGAGTATAGATTAAAGCAGTGTTTGTTTTTTTTGTGATTTTTTGCCCTTATCAAATTGGCGAAGGTGATACTTAGTGGATAAGCAGAACACATTGAGATTGGTGTTATCAATACCTGTTTTGGGTGTATAAATTCGGCGGGAGGCATATTTATGTAGAGAGCTTGAAAAATATTTAAGATACATTCACATTATAACCTGGTGAACACTGGTGCAGCCCAGCAGATGTTCACAAGCCACATCCTTTCTGACTGGTCCGTGTATGTATTCTGACTGGGGGATAACCATGCTATACAGGGATTACAGGTGTTGACTGTTGTTCCCCCATATAGCCCAATAACCTTACATTTTTAGAAATTGATGCTAACAAAATAATTTGAATTATAGTAGAAGAAGTGTGCATAGAAATGTTCTTTGCAACATTTTCACTATTTTTTAATAGTGAAAAATGATCTCCTCCCTAATGCACACAGTAAAGGAACAGTTAAGCAAACTCTTAATGTCTGGATGGTGAAATATTAAAACTAAGTTTACAAATAGTTTCTTGAGAAGTGTTAAAATAATTTTAGTATACAGTTAAGTGAATAGAACTTCATATAAAGTATAGACTGGAATAATTATCTCTGGGCAGTGAGATTACGAGTGATTATTCATTTCTTTATTGGCTTTTAAAATATTTTCCCAGTTTTCCGCGGTGTGTATGTGTTCCTTTTATAAAAGGAGAAGGAATTAGTTTTTTCTTTTCCTGATAATTCCACTGAAAGTGCCACCAAAATCTTAGTTTGGGCTATTTTCTGATATAACCCAGGAGTGAGGAGAAGGCGAGAGCCTGCCTTCCACTGTGCTGTTTTGGTTTTGTGAACAGAAGAGATTTTCACGTGTCATTTGTCATTTGGCACACTCATAGTTCTCTGCTGGCAACAGTTGCTCCCTGAGTCTTTTGAGTTAGCATCAGGGAATTCCGGGTTTATGTTTGGGAAAGTTTAACAGCAATGTGGGGCTTCAGTTAGGGTTTAGCAACTTAAAGACACTTTCTTCTAGCTCACAAAAATGAGAAGCCCTGCGTTTCAGTTTTGGCTATGTCACTTCCTATCCATGTGACTTGACTGAATGTAGAAAGTCTCCGAGCCTCAGTTTTTTCATTTGTCAAATGAGAGTGATGCTACCTCTTTTATGGTGCTATTAAAACAAGAAAAGACAGGTAATGTGCCTAATGTAGTGCATGGCATTAATGTAAAAGAAACCTTCAATCTGTGTTTATTCCATTGCTTTATTTACTCTGGGCCTCCTTCCTTTATTATGCGAGTTATGTAAGGGGAAAAGTATTGTGCTTTGAAAATTTATTCCTTATCCAATACTGTGGAGACTTGGGTAGATATAATCCTAAGAATCGGAAGGGTAGTCCTAGTTGGGTAGATCATTCTGGCAACTCCAACAGAACAACAAATGGCAGTTTCTGTTTTTCAGGACCTGTGGACTGACATGGTTAAGAACTTTTGTTTATGTGAGTGTCTCAGAGGATATATAAAAATTACAGTTCTTTGTCTTCAGTAGCCAGAGGTCTAGCTTTTTATTATTTGTGACTAGAGAAGGTGCCTAGCACAGAATGTGTTCTAAAACTCTGGAGGAGACATTTCTTTTCAGTCTCGTTAGTCCACCTACATCTACCCAGTACCCAGTACCTTAAATCTTTCTATCTGCCTTATTGCCCTTTCAGAAAACTGCAGTCAGATCCTTCATTCTGGGAAAATATATCAGTATTAACAGATTTTGCTGTTCCCTTTTTCTTTTTTTTTTTTAAATTTAATTTTATTTATTTTTTTACACTGCAGGTTCTTATTAGTCATCCATTTTATATAAATCAGTGTATACATGTCAATCCCAATTGCCCAATTCAGCACACCACCATCCCCACCCCACCACGGTTTTCCCCCCTTGGTGTCTATACGTTTGTTTTCTACTTCTGTGTCTCAATTTCTGCCCTGCAAACCGGTTCATCTGTACCATTTTTCTAGGTTCCACATATATGTGTTAATATACGATATTTGTTTTTCTCTTTCTGACTTACTTCACTCTGTATGACAGTCTCTAGATCCATCCACGTCTCTACAAATGACCCAATTTCGTTCCTTTTTATGGCTGAGTAATATTCCATTGTATACATGTGCCACATCTTCTTTATCCATTCGGCTGTCGATGGGCATTTAGGTTGCTTCCATGACCTGGCTATTGTAAATAGTGCTGCAGTGAACATTGGGGTGCATGTGTCTTTTTGAATTGTGGTTTTCTCTGGGTATATGCCCAGTAGTGGGATTGCTGGATCATATGGTAATTTTCTTTTTAGTTTTTTAAGGAACCTCCATACTGTTCTCCATAGTGGCTGTATCAATTTACATTCCCACCAACAGTGCAAGAGGGTTCCCTTTTCTCTACACCCTCTCCAGCATTTGTTGTTTGTAGATTTTCTGATGATGCCCATTCTAACTGGTGTGAGGTGTTACCTCATTGTAGTTTTGATTTGCATTTCTCTAATAATTAGTGATGTTGAGCAGCTTTTCATGTGCCTCTTGGTCATCTGTATGTCTTCTTTGGAGAAATGTCTGTTTAGGTCTTCTGCCCATTTTTGGATTGGATTGTTTGTTTTTTCAATATTGAGCTGCATGAGCTGTTTATATATTTTGGAGATTAACCCTGTGTCCATTGATTCGTTTGCAAATATTTTATCCCATTCTGAGGGTTGTCTTTTCGTCTTGTTTATGGTTTCCTTTGCTGTGCAAAAGCTTTGAAGTTTCATTAGGTCCCATTTGTTTATTTTTGTTTTTATTTCCGTTACTCTAGGAGGTGGATCAAAAAAGATCTTGCTGTGATTTATGTAAAAGAGTGTTCTTCCTATGTTTTCCTCTAAGAGGTTTATAGTGTCCAGTCTTACATTTAGGTCTCTAATCCATTTTGGGTTTTTGTGTATGGTGTTAGGGAGTGTTCTAATTTCATTCTTTTACATGTAGCTGTCCAGTTGTCCCAGCACCAATTATTGAAGAGACTGTCTTTTCTCCATTGTATATCCTTGCCTCCTTTGTCATAGATTACTTGATCATAAGTGCGTGGGTTTATCTCTGGGCCTTCTATCTTGTTCCATTGGCCTGTGTTTCTGTTTTTGTGTCAGTACCATATTGTCTTGATTACTGTAGCTTTGTAGTATAGCCTGAAGTCAGGGAGTCTGATTCCTCCAGCTCCGTTTTTTTCCCTCAAGACTGCTTTGGCTATTCGGGGTCTGTTGTGTCTCCATACAGATTTTTAAGATTTTTTGTTCTAGTTCCATAGAAAATGCCATTGGTAATTTGGTAGGGATTGCATTGAATCTGTGGATTGCTTTGGATAGTATAGTCATTTTCAAATATTGATTCTTCCAATCCAAGAACACAGTATATCTCTCCATCTGTTGGTATCATCTTTAATTTCTTTCATCAGTGTCTTATAGTTTTCTGCATACAGGTCTTCTGTCTCCCTAGGTAAGCTTTTTCCTAGGTATTTTATTCTTTTGGTTGCAGTGGTAAATGGGAGTGTTTCCTTAATTTCTCTTTCAGATTTTTCAACATTAGTGTATAGGAATGGAAGAGATTTCTGTGCATTACGTTTGTATCCTGCAACTTTACCCTATTCATTGATTAGCTCTAGTAGTTTTCTGGTGGCATCTTTAGGATTCTCTATGTATAGTATCCCGTCATTTGCAAACAGTGACAGTTTTACTTCTTCTTTTCCAATTTATATTCCTTTTATTTCTTTTCCTTCTCTGATTGCTGTGGCTAGGACTTCCCAAACTATGTTGAATAATAGTGGCTAGAGTGGACATCCTTGTCTTGTTCCTGATCTTAGAGGAAATGCTTTCAGTTTTTTACCATTGAGAATGATGTTTACTTTGGGTTTGTCGTATATTGCCTTTATCATGTTGAGGTAGATTCCCTCTATACCCACTTTCTGGAGAGTTTTTATCATAAATGAGTGTTGAAATTTGTCAGAAGCTTTTTCTGCATCTATTGAGATGATAGTTAGTATGGTGTATCACATTGATTGATTTGTGTATATTGAAGAAACATTGCATCCCTGGGATAAATCCCACTTGATCATGGTGTATGATCCTCTTCATGTGTTGTTGGATTCTGTTTGCTAGTATTTTGTTGAGGATTATTGCATCTATATTCATCAGTGATATTGGTCTGTAATTTTCCTTTTTTGTAGTATCTTTGTCTGGTTTTGGTATCAGGGTGATGGTGGCCTCATAGAATGAGTTTGGGCGTGTTCCTTCCTCTGCAATTTTCTGGAAGAGTTTGTGAAGGATGGGTGTTAGCTATTCTCTAAATGCTTGGTAGAACTCACCTGTGAAGCCATCTGGTCCTGGACTGTTGTTTGTTGGAAGATTTTTAATCACAGTTTGAATTTCATTACTTGTGATTGGTCTGTTCATATTTTCTATTTCTTCCTGGTTCAGTCTTGGAAGGGTATACCTTTCTAAGAATTTGTCCATTTCTTCCAGGTTGTCCATTTTGTTGGCATAGAGTTGCTTGTAGTAGTCTCTTAGGATGCTTTGTATTTCTGTGGTGTCTGTTGTAACTTCTCCTTTTTCATTTCTGATTTTATTGATTTGAGTCCTCTCCCTCTATTTCTTGATCATTCTGGAAAATGGTTTATCAATTTTGTTTATCTTCTCAAAGAACCAGCTTTTAGTTATATTGGTCTTTGCTATTGTTTTCTTTGTTTCTATTTCATTCATTTCTGGTCTGATCTTTATGTTTTTTTTCCCTTCTGCTAACTTTGGGTTTTGTTTGTTCTTCTTTCTCTAGTTCCTTTAGGTGTAAGGTTAGATTGTTTATTTGAGATTTTTCTTGTTTCTTGAGGTAGGCTTGTATTGCTGTAAACTTCCCTGTTAGAACTGCTTTTGCTGCATCCCATAGGTTTTGGATCGTCGTGTTTTCATTGTCATTTGTCTGTAGGTGTTTTTTGATTTCCTTTTTGATTTCTTCAGTGATCTCTTGGTTATTTAGTAACGTATTGTTTAGCCTCCATGTGTTTGTGTTTTTGACGTTTTTTTCCTGTAATTCATTTCTGATCTCATAGCATTGTGGTCAGAAAAGATGCTTGATATGACTTCAATTTTCTTCAGTTTACTGAGGCTTGATTTGTGACCCAAGATATGATCTATCCTGGAGAATGTTCCATGTGCATTTGAGAAGAAAGTGTAATCTGCTGTTTTTGGATGGAATGTCCTTTAAATATCAGTTAAATCTATCTGGCCTATTGTGTCATTTAAAGCTTGTGTTTCCTTCTTAATTTTCTGTTTGGATGATCTGTCCATTGGTATAAGTGAGGTGTTAAAGTCCCCCACTATTATTGTGTTACTGTCGATTTCCTCTTTTATAGCTGTTTGCAGTTGCCTTATGTATTGAGGTGCTCCTATGTTGGTGCATATATATTTATAATTGTTATATCTTCTTCTTGGATTGATCCCTTGATCATTATGTAGTGTCCTTCCTTGTCTCTTGTAACATTCTATATTTTAAAGTCTATTTTATCTGATATGAGTATTGCTACTCCAGCTTTCTTTTGATTTCCATTTGCATGGAATATCTTTTTCCATCTCCTAACTTTCAGTCTGTATGTATCCCTAGGTCTGATGTGGGCCTCTTGTAGACAGCATATAATGGGTCTTGTTTTTGTATCCGTTCAGCAATCCTGTGTCTTTTGGTTGGAGCATTTGATCCATTCACGTTTAAGGCAATTATCTATATGTATGTTCCTATGACCATTTTCTTAATTGTTTTGGGTTTGTTTTTGTAGGTCCTTTTCTTCCCTTGTGTTTCCCACTTAGAGAAGTTCCTTTAGCATTTGTTGTAGGGCTGGTTTGGTGGTGCTGAATTCTCTTAGCTTTTGCTTGTCTGTAAAGCTTTTGATTTTTCCATGGAATCTGAATGAGATCCTTGCTGGGTAGAGTAAATTTTGGTTGTAGGTTCTTCCCTTTCATCACTTTAAGTATATCATACCACTCCCTTCTAGCTTGTAGAGTTTCTGCTGAGAAATCAGCTGTTAACCTTATGGGAGTTCCCTTTTATGTTATTCGTTGTTTTTCCCTTGCTGCTTTCAATAATTTTTCTTTGTCTTTAATTTTTGCCAATTTGATTACTATGTGTCTTGGCATGTTTCTCCTGGGGTTTATCCTGTATGGGCCTCTCTGTGCTTCCTGGACTTGGGTGGCTATTTCCTTTCCCATGTTAGGGAAGTTTTCAACTCTAATCTCTTCAAATATTTTCTCAGGTCCTTTCTCTCTCTCTTCTCCTTCTGGGACCCCTGTAATGCGAATGTTGTTGCATTTAATGTTGTCCCAGAGATCTCTTAGGCTGTTTTCATTTCTTTTCATTCTTTTTTCTTTATTCTTTTCCACATCAGTGAATTCCACTCTTCTGTCTTCCAGGTCACTTATCCATTTTTCTGCCTCAGTTACTGTGCTATTGATTCATTCTAGTGTAGTTTTCATTTCATTTGTTGTATTGTTCATCTCTGTTTGTTTGTTCTTCAATTCTTCTAGGTCTTTGTTAAATATTTCTTGCATCTTCTCAATCTTTGCCTCCATTCTTTTTCTGAGGTCCTGGATTATCTGCACTATCATTATTCTGAGTTCTCTTTCTGGAAGGTTGCCTGTCTCCACTTTGTTTAGTTGTTTTTCTGGGGTTTTATCTTGTTCCTTCATCTGGTACATAGCTCTCTGCCTTTTCATGTTGTCTATCTTTCTGTGAATGTGGTTTTCATTCCACAGGCTGCAGGATTGTAGTTCTTCTTGCTTCTGCTGTCTGCCCTCTGGTGGATGAAGCTGTCTAAGAGGCTTGTGCAAGTTTCCTGATGGGAGGGACTGGTGGTGGGCAGAGCTGACTGTTGCTCTGGTGGGCAGAACTCAGTAAAACTTTAATCCGTTTGACTGCTGATGGGTGGGGCTGGGTTCCCTCTCTGTTGGTTGTTTGGCCTGAGGCGACCCAACGCTGGAGCCTACCTGGGCTCTTTGGTGGGGCTGCTGGTGGACTCTGGGAGGTCCCATGCCAAGGAGTACTTCCCAGAACTTATGCTGCCAGTGTCCTTGTCCCCACGGTGAGCCACAGCCACACCCCACCTCTGCAGGAGACCCTCCAACACTATCAGGTAGGTCTGGTTCATTCTCCCCTGGGGTCACTGCTCTTTCCCCTGGGTCCCGATGCGCACACGACTTTGTTTGTGCCCTCCAAGAGTGAAGTCTCTGTTTACCCCATCCTGTCGAAGTCCTGCAGTCAAATCCTGCTAGCCTTCAAAGTCTGATTCTCTAGGAATTCCTCCTTCCGTTGACAGACCCCCAGGTTGGGAAGCCTGACGTGAGGCTCAGGACCTTCACTCCAGTGGGTGGACTTCTGTGGTATAATTGTTCTCCAGTCTGTGAGTCACCCACTCAGCAGTTATGGGATTTGATTTTACTGTGATTGCGCTCCTCCTACCGTCTCATTTTGGCTGCTCCTTTGTATTTGAATATGGGGTATCTTTTTTGGTGAGTTCCAGTGTCCTCCTGTCAATGAGTGTCCAGCAGCTAGTTGTGATTCTGGCGCTCTCGCAAGAGGGAGTGAGAGCACGTCCTTCTACTCTGCCATCTTGGTTCAGGGCCTGCTCTTCCCTTTCTTTGGTGTACTTGCTTTTAATGAGAAGCCTTGGAGCTAAGAGCATGGGTTTCTAAATGGAGGGATTCTAAGGTTCAGTTAGCAAGAGAGAATTTTGGATGTTAAGAGACCATCCAGAAAGGCCTTAAAGTAATTCCTGAAGAAACTTCCTGTTTGGACTATTTGATCTTTAAAAGAAGGAGGGCTGAGTTCAGAAGACCAGTTGTTTAGGGAGGGTCACCACTATTGATGCATTGTTCACTTATTCCTTTTCCTTTGTGTCCTTGGCCTGTTTCTGAGTCATCTCACTACTCCAAATGTCACCAGCCATATTTGCTGTGGAGATGGTTAGATCTAGATTGTTGCAGGTCTGAGGGATCATGTTGGAAGGACCTAAAATTAAACCAAGTCACATGCCAATATATAAGGAAAATGCAAATGAATCATTAAACAATTAAAAACTCTACTGATGTTTACTGCTACCTGGAACATAGCCTGGGAACCTGTATGCAAGATAGGTACAAATCTCAAAAATAAAGCAACTGCACTATGGGATTTAAAAGCCAGTAATTCCAAAGGAATAATTAATTTAAAAAGGAGGTTAATTCACAGTTTACAGACTTAGCAGCTGCTTGTTTAGCATATGTAATAAAGAGCAAAACAGTGGTAGATTTATAAAAATGTCAGTTAAATGATTTATGATATATGCATGCTAATTGTTTTTGCATAATCCAGTTCCCTTTTCCCTCTCATGACCCTCACTGAGATATTGTTTTAGAACAGAATGTAGTGCTTATACTCTATGTCTTTTTATGATTTAAATATTCTAAGTTGAAAGAATTTATATATATTTTTTGTAAGCTGTTTCTCTTTGGAATTTCGGAACTTGGTTTTTGTTTATTTTTTTCTTTAAATCGGTGAATTGAAAATTATCTATTTGTGTATATTTTTTTCTTGGCATGTCCAAGTTATCTTTTTTAGCTGAAGTTCACAGGTTATCTAAGTATATGTAATAATAGGAGTCCTGTTTAATTTGCCGATAACAGGAACTTAAATGCATCTTATTGTAATATGAAGAAATTCACGTGTTATTGCTTTATCCTGGCATATATGTATTTACCTT
Source organism: Lagenorhynchus albirostris (assembly GCF_949774975.1). Taxonomy (NCBI): domain Eukaryota; kingdom Metazoa; phylum Chordata; class Mammalia; order Artiodactyla; family Delphinidae; genus Lagenorhynchus; species Lagenorhynchus albirostris. Next base: position 54,734,902 of record NC_083101.1, on the reverse strand, counting down.
TATTCTATAGGAGCAAACTATTATTTTAATTGCTTCTTCTTCTAGAGAGAGGTTCCTACTGCAAAAGGTTTTTATGGTCTCACCTACTTACGTAGAATTTCCTACAGAGGCCTAAACATACTGAAACATGAGGGTCAAAACTGAGATAGAAAAAAAAAAATAGAAAAAAAAAGAAAAAAAACTGAGATAGAGATGTGGAAATCTAAGGTTTTGGTGTTTTTTCAATTTATATTTTTCTATATGGAAATGCTCGAGAGAGAGAGAGAGAGAGAGAGAGAGAGAGAGAGAGAGAGAGAGAGTGTGTGTGTGTGTGTGTGTGTGTGTGTGTATTTTAACTCAGACTAGGATTCCTGTCTTACTTTGCGAAAGTCTGAAGAACATAAATCGTTTGAAATAAGGATCTTCCAGTTTATTCGAGTAAAAATTTTGGATATAGAATTTTCCAATAACATTTTTTGCTTCAGAAAAATCTCACCACTCAGGGATCACTTCTTGTGTTAAAAATATATTGCTCCTAAATATAGTAATACACTTGCCTGTAATTAGAATATCATGAACATCTGAAAGAAAATTTTTTAACATCTTTATTAGAGTATAATTCCTTTAAAAGGGTGTGTTAGTTTCTGCTGTATAACAAAGTGAATCAGCTATACTTATACATATATACCCATATCCCCTCCATCTTGCGTCTCCCTCCCACACTCCCTATCCCACCCCTTTAGGTGGTCACAAAGCACCGAGCTGATCTCCCCGTGCAATACAGCTGCTTCCCACTAGCTATCTGTTTTACATTTGGTAGTGTATATATGTCCAGGCCACTCTCTCACTTCGCCCCAGCTTACCCTTCCCCCACCCCGTGTCCACAAGTCCATTCTGTACGTCTGTGTCTTTATTCCTGTCCTGCCCCTAGGTTCTTCAGAACCTGTTTTTTTTTTTTTTTTTTAGATTCCATAAGTTCGTGTTGGTATGAGGTATTTGTTTTTCTCTTTCTGACTTACTTCACTCTGTATGACAGACTCTAGGTCCATCCACCTCACTACAAATAACTCAATTTCCCTTTTTTATGGCTGAGTAATATTCCATTGTATATATGTGCCACATCTTCTTTATCCATTCATCTGTTGATGGACACTTAGGTTGCTTCCATGTCCTGGCTATTGTAAATAGAGCTGCAGTGAACATTGTGGTACATGACACTTTTTGAATTATGGTTTCCTCAGGGTGTATGCCCAGTAGTGGGATTGCTGGGTCATATTGTAGTTCTAGCTTCAGTTTTTTGAGGAACCTCCATACTGTTCTCTACAGTGGCTGTATCAATTTACATTCCCACCAACAGTGCAAGAGGGTTCCGTTTTCTCCACACCCTCTCCAGCATTTATTGTTTGTAGATTTTTTGATGATGGCCATTCTGACTGGTGTGAGGTGATACCTCATTGTAATTTTGATTCACATTTCTCTAATGATTAGTGATGTTGAGCATCCTTTCATGTGTTTGTTGGCAATCTGTATATCTTCTTTGGAGAAATGTCTATTTAGGTCTTCTGCCCATTTTTGGACTAGGTTGTTTGTTTTTTTTGATTTTGAGCTGCATGAGCTGCTTGTATAGTTTGGAGATTAATCCTTTGTCAGTTGCTTTGTTTGCAAATATTATCTCCCATTCTAAAGGTTGCCTTTTCATCTTCCTTATGGTTTCCTTTGCTGTGCAAAAGCTTTGAAGTTTCATTAGGTCCTATTTGTTTATTTGTGTTTTTATTTCCATTTCTCTAGAAGATGGGTCAAAAAGGATCTTGCTGTGATTTATGTCGTCGAGTGTTCTGCTTATATTTTCCGCTAAGAGTTTTATAGTGTCTGGCCTTACATTTATGTCTTCAATCCATTTTGAGTTTATTTTTGTGTATGGTGTTAGGGAGTGTTCTAATTTCATTGTTTTACATGTAGCTGTTCAGTTTTCCCAGCACCACTTATTGAAAAGGCTGTCTTTTCTCCATTGTATATTCTTCCCTCCTTTATCAAAGATAGGGTGACCTTATGTGCATGGGTTTATTTCTGGGCTTTCTATCCTGTTCAATTGATCTATATTTCTGTTTTTGTGCCAGTACCATACTGTCTTGATTACTGTAGCTTTGTAGTAAACTCTGAAGTCAGGGAGCCTGATTCCTCCAGCTCTGTTTTTCTTTCTCAAGATTGCTTTAGCTATTTATGGTCTTTTGTGTTTCCATATAAACTGTGAAATTTTTTGTTCCAGTTCTGTGAAAAATGCCATTGTAGTTTGATAGGGAGTGCATTGAATCTGCAGATTGCTTTGGGTAGTAGAGTTATTTTCACATTGTTGATTCTTCATTTCCAAGAATGTGGTATATCTCTCCATGTGTGTATCATCTTTAATTTCTTTCATCAGTGTCTTATAGTTTTCTGCATACAGGTCTTTTGTCTGCCTAGGTGGGTTTATTCCTACATATTTTATTAGTTTGTTGCAGTGGTAAATGGGAGTGTTTCCTTAATTTCTCTTTCAGATTTTTCATCATTAGTATATAGGAATACAAGAGATTTCTGTGCATTAATTTTGTATCCTGCTGCTTTACCAGATTCATCAATTAGCTGTAGTAGATTTTTGGTAGCATCTTTAGGATTCTCTATGTATACTATCGTGTCATCTGCAAACAGTGACAGCTTTACTTCTTCTTTTCCGATTTGGATTCCTTTTATTTCTCTTTCTTCTCTGAGTGCTGTGGCTAAAACTTCCACAACTATGTTGAATACTAGTGGTGAGAGTGGGCAACCTTGTCTTGTTCCTGATTTTAGAGGAAAAGGTTTCAGTTTTTCACCATTAGAACGATGTTGGCTATGGGTTTGTCATATATTGCCTTTATTATGTTGAGGTAGGTTCCCTCTATGCCTACTTTCTGGAGGGTTTTTATCATAAATGGGTGTTGAATTTTGCAAAAAGCTGTTTTTACATCTATTGAGATTGTCATATTGTTTTTTTCCTTCAGTCTGTTAATATGGTTTATCATGTTGATTGATTTGCATATATTGAAAAATCCTTGCATTCCTGGGATAAACCCCACTTGATCATGGTGTATAAATCCTTTTAATGTGCTGTTGGATTCTGTTTGCTAGTATTTTGTTGAGGATTTTTGCATCTATATTCATCAGTGATATTGGCCTGTAGTTTTCTTTTTTTGTCGCATCTTTGCTTTTGGTATCAGGGTGATGGTGGCCTCGTAGAATGAGTTTGGGATTGTTCCTCCTTCTGCTGTATTTCGGAAGGGTTTGAGAAGGATAGGTGTTAGCTCTTCTCTAAATGTTTGATAGAATTTGCCTGTGAAGCCATCTGGTCCTGGGCTTTTGTTTGTTGGAAGATTTTTAATCACAGTCTCAATTTCAGTGCTTGTGATTGGTCTGTTTCTATTTTCTATTTCTTCCTGGTTCAGTCTCAGAATGTTGTGCTTTTCTAAGAATTTGTCCATTTCTTCCAGGTTGTCCATTTTATTGGCATAGAGTTGCTTGTAGTAATCTCTCATGATCCTTTGTATTTCTGCAGTGTCAGTTGTTACTTCTTCTTTTTCATTTGTAATTCTATTGATTTGAGTCTTCTCCTTTTTTTTCTTGACGAGTCTGGCTAATGGTGTATCAATTTTGTTTATCTTCTCAAAGAATTAGCTTTTAATTTTATTGATCTTGGCTATCGTTTCCTTCATTTCTTTTTCATTTATTTCTGATCTGATCTTTATGATTTCTTTTGTTCTGCTAACTTTGGGGTTTTTTTGTTCTTCTTTCTCTAATTGCTTTAGGTGTAAGGTTAGGTTGTTTATTTGAGATCTTTCTCGTTTCTTGAGGTAGGATTGTATTGCTATAAACTTCCCTCTTAGAACTGTTTTTGCTGCATCCCATAGGTTTGGGTCGTCATGTTTTCATTGTCATTTGTCTCTAGGTATTTTTTGATTTCCTCTTTGATTTCTTCAGTGATCTCTTGGTTATTTAGTAGTGTATTGTTTAGCCTCCATGTGTTTGTATTTTTTACAGATTTTTTTCCTGTAATTGATATCTAGTCTCATAGCATTGTGGTCAGAAAAGATACTTGATGCAATTTCAATTTTCTTAAATTTACCAGCGCTTGATTTGTGACCCAAGAGATGATCTATCCTGGAGAATGTTCCATGAGCACTTGAGAAGAAAGTGTAATCTGCTGTTTTTGGATAGAAAGTGTAATCTGCTGTTTTTGGATAGAATGTCCTATAAATATCAATTAAGTCCATGTTGTTTAATGTATCATTTAAAGCTTGTATTTCCTTATTTTTTTTCATTTTGGATGATCTGTCCATTGGTGAAAGTGGGCTGTTAAAGTCCCCTACTATGATTGTGTTACTGTTGATTTCCCCTTTTGTGGCTGTTAGCATTTGCCTTATGTATTGAGGTGCTCCTATGTTGGGTGCATATATATTTACAATTGTTATATCTTCTTCTTGGATTGATCCCTTGATCATTATGTAGTGTCCTTCTTTGTCTCTTGTAATACTATTTATTTTAAAGTCTCTTTTGTCTGGTGTGAAAATTGCTACTCCAGCTTTCTTTTGATTTCCATTTGCATGGAGTATCTTTTTCCATCTCCTCACTTTCAGTCTGTATGTGTCCCTAGGTCTGAAGTGGTCTCTTGTAGACAGCATATGTATGGGTCTTGTTTTGTATCCATTCAGCCAGTCTGTGTCTTTTGGTTGGAGCATTTAATGCATTTACATTTAAGGTAGTTATCTACATGTATGTTTGTATTACCATTTTCTTAATTGTTTTGGGTTTGTTATTGTAAGTCTTTTCCTTCTCTTGTGTTTCCTGCCTAGAGAAGTTCCTTTAGCATTTGTTGTAGAGCTGCTTTGGTGGTGTTGAATTCTCTTAGTTTTTGCTTGTCTGTAAAGATTTTACTTCTCTGTCGAATATTAATGAGATCCCTGCTGGGAAGAGTAATTTTGCTTGTAGGTTTTTGCCTTTCATCACTTTAAGTATGTCCTGCCACTCCCTTCTGGCTTGCAGAGTTTCTGCTGAAAGATCAGCTCTTAACCTTATGGGGATTCCGTTGTATGTTGATTGTTGCTTTTAATATTTTTTCTTTGTGTTTAATTTTTGATGGTTTGATTAATATGTGTCTTTGCGTGTTTCTTCTTGCATTTATCCTGTATGGGACTCTCTGCGCTTTCTGGACTTGACTGACTATTTCCTTTCCCATGATAGGGAAGTTTTCAACTATAATCTCTTTTTTTTTCTTTTTTTCAAGTATAATCTCTTGAAATATTTTCTCAGTCCCTTTTTTTTCTCTTCCTCTTCTGGGACCCCTATAATTCAAATGCTGGTGCATTTAATGTTATCCCCAAGGTCTCTGAGATTGTCCTCAATTCTTTTCATTCTTTTTTCTTTATTCTGCTCTGCAGTAGTCATTTCCACTATTTTATCTTCCAGGTCACTTATCTGTTCTTCTGCCTCAGTTATTCTGCTCTTGATTCCTTCTAGAGAATTTTAAATTTTATTTTTTGTGTTGTTCATCATTGTTTGTTTGCTCTTTAGTTCTTCTAGATCTTTGTTAGACATTTCTTGTATTTTCTCCATTCTTTTCCAAGATTTTGGATCATCTTTACTCTCATTACTCTGAATTCTTTTTCAGGTAGGCTGCCTATTTCCTTTTCATTTGTTTGGTGCGTTTTTACCTTGCTCCTTCATCTGCTGTGTATTTGTCTGTCTTCTCATTTTGCTTAACTTACTGTGATTGGGGTCTCCTTTTCACACGCTGCAGGTTCATAGTTCCCATTGTTTTTGGTGTCTGCCCCCAGTGGGTAAGGTTGGTTCCATGGGTTTTGTAGGCCTCCTGTTGGAGGAGACTGGTGCTTGTGTTCTGTTGGATGAGGCTGGATCTTGTCTTTCTGGTGGGCAGTACCACGTCCAGTGGTGTGTTTTGGGGTGTCTCTGAACTTATTATGATTTTAGGCAGCCTCTCTGCTAATGGGTGAGTTTGTGTTCCTGTCTTTCTAGTTTTGTGGCTTAGGGTGTCCCTCACTGAAGCTTGCTGATCGTTGAGTGGAGCTGGGTCTTAGCGTTGTTATGGAGATCTCTGGGAGAGCTTTTACCGTTTGACATTACATGGGGCCGAGAGGTCTCTGGTGGGCCAATGTCCTGAACTGGGCACTCCCACCTCAGAGGCTCAGGCCTGACACCCGGCCAGTGCACCAAGACCCTGTCAGCCACATGGCCGTCCAAATATATCCTCCATACAGATCTCTTCCAACTGCACTCAGAGCTGGCAAACTCTAAGAGTACGCTCTCCCCGGGGCTCACTATACATCAGAAACCCTGGTCTTTTCTCCATCCCTCAAACAAAACATTATTCCTCTTTTGGCTGATTTCTTCAGTGGTATTGGTATGCTACTCCCACCTCCCATCCTTTGCCAGACTGGAAGATAAGGGAAAAATAAGCAGTGAGTTCTTATTGATATGTAGAAAAACTTAGGTAGGAGATTACTAATGGACAGTCAGTTTTCACTGGGAGAAACTACTTGCAGTGTATCTGTTATTTGGTTTGGGCACTGAATAACCTTGGTGGACTAGGCAGTCCTACACCCCTGTCAGTGCCCAGCTTACTCTTAGCTTAATATATACAGCTAAGAGGCTGTATATATTAAGGGTTGGAGCTGAGCCATTACTCCAGAAAAGAAAGCTCACTGATAGTAAGAAAGACAGATGCAAATACAAGACTTTCCAAGTAAATAAGAAAATATATATTCATATGGATTTATTCCAAGCCTGAATGTGATTCATTTTGGGTTCACATATATTTTTTTTTCGCAGATCCTAACATTTGGAGACAGAGCTAAACTTCAGTATTCAGAAACCCTTAAATACAAGGTACTTGATATAAAAGAAGCATTTTATGAAAAATAAATATTTAGCAAATCTGTTAATTTTTGGAATTTAAAAAAAAAAAACAAAAACTCTTTGGTCATTATTTCCTCAAATACAAGCAAAAGAAAGATTTCTCAACCTTTGATTGTTGACTTCTCTTTAAATGACTTATAAAATTTTATTCTTTAGAAGCCAGCCCTCTCCAGTCATTTAATCTTTCAGCCAATTGACATTTGGGCATTTGTTCTATGTGTGGTACTGTAGTTCCAAATTACACTTGTTGAAAATCTGCAGAGTCTAAACACTGTAGACCCAGTTTTAAGCTTAATCTATGTTAAAAGAAAAAGAGTTCAAACCATCTTAGTCAGATTCCTTCCATATGACTGCTTTTGTCATAAATTTTTATGTCATGTGATAACTTATCAATACATTAAAGGCCACACTGGATGATGTAAGCAGTTCTTGTCTCAGATAGCTAAAGATAAATTATTTAAAGCAATCAACCAGCAAGAATCTTTCCTTATTCCAAATTTTGAAGTCTGCATCTGATTTTCAAATTAAGTGGATGAGGTTTATTCCATCTGTGTTTCTTTCCTTTTCCTTTTTTTTAACACTAAAAATGGAAGCCTGAAGACAGCTTTTAAGGTGAAGAACAGAATGCAATAGGTTAAATTTTAACCTAATTTCTCTCTAAGCAGCTTCTATGGAATCTTTATTACTAGGCTTGGGCACAACACATTTCATTTTTGAAGGCTTAACTTAAGCTATTCCCGAAACTCTTTTAGTGAATAAAAAGAACTCTTTTATCTCCATACTGTTTTGGTGAATATTGTACATATATATATGTGTGTATATATACATATACATATACATATACATATATATATACATATATATAGTCATGTTCATCCCTACAGAATTGAATTATAATAAATACCCCTTCGATGATGGAAAGTCATAGTATTTCAGGAGTGAATGTCTGGTATGCTAAATATGACTTACAGATGATGCTAATGTAAGTGTGTTCACCATGTACGTGGCGGTGATAAATCTTATTCTTAGATAAAAGCTTCATCACTCTCATATGACTCCGTGTGTGTGATCTGTATGTGCTAAGTATCATGAACACAGTTCTAGGTATGTGATTTCTTAAGTAATTATTAATTGATCAGCTCATTTTTCTACCTTATTGTGTTCCTTGCCTGACTCTGTGTGTGATCCCCAGTTATAAGAGGTTCATGGTTTTTACTTAGTGTTTATAGTGGAAGCCTTTGGAATGTTCCCGCTTATATGAATTTAGGTAGTTACTAGTAAAACACACACCCTGAACATACAGATGTTGGGTAGAACATAGGCACTTTTCTGAAGATTTTGCAGAGTGGGGAAAGGAGTTCCACTGTATGTTTTAGTCCTGAATGAGATTTTCCTGTGTTGTGGTTAGAGCATTGTGTTGACTGTATCCAGTGCTTGATCTTTGGGATGTTGTATTGTGTATATACTTGGAGAACAAGACATGCATGCCCCTAGGTGATTATCTGAAAGACTTTAATACACTGTACATGGCATATTGAGTCAGAGGTTTCTTATCAGGCTGGGAGGGTCCTCTAACCCTGGCTCCCATGCCTTGGTTGCATCCTCACATGTGGTGTTGCAAAACTGATCTGTTGACTAGTCCAGTTTCCCTCAACCTAGCCAGACAAACTTACTTGGTCTTCCTGGCAGGAGACTCCCTCAGGCCTGCTGCCACCCCTCTGTTCAAAAGAGTGGCCCTTATAATAATTTCACTGTTGATCATCTTTACTACTTTTAGGATTCCACTTGAAACTCATATCTTCTAGAAAGTTTCTCCAGTTAGGTTTAACTCATCCTGAACACTTATCCTTATTTTATCATTTCAGCCTTTTTGAAGGCTAGAATCACATCCACTACTATTATTATTTTCTCCATGTGTTTCAGGAAAGTTACTATATCAGTGATTCACTGCTTTTTGTAGAATCAGAGCCACTTGGGGATAGCTGGATTTTAAAAAATCCTCTGGTTGTACACGTGAAGTTCTCTTTTGTCGTACGTATGAAGATACTGTTAAATTAGCATTCTGTGAATATTCACCAATTGCTGATTATATACCTAGGACTTATTTTAAGTTTTTATTTTGAAATAATTTAAGACTTAACAGAAAAGTTGCAAGAGCAGTACAAAGAATTTCCTTATATTCTTTACTCAGAATTCTCAAATGTTAACTTTTTACAGTATTTGCTCCATTATTCCCTCTCTGTTTTTTTTTTTCTGAACCATTTAGAGTACGTTGCAGACATGGTGCCCCTTTGCTCCTAAATTCTTTAATGTGTGCTTCCTAAAAAGAAGAAAATTCTTTTAGGTAATTGCAGTACAGTTATCAAAATCAGGAAATTAATATTGATCCATACTATTACCTAATATATAGACCTTAGTAATTTTGCCAATTAACCCAGTGTCCTTTATAGCAAAGGAAAATCCTGGATCACACATAAGTGGCATCCGTGAGACTAGCACCCAGATCTTTCAGCTCATTCTCCCATGTTCCTTTTGTCTCTTCTGAGGCCACCATGGAGTTATCTGAAAGCCTTGGTAAACTGCTTAGGGCTTTCAAAGCTGTTTAGTAACTTCCAGAATCTGGGGCTAGTAATGATGTTATTTTTTAAAGGTCAGTGAATGACAAGAAATCTTGTCATGCTTTCCTTGTGTATGCCAAGCTGTAGAGGTCTCATTTATGAGATTGAAACTCAGAGAACTACCAGTAGGCAATGTTTGACAGCAGCAGAACCTTGACCAACAATTAACTAGGGTTGGAATGTACAGACAGAACCATCAGCTTTCTCCTCCTTCCTCATTGAAGATGGTGGTGATGATCTTTGACCCCATAGGAAAAAATATCAGAATACCGTGAGGTTAAGTTTAAATAGCTCATCACTTATAAATTAAATAATGTATATCTTCCTACGTTGCTACCATGATTTTCATCTTCTAAATTCTAAATAAATTAAAATAAATAAATCCAATTAATCCAAATCTTATAAACCAGTGAGAGAATCTGTATTAAACAGAATGATGTTTCAGTGATTAGGCCTAACTAGGGTCCAAGGCTTATGTCTATTTCCATAGAGTTTCTTGCTTAATTTACCATAAGGCATCCCAACATGGTCTTCAGCATTAAAGAGAACATAGTAAAGCAGCATATGAGCTGGAAAGGAATTTGACACTGTTCAGAGGTTTGAAGGATAATTACAACACCCATAAAACCAGAAAATGATACATAAATCTTTTATAAAGTAAAAACGTTGGCTTATTTCTCAAAATGTTTCTATTACTTAATACTCTGAATATCAGATCCTTTGTTCAGTACATAATGTTCAGAATAAATTGGTAGACATGAACTAAAGATCCTTTAAACAACTCACTTTTTTCACATTTCAATTTTATTCCTCTATTCAGGCATGGTGACATTCATTTAGTGACTTTGTTGTGGGAACATTTCTTTGCATATAATATACAGAATTGTTCAAATGTAGTCTGTTTTGGGTCATTATCCATTTCTTCGAGTTTCTTGGATGGAACAAATAGAGTCCAGTTAACAGCCTCAAGTAAAAAATATCTGAAAGACATGACTTCTCTTATATATATATAATTAGGAAAGAAACCCTTCATTTTCAGATATACTTTAGACAGTCATTTACAACAGAGAGCTGGTCTGAAGCTTTGGCAAGGAAGAGAGGAGAAAGAAAAAGAGAGAGAGGGAGAGAGGAGAAAGAGAACAATTAGTCTGACTTGCTTGCTGTGTTTAACCTTTGCTATCAAGGAGGGAGGGAAAGATTACATTTAACCAGGCCAGTTATGTTATCTCTACACAATAGGAACAGACTTCAAACTGGAGCCCAAGACCAACGTGCTCTTCCTGTTGTTCTGCGCCTCCTCAGCTGCTGGCGCTTGAGAGTGTGTTCTCATCAGCACCCTTAGAGATAATGACCATGCTTGGCCATTGCAGAGGAGTAACCAGACCAAAAGTGGCATCTTGAAAAACAGCACTTTGAAAGCAACCTAGGACTTAAAGAAAAGGATAAAATAGCCATATGCGTGATAAAAATCAGCCACTGCATCTGTTAGAAAATAAGTGTTTTTCTTGGGATTGGAGAAAAGTATACGAAAGGTGGTCCATGCAGTGAAAGGAACACAAATGTACTATGGGCTCAGACAATCCCAACTTCAACTTCAGATTCCAGTGGTGCTACTTTTACTAGCAACATGACCCACCTTGAATACATAATCCCTCTGATCTTCACTTTATGCATCAGGAAAATTTTAACAATTCAGCAAGCATATATTGGGTACCTACTGTGTACCAGCACTTTGTCAAGCACTGAGGTTCATGGATGAATGAGATGCTGCTCCTCTCCTCAGGAAGCTCAGAACCTACGAGACTCACAGAGTCACGAGGTATATGAGAGCATACATGAAATAACTTAGCAGAATGTCTAGCACATAGTTAGGGCTTAACGTATTTTTTTTCCTTTCCAGTTTGTCCTCTCAGCTTTCCATGAAAATGGGGAAATCCAAAGATCTCCCAAGAATTTAGCAATTTTAGTCAATTATTCCCATTACCTCCCACATAAAACCTCTTATTAGCAGATGTCATAATTTGGAATTTGATGCATACCAGTTAGAGGCATATTTCCATGGAATGCATACTTTTGTGGTACTAAACTGAGCCAGCAAACAAGAGCTCCTATTCCAGCTTTGCATCACTGTTTGCTCTTGGGTGATTCACTTCACCTTGGGAGTCATTTGGTTCAGTGTTAAAATGAGTATTGTGAATTAGTTAAGCCTTGTCTTTTATTGATTGATTGATTGCTGCATTGGGTCTTCATTGCTGCGCGTGGGCTTGCTCTAGTTGCGGTGAGTGGGGGCTATTCGCTGTGGTGTGCCTGCTTCTTATTGTGGTGGCTTCTCTTGTTGTGGAGCATGGGCTTCAGTAGTTGTGGCATGCGGGCTCAGTAGTTGTGGCTTGCGGGCCTAGTTGCTCTGTGGCATGTGGGATCTTCCAAGACCAGGGATCAAACCCATGTCCCCTGCACTGGCAGGCGGATTCTTAACCATTGCACCACCAGGGAAGTCCTAGGCCTGGTCTTTATCCTTTCAGATCCAACGTTAATAGGTTTACTTCTGATTTTCCACCTGAATCAATGTTACCTGCATTTTTGCCTTTCTTATATCCACCTTCCTCTTCCCCCACCCTCAAAGCCTTGTTGGAGTTGCTATGAACAGGAACGCTGCTTGGTTTCAACCTTTTTTGTTTGTAAATAAAGAAATCACAGTTTTTAAATTCATTTTTCCTTTTTAAAAATATTTATTCATTGGCTGCATTGGGTCTTAGTTGTGGCACGCAGGGTCTTTTGTTGCAGTGTGCAGGCTCTTTGTTGTGGTGCACGGGCTTCTCTCTAGTTGTGGCATGCAGGCTCCAGTGTACACGGGCTCTCTAGTTGTGACGCCCTGGCTCAGTTGCCCTGCGGCATGTGGGATCTTAGTTCCCAACCAGGGATCGAACCAGCGTCCCCTGCATTGCACGACAGATTCTCAACCACTGGACCGCCAGGAAAGTCCCTGGTTTCAACCTTGATTCAGTTGATTTTATCATTTCTTTCCTCTCATATCTGGTTTTGGGGCAAATTGAGGAGGAAAAAGAAGAGGAGGTAAGACATGGCTGTCTCCACTTCTTAAACTACAGGTAACTCTTGGGTTCTCTGTTTCATGCTGAGAACACAAGAGGCTAAAGTCCCTCTGATTCCCTAACGTCTTCACCAGTGTTACTGCTTTCACTTGTAGCCATTGAAACCCTTAGGCTAACTTGTAGAATACCAAAAATCATAAATGGTCAGAACTGGAAGAGGTTTTAGTTGGCTGTTTTTTTGTTGTTTTTTGTGGGGGGGGTTTGTGGTACGCGGGCCTCTCACTGTTGTGGCCTCTCCTGCTGCGGGGCACAGGCTCCGGACGCACAGACTCAGCGGCCATGGCTCACGGGCCCAGCCGCTCCGCGGCATGTGGGATCCTCCCGGACTGGGGCACGAACCCGTGTCGCCTGCATCGGCAGGCGGACTCTCAACCACTGCGCCACCAGGGAAGCCCTAGTTGACTGTTTTGCATGTATAAAACTGAAGTTCTGGAAGGAGAAGGAACCTTTTCAAGGATGTGCTGTTGGTTAGCACTCAGGTCAGAACTAGACCTCACATCTCTAGTGCAGCTCTCTTTCACTCTGCCATTGCTGTAAGAATAGTTATTTTTATGATTTATTCTCCACGTCACCTCTTAGGCAACCAAACATCACGAGGCTCTTTTTTGGTAAAGATTTTCTTGGGCCCCATCTTCATTCTACTGTGGTCTCTCTTTACCTTATGGGGTTCTCCCCACTGTCTCCTTGGCTGAAGCTTTCCTTTCTACTCTTTGATGTATTCAGAGCAGTTCTAGAAATAGATCTGAGATGCTCCTAGTCACCCATAACCTTCTGTATCTATTCCTATAAACATATTAATCATGGCTAACAGTTTTTGAATGCTTGATATGAACAACACACTGTGTCAAGTACTTTCCATTAGAACAACTTTGTGATGTGCTGTTGTTTTCTCCATTTTCCAGAGGGGAAATGGAAGTATAGAGAAATTCCGTATTTTATTTGGGGTTCCGAGTCTGTAAGCATTAGTTTCGGGATTTGAAGCCAAGTGGTTTCACTCCAGAGTCTGTGTCTTTAAATATTGTGGCTTCCCACCTTGCTTCTTCCTGCTCACCCCATCCCACCCCAAAGATACTTTATCTTCCACTTTTGCAGATTCCTTTTTGCCTACAGCCCTAAACATTGGAGATTCTCAGAGTTCTATTCTTTTTCCTATTCTCCATTCCCTATATATGTGATCCTTGGGCAATCTCACCTGCATTGAAGACTCTAGGCTTATTCATAGCCCCAGGACCTGATTCTGCCCCATTTCCAGGTTCTCCCTTACAAATGCCTATGTAGTTCTATCTGGATTTCTACACAGGCACCTCATACTCAACTTGTTCAAAACTGTGTGGCATCTTAGGTGACTGGAGTGATTGCCCTTCAGGCATCTGCCTGGAGGGGGAGATATTTTGAAAGCCTCCCAGGTTCTGCTGCAGTGAAACTCTAGGTGTAGCTCTATGTCATAATGTGTAGGTCTAGATGTTAGAAAATATTTTTTATAAACATTTACCTATAAACAAATAAATTAGAAAACCTTTTATTTTCCCTATGGAAAAGGATGTAGTTTTATAAAGCATAGGATGATTTTTTTTTTCTTTTTTGCCTTGGATATTCAAGTAGGTGTTTATATAAAAAGGAACTCTGCCGAGATGACGTTGGAAATGGCTTCCTCAACATGTTTGAGGACCCCTCCAGCCTCCATTGTCCTGTATCCATGGAGCCTCAAAGGCAGAGGTGCTCTAGAGCCTCTCACAGTGTGGATGAGACACAGCCCATGAGAGTTTCCACAAGTTCCAGTAACCCAGTGTATCAAACCATAGTGTGATACCTTGAAAGGGAAACCAAGAGCAAAATTCAGAATTAATCTGTCTTCACTCCCCTTCCCTACTTCTAGTCTCCAGCTGCTCTGCTATCTTTGGTTTAAGTGGCACTATTTTTTGCCAAGATTAAGCATCTTTTTATTTCTTTTAAGTCTGGTTTGTGCCTTGCTTGGGAGTGTTCATCTGGATTTTCCTCTCTTCCTCCCTGATCCATAAATTTTTGTTCTTAAATAGCCCTCTCACCTAATACAGTATTATTTGCCTCCCAATATTGTTTATTCCATGCTTATAGGATGTTCTTTGCCATCTAATTTTAGATCCTACGTAATGCCCTTCTTTGGATAAAAGCCATAGTTAAGATGTCACTTCCTATAAATCAGTTTTGGTGAAGATGAAGGCAGCTGTGGACAGGGGAGGAGGGCACAGGAACTCATGAAGTCTGACTCTTTCAAAGTCGACTTAATCCTCCCTCTTATCCCAGCTGTCTTTGTGCTGCTCTTTGGAGGGTGGATGGACCTCTTTAACAAGAAGGAATGAGATTTTGCATTGTTGGACTTTGTCACAACAACAAAAGCCCTGGAAAATTCCAATTAATTAGCAAGCCGTGGGCTAATGAAAGAATAAAACTGAAAGAGAAATGCTCTAAGCTTTCGAGAGGAGAGTGCATGTGAGGACAATGCTGATTTCAAATATTTGGGGCTGTTTGTATAATTTTCCCAAGGTTTACCTTCCTGAAATTGAAAGAGATAAGATGAGAGACAAGAGCAAGGATTTGTCAGAGTCAGGACGTAATAACACTGTTAGCTTTTCAGGACACTAAATGACCGACCATCATTTGAAGAAGTCAGTTAAATGTGGACTCACACAATCAGGGAAATTAAAACCAGAATATAGACCCTTTGTACGTTTGGGTTTAGAGGAAAACATGGCAACTGGCCTGGCATAAAGTAAATTATGAAGTAAGGTTGAAGTTAATTATTATGAAGGACCAGGAAATCACTGTATCATTGTGTCCTTGAATGAGGGAGTGCTTGCAACCAGTGTGGCTGCTAGAAATGTATAGTGATGGAAAACACTGAAGTTATTCATTTGTAGCTTTTTATTGAATGGTAATAATAATGATGATGATGATGATGCAGTAGTAGTAATAAAACTACAACAAAACTGCTACCACAGCTAACATATATTAAGCATTTAATGTGCACTAGGCACTATTCTAAGCATATTTAATCTTCTCAGCAAGCTTACTAGACAGTAGATATTATGTGACTCATGTCTTTATTACCTCCATTTTATACTTAAGAATATTGAGACTAAAATATTAAGTGGCTGACCCACATATATAAGTGACAAGCCAAGATCCGAATCTGTGCAGTCTAATAATTTTAGTGTCCATATTCGAAACCACCACTTCCACCTACCTGTGATATGGTTTTACTACATAGACCTACTAGATAGGCTAGATATTGCCAGGCTGGACAAGGAGGCAGAACCTCTGGGGCTCTATTTCCAGTTTGGTCACTAGTTTTTCCCAGGGACCAAGTCATTCAGTTATCATTTCTATTCTCCAGTGTGTTCATCTATAAAATGAAATTGTTGTAGTAGATGATAGCTGAGGTGTTTTCCACTTCTAAAATTCTGAGGATTAAGAAAATGATGTGTTTTAGATACAGGGTACATGAAATGGTCATTTCTGAAGTGTGTGTGTGTGTATGTGTGTGTATGTGTGTGTACGTGCTCAGACATAAAAAAATGAGATATCAGCTCTGGATTCAGGTAGATCTCTCTACTTGTGTGACTCTCCTGTATGACTTGGGACTGATTGCTTTATCTCTGTGAACTTTAGTTTCTTTTCTTCTGTTGGAGATGATGATACTATGTGTCCAGAGTGCCTAGAATAATGCCCAGGCATTGTTGGTACTTCTCCTGCCTGTCCTCATGTAGATGGTCTGAGGGTTGAGTAGAAGATACCCCACTTAGGGAGCTGGGTCCAGAGAAGTTGGTTCAGCCAAAAGGGTCATTTTCCTGAATAGGTGGCTGGGTAGGTATTTTTACATGATGGATCTGTTGGTAATTGACCTCATAGGTGAGAATAATTCAGACCTGGAATCACCAAGCTGTTGGCAGTTTCACTGTTAGACTTTTTTTTGTGAATTACATCACTTTCCTTTCACTGTTCTTCCTTGGGCAGTTATTTCATCTGCACATATTCTTCAGATAGCAGTGTTCTTCAGACTCCTTGAAAGGATGTTGCTTAGCAGTCATACTGGGTCGAATAGTGTCCCTC
Organism: Lagenorhynchus albirostris; assembly: GCF_949774975.1. Lineage (NCBI taxonomy): Eukaryota > Metazoa > Chordata > Mammalia > Artiodactyla > Delphinidae > Lagenorhynchus > Lagenorhynchus albirostris. The sequence goes on along the minus strand of NC_083101.1, from coordinate 54,718,167 downwards.
TCAAATTCATGCCTGCCTGGAATCTCAGAATGTGACCTCATTTAGAAATTGGGTTTTGTAGTTGTAATCAAGTTAAAAGATGATTTCATACTGGATTAGGGTGGAGCCTAATCCAAAAACTGGATCTTTATAAAAAGAGGGAAATTTGGACATGGATACCAAGATGAGAATGCCATGTGAAAACAGAAGACACAGGGAGAACATGGTGTGATGACAAAGGTAGAGACTGGAGTGGTGTGTCTACAAGGCAAGGAATGTCAAGGATTGATTATTGGCAACCACCAGAATCTAGAAAGAAGAGAGATCCTCCAATAGAGCCTTCAGAGAGAGCATGACCCCATCAACACCTTGATTTAGGACTTTTAGTCTCCAGAGCTTTGAGAGAATACATTTCTGTCATTTAAAGCCACTCAGTTTGTGGTACATTTGTTATGGCAGCCCTAGGAAACTATTACAGCAAGTAAGGTACCTGTTACTACTAATAATCAGGGCTGCTTGAGAGGGAGAAAGACACATAGACACTGACTAAGTGGGGAAAGAAAATACAATGCATCCACAAAGGCGTGATTTGGAAGCCATTTATTGTCATCCTGGCTTCTCTGCACAGTGTAAGTAAAAGCTCTTTTTACTCGTATTGTCCAGGGTCAGAACAAGTGTCATGGAAATAACGAAACAAAACACTTGACAAAGATTGGATTTTTAGTAGGCTAACATTTTTTTCAATTTGACTTTCATAAAACCAATATACTATAAACTACAGTGATTACCAATGAGATACTGAAGTGTTGGCCACTCGGTGAATATTAAGAGAAGTGCTGCTACATGGTTTGTCAATTAATTTGAATATTTTTTGAACTTACCTGCATGCTTCCAGAGGTTGAAAAATGGTTAGTATTTCAGAAACATTTACTTGGCTATAGAATAGATTGGAAAGTGCAGTGTTCCTTAGAATCAGGTTATCAGTTGTAATTTGGGAATCAATCTTGAAATTGTAATAAGAAAAATAAATCTTAGTTACCTAAAAGGCAAGGACTTTGCAGAAAACAACACGATAATAAGACAAAACTGTCAAATAGGCTGGGGCTATGTGGATTCAGTTTGTTTCCAAAAAGCTCGTGAATTCTGTCATCAGGCAGTGAGGCCCGTATCACATGTCACTTTACTTTGTTTTTAACATGTGGCTAAAGCTATGCCAGACCTGCTGCTGTGTGGGAGATGTACTTTCTGACAAAATAAGGCATTTTCCTGGCATCAGGCCCCTTCGGAATTTTTACTGGTATGCATAAATCCAGCAAGTTTGCATTTCCCACACATATCCAATGTAGTCACACTTGGCTTTCTGGATTTGTGGTGGTCTCAAAGCCCGTCAGTGCCAACCTGGTCATTTCCTCATCACTATTGGGACTTACTCTGAAGAAATGAAACCAGGTGTTCATTCATCCATTATTCAAAAATTATCTCCCATCTTCTGTGCCTGATGTGAGGAAGAAATGGAGGAGGCAAAATAATCCAATTTTGAAAGAACTGAAAATGTTTTGTAGAGTAGAAATGAAAGTATTTCTAGTAGGCTATCTCCTTTTCCTCTTTCCCCTTATCCGTCCTGATAATAAAGTGCACTGGGAAAGTTCATTTATATTATTTCGTGTTCAAAGTGATGATGATGACAGTGATGACATTAATATTAATTCTTGGTTGTTCATTATCGGCTGAATTTAAGTACTATATAAATAAACAAATCTCAGGACATGAGTCTGAGCTTTTCTAAGCAACTTTTTAAAATAATTAATTAATTAATTTATGGCTGCATTGGGTCTTCGTTGCTGCATGTGGGCTTTCTCTAGTTGCAGTGTGCAGGCTTTTCATTGTGGTGGCTTCTCTTGTTGTGGAGCACGGGCTCTAGGTGCATGGGCTCAGCAGTTGTGGCTCGCGGGCTCTAGAGCACAGGCTCAATAGTTGTGGTGCATGGGCTTAGTTGCTCCACGGCATGTGGGATCTTCCCAGACCAGGACTTCAACCCGTGTCCCCTGCATTGGCAGGCAGATTCTTAACCACTGCACCACCAGGGAAGCCCTAAGCTACTTTTTGAAATCTTATTAGGTTGCCCTTTTAATTCCTGGTTCTCTTCTCCTGAACGTTTTGATATTTCATTCTCAATCACAAGAGCCATCCGCGAAACAATATGGACCTCCAAGCACAAATTCATTATCTCTGATGGAAAAGTAACTAAAAGAACCTTCTCCAGCATTAAGAGTCCATGATATGTTATCTTTGCATAGATAGGATAGAACATGATCATCCATGTTGAAAGAAGGGGCTGAAAGAAGGCAGATTGTACAAAGCAACAGAAAAATCCCCAGTGTTTCACATACAATCTTGGGAAATGCCTCATTTACTTTATTCATTCAACACACATTTGTTGACCATGTGTCATACATGAGACTAAGGACTAGAGCTGCCAACTCAAGTGAGACACAGGCCCTGTTTTCTAGGAGCTATAGTCTAAAGTCAAAAGATTGGCAAGTCATCTCCAAATTTGTCTGATGCCATGCTCCCCTTTGCAAAGTACATTTCATTCAGCCTGGTTTTCTTTTCCTTTCTCCAGCATGCCAAGCTGGATCCGCGTTTAGGTCTTTGTACTTGCAGCTTCCTCTGCCCAGGACTCTGCCCGTGTTGTTGTATGGCTAGTTTCACCATTTGTGTCTCAGCTTATGAGCCGTCTCTTTCACAGGCCTTCCTGCCATTCAGTCCAAAGTAACACCCTCACCCCCTGCCCATGCTTCTTAAGTCCATCTACCTGTTTTCTGTGTTTCATGGCACTTATCCTTGTTTGAAATTATTTTGTTCATTTATTCATTCACTTGTTCTATTGTGTACCTCCTCACCAGTAGAATGTACACTTTATGAAAAAGCAGATCTTACTTGTCTCGTTTACCATTTTGTTGAATGAGTGGATGAATGAATGAATGGATAACTGTAATACACTATAATGCAGTCTGTAATGGAAGCATTAACAAAGTGCTATAGGAAATTAAGGAAAAGAGTGACAACTTCCATGTCTGAGCAGGTTGGGGATGGCTCCACAGAGAAGATATGTGAGCTGGACCAGGAAGGCAGGAGAGAGTGTATCAGAAGGCACTATTTCTCTTAGGTAGATGAAGCCCTTCCTTCCTCATCCTGACCCTCCTCAATTGATGATTCACTGATAGAATTGACTTAATACCTGATGGGATAAGCCCAGTAATTGTGACCCTTGCCCTCTCTGGATGCATGTATCAGGGAAGTAAAGAACACGTTTCCTGAAAACTTCTCTTTCATGCTATGAGAAGTTGCTAAAAGCTTGTCTGTCCAATAAAGAGAACTTGGGATGTAATGGTTAAAAGGAGCTTATGAAACATAAGTAGGCATTCTTGACAAAATAAAAATAGAAGCTTAAAAGATGCATCATTTTTGGAAAGTTAAAAAAGAATTTTTTCCCCTACTGTAAGAAAATATGTGTGGATGAAGCATGTGTTTTAAACTATAGAATAACATTTGCATATTACTTCAGGGTACTGCAACCATGGCAATTCAGAGTTTTGTCGTTCCTGATAGACTGCTTGCAATATATACATCCATTAACAGGATTATCACTTGAAGAGACAATCGTATTTTTACTGAAAAGGTTTTTTGAGGATAAAATTTATTGATATTTAATGAAGCATGAAGCTTCTAAATGAACCATGAAAGCAATAGCTAAACTAATTAACTGCACACAAAGGCTCCCAGAATACATATGTGATGTGGGCTGTGTGCTTATCAATTGTGCCTGGTTACACTGACATCCTGGATAACATGCTCCTTATATGTGCTTTGTGGAGCAACAGTAAATCCTTCTGTAATGCATGCAATAAAAGAGGAAATAACTGTTTAGGTTTCCTGCAAATGCGGATGGGATATTTAAGTCAAGCATTGCAGGGTTTATAGGTTATAATTTAGCGGAGTTAAGACTAGTAATAACAACATATTATTTCCACACACTTGATTTAAGCCTCTATCTATGCTGTTTCATTGAATGATAAATTGTTCCCTGGTTCTAAAAATACACATCTTCCTCCCTCCCCTTTCCCCTCTAAAGAAAGACCAAGGATGCTAAATAACATGAGGTGAACATTTCATTGTGCAACAGGGATTCTTGTGGGCTTTTTTCAACTGCATGTGAAAACATACCCTGTTGGAGGGCTCTAATTTTAAAAAGAGAGCAAACCACTCTGGCTTTGGCGGTCATTGCAAGTTGCACCAATTTGGGAGGCAAATGACTTACCCTAACGGAGCTGTTCACATTGACCTTTATCAGTGACCATCTTCCTTTTTAATCCAGTGGCTACCTACTCAGCCATAGACACCTACTCTCTGCCTCATTATCACAGAGTTTAGCTTTCAATGAGTACCTTATAATTTCCTCATGCACCTTTCTGAAAATGATATTCGTATACTAATAAAGGAGTCTGACAAATCATTAAGACCCATAATAATCGTGCATATTAATGCTATAGAGGCAGGCACTCTAAAGGACATTGGAGCATTGAACTTGAGTGTGCATCAGAATCCCCCAGAAGGCCTGTGAAAATGCCAGTAGCTAGGCCCTACTGATTCAGTAGGTATGGGGTGGGGCCTAGAACTTGCATTTCTAACAAGTCCTCAGGTGATGCTGATGCTGTTCGTTCAGGCACGGCACTTTGAGAAACATTGCAGTACTACATGCAGACTAGGGTGGAAAAGGCCATTTCAGGGACACTCTTCAGGGAAGTCACAACCAGGGAAGGATATGGTTTGTCTCAAATAGCACCTAGACTCCCATCTAATATTCTTTTCTTTCTTAAAAAGTATTGCCATTTTTTCTCTAAGACATCCTGGGCCCTCTTCACCAGACAAGGCTTCGAAATTTATTCAAACTTAGGTATAAGTGACCCTTGGCAGTTTAAAAGGCTGTCCTTAACAAGGATATGTACATTTTAATGGGGGTGAAATGAAAAGAATGAAGCTCTGAAGAAGATATTTCATATATCTGCTCTGCAAAGAAAACAAATGGGCTTAATATTGAAAGGGTAAAAATAAAGTTTATAATGCAGTCATACTGAACAATTACATGAGAATCTGTGTCATGGCCGGGTCATGAGCCTGGGAAAATGACTCGGTTGCAGATCAAATGGGCCGTGTAATGGGTCAGTGGTTCCAGGTGTAATTGTCCCTGATGTCACTGGCTGCACAATCACGTTTATTCTCCTGCTTTTTACTGGCTTTTCAGTCTTTCAGCAGTAATTTAGTAACGTGACCTTTTCAGTTTTTCACCCATTAGTACTAGTATTTTTTCTTTAAATAGCTTTTTTTTCTGAGTATAAAAATAATGCATGTTTACTGTAGAAAACAATTTTAAATACTGAAAAAAAGATAAAAGTAAAAGAATAATGTAAAATCACCTACCAGTACCAGTATTCCCCAAACACAGAGGTATCCAGTGTTAATATTTAGGAGATAAATATGTGTGAATATCCTGTGATATGAGATAGTGGTAATAAATATCTTAATAAAGTTTTGTGTTTTCTTGTCTTTTCTTTCACTACCTTGTGTTATGAACTTTCCCCCATGTATTTCAGTATTCTTTGAAAGTACAGCAGACATTATTTTCAGTGTGTGAGAAGTATACTATATTTATTTAATTAAGTTTGGTTTCTTTTTTGTTAAAACTATATTATCACAAATATCTTTTTAAATGATGGTAGATTATTGGGTCAAATGAACATTTTTTTAAAATACCCTTGACTGTATTACCAAGTTGCTTCCCAGATGGGTTATGTCACATTTTATACTTTCTACTCGATCTACTAGCAGAAAATTGAGAGTGTCTATTTTATGTCTTGTCTACTGGATTCTTTTTTTTTGTGAACTGTGGAACATAGGAATGTTTGTCTTTATTATTGATTTGTAAGGCCTCTTTACATATTAAGCCCATAACCCTTTGTTATGTAGAATGCTGGTATTTTCCTAGTCTTTTGATTGCTTTTCAATTTTGTTTATGGTACTTTCTGAGCTAAAATATTTTTGCAGTTCTATCTATTTATCTTTGCCTTCTGCATCCTAAAATTTAAAAAGAATCTCAGATATTTTCTTTTAGTTGTTTTTTATTTTTGATAAATATTTATTAATAATATTTAGCTCTTAATTTCCCTGGAATTTATTTTGGTATGTTATGGCTGATTGTATTTTCGAATGATGACTGAAACCATCTCTCCCATTCCATGTGCTTTTCTGTAGTGTGACTTTGCTGGTTCCTTCTTTATTTTTCCACTCCTTTGAATTTGAGGGAGTCCTGAGATTTCTTTGGCCAGCAATATATGGCAGAAGTAGTGCTGTGCCTGTGGTAGGCGTGGCCCTTAACTGGCCTGAAAGTCAGCCGCTATGCCGTGAGAAACCCAAGCCATATGCAGAGACCATGTTTAGATGTTCCCATTGACAGCCAGGATACGAGGGAACCACCTTAGAAGTCTACGCAGTTTACCCTTCAGGTAACTGCAGCTCTAGTTGACATCTGAGTGCCGTGCATGAGAGACCCTAAGTGAGAAGTGCCTTCCTGACCAGTCAACTCCCAGAACCACAACAGATAATAATAAGTCGTTGTTTTAAAGACTCTTAAGTTTTGGGGTGGTTTGTAGCAATAGATAATTGGAACATATCTAATGTGAATAGGATTTAGCTTTGATTTTTCCCCAAACAGTAAACAGTTGCCCCACTACCATTTAATGAAGGATCTCCTTTCTCCTACTCATTTGTAATGCCACCATATGCTAGTTGTTATTATATATCTGAGTTATCTGAGGTCATGATCTTTTGCTTCTGTTCTGTTTCTTTGTTCAGTTTAACTACTCTTCTATATTTCACAATTTTTACCTTCATAGCTCAATAATATATTTATTTTCTTTTTCAAAGTCTTCTTGACTATTAGTATAGTTTATTCTTCCATATGAACTTTAGAATCCATTGTCAAGGTACTGAGTGAATGAGGAAGGGCCTGTTAGGACTTTGCACTAAGTCAATGATTCCCCACCTGAGCGTTGTTGTCCCCTGGGGATATTTGGCAATGTCTGGGCAGCATTTAGTTTTGGTTATCAACAACTTGGGGGAGTGCTACTGGCATCTAGTGGGTAGAGGCTAGAGATGCTGCTCAACATCCTACAATGCACAGGGTCCCCCCTCCGACCACCACCAAATAAAAACCCAAAGAATTATTTGGCACAAACTGTCATTAATGCAGAGGCTGAGAAACCCTACATTAAGTCTATGAAAAAGTTTGGAAGAGTCAACACACTATATTTAGTTTTCTCACCTGAAAATATGTATATATTTTTTCATGTCTTCAGAACAAAAAGTAGTTTTTTTCATATTACATGCTATTCCTAGGTATTTTTAATTAAACTTTTTTCCATTAAATTTTGAAACTCATAATTGATAGCATATAAGGAATCTATTGTTTTTGCCATATTTATGTTGTGTGTTGTCACCTTAATGAATTTTCTTTTCCTGTATAGTGATTTTTAGGGGATTCTGTTGAATTGTATGGGTAGGTAGAATTCCTAAATTTAATTTGGTAAAAAGGAGAGAGAGTAAACTCAGTGTTCACTCAGAAAATGTTTGAGCTGGAAGGGATTTGAGAGATTACTTAATCCCTGGCCTTCCTTTAAGTGATGATAAATCTGAGGCCTAGAGAAGTTAATTTACCTGCCTTGCATCACAGTAGAAGCCTAGAGTAGAAAGAAGCACACACACACACACACACACACACACATATACGCACACAAAAGCCTTTGAATGAGGGCATTGAAATTTCTCATAATTTACATAAAAATATGAAACTTGACACTGTATTTTTGGCCTTTTGACGTGTTACATAGAGAGGGGAATGACCTTAGAAATGTTCTCTTCTAGTTCCTTCTCCCTCTACACTCTCTGCAATATCCTGGCAGCCCTTCCGTGTATTCTTTCAGGGACAAGAACTCTGCCTCACCAAGAGTTCCCAAGTCACTTCTGCTTGCTAGAAGGTTCTTCCTTTGATTAAGCTGTATTCTGCCTTCTTGAGGCTCACACAGCCATTATAGTTGAATGGTGCTGGAGGAAGCAGAGCTTTTACCTGCTGCAGAAGTGGCAAGTAATAGATGTTTGAAGGGCAGTGGGAAAAATTGTGTTACTGGTCGGTTGACTAGGTGAGCTACGGGGTTGGGAGGGTTTAAAGTTCTGGTTTCCAACTGTACAAGACCCGTGTCAACTGGTCATCCCATAAATACTTGTTGAATAGAATGTAATTTTATATGATGATTTCGCTTTCTACTTCTTTCTCTTCTTTTTTTTTGAGAAGCCTCGAGATAAAAGTTTGGCCCAAGGCAAACTAAGGGTGTTAACCCCAAATGCCCCTTGTTCTGTCACCTTCCAAAGGCTCTCCTTTTGTTGGGGCCTCAGCCAGGGTTCCCCCCCGCTGTGGAGGGTGTGAGCAGGTTTAACTAGGAACAGACAATTCTTTTTTTTATTTGGAACAGGCAATTCTTATGCTTCATTAGCAGGCTTCGTTACCAGGCAAGGTCGCTGTGCCATGGGGACTCCCTCCAAACTCTCATTGACATAATGAAGAACTCTTTCATTATTTTAGACTCCTGAAGGCAGAATTCTTCTTCAGAACAAAGACAAAGACAGTAAGGCCACAATGCAAAGGAATTCCCTCAGTGCTTAACAGCTAATTGGACAATTTTCTGCAATTATTATTATGCCTGGAAATAATCTCCTTACAGCCTCACTCATTGCTTGTAAACTTTCTTTGAGATGGGAATCTTTTAAATTATGCTGTCAAGTTGATATGCTGAAATTAGATTTTTTCCTTTTCCTTAACAAGGTGCTTGCTGTCCCCAAGCAGCCTGAACATTGGTTCCATGGCAAACTTATATTTGGCAGGTAAATAAGCAGGCACTGGTTGCAGTAAAACCTGTAGTTCAGCAGTGATTCTACTGAAACCTAAGGTTTAAGAAGAGTTGAGCAAACTCAAACTGAACCTCTTTTTTAAACTATTGAAAAAGATGGTTAACCATCTCATTTCTCTTTTCTCCTGAAAATTCATGCATTTTGTCTGAGCCGGAAGAGTGGTAGATTTTGTATTCTCTAGGTTTGCAGGTAAAAGGGAGGGAGAGGGCTTCCCTGGTGGCGCAGTGGTTGAGAGTCCGCCTGACAATGCAGGGGACACGGGTTCCTGTCTTGATCCTCGCAGAGCGGCTGGGCCCGTGAGCCATGGCCGCTGAGCCTGCGCGTCCGGAGCCTGTGCTCCGCAACGGGAGAGGCCACAACAGTGAGAGGCCTGCGTACCGCAAAAAAAAAAAAAAAGGAGGGAGAATCTGTCTGGGGGCAATTCCAGATTCAATTGGTGGACTGAAATGGAATTGATTTTTGGGCACAGTTGTAAAGTAGGGTGTCTCTGTGTCCCTTTTCACTCCTTATCCCCTCCTCTGTGCTTACCCCTTTTCTCCTCCAGCGTATCATCTCTTCATGAACATTCCTGTCCCAAACCCGACACTCATTGTGTAGAAGGAGTCTACCATCTGCCATTTTCATTCTATTTTGAAAGCCAAAGACACTTTTTTTAACATCTTTATTGGAGTATAATTGCTCCACAATGGTGTGTTAGTTTCTGCTTTATAACAAAGTGAACCAGCTATACACATACATATATCCCCATATCCCCTCCCTCTTGCGTCTCCCTCCCACCCTCCCTACCCCACCCCCTCTAGGTGGTCACAAAGCACCGACCTGATCTCCCTGTGCTATGCGGCTGCTTCCCACTAGCTATCTGTTTTACGTTTGGTAGTATATATAAGTCCATGCCACTCTCACAGTTCGTCCCAGTTTACCCTTACCCCTCCCTGTGTCCTCAAGTCCATTCCCTACGTCTGTGTCTTTATTCCTGTCCTACCCCTAGGTTCTTCAGAACCACTTTTTTGTGTTTTTTTTTTTTTAGATTCCATATATATGTGTTAGCATATGGTATCTGTTTTTCTCTTTCTGACTTACTTCACTCTGTATGACAGACTCTAGGTCCATCCACCTCACTACAAATAACTCAATTTTGTTTCTTTTTATGGCTGAGTAATATTCCATTGTATATATGTGCCATATCTTCTTCATCCATTCATCTGTCGATGGACACTTAGGTTGCTTCCATGTCCTGGCTATTGTAAATAGAACTGCAATGAATATTGTGGTACATGACTTTTTTTGAATTATGGTTTTCTCAGGGTGTATGACCAGTAGTGGGATTGCTGGGTCGTATGACAGTTCTATTTTTAGTTTTTTAAGGAACCTCCATACTGTTCTCCATAGTGGCTGTATCAATTTACATTCCCACCAACAGTGCAAGAGGGTTCCCTTTTCTCCACACCCTCTTCAGCATTTGTTGTTTGTAGATTTTTTGTTGATGGCCACTCTGACTGGTGTGAGGTAATACCTCATTGTGGTTTTGATTTGCATTTCTATAATGATTAGTGATGTTGAGCATTCTTTCATGTGTTTATTGGAGATTTGTATATCTTCTTTGGAGAAATGCAAAAGACATTTTTTTTTTTTTTTTTTTTTTGCGGTACATGGGCCTCTCACTGTTGCGGCCTCTCCCGTTGCGGAGCACAGGCTCTGGACGCGCAGGCTTAGTGGCCATGGCTCACGGGCCCAGCCGCTCCGCGGCATGTGGGATCTTCCCGGACCGGGGCACGAACCTGTGTCCCCTGCATCGGCAGGCGGACTCTCAACCACTGCGCCACCAGGGAAGCCCGCAAAAGACATTTTTGACTGCCTCAGAGGTATTTGCACTATTAAGCAAGTCCAATGAATGTAGTAGAATACAGTAGAAAGTAGGATTGGTTGGGTGCTGATTACCTGGATTTTTATCCTGACTTTGCAATTGAATAGCTGTGTGACCTGGGATAAGTCACTTTACCTCTCTGGACTTGAGTTTTACCATCTGTAAGGAAATTGGAAACATGATCTCTGTTATTCCTTCTCGACATATAAATCTGTGAATTCAAAGCATGGTGGGAGCATGGATCCATCATTTTCTCATGGGGGAAACTCTTGAAATGATTTCATGCTCTATTCTGGTTTGGGGGTAGTCTTTTATATTATGAGAGGTGAAAGGTTTTCAGATGTGATCTGGGTAGGAAGGGGAATTAACGCTTACTGAGTATTTGGTTTGTGCCAGCCAGGTGCTAGATAGTTCATTATATGTTCTCACTAAGCTAAGCTTGGCAGGGAGGTTTAGTCTAAGTGATTTGGTCAAGTTCACACAGCTACAAAGCCACAGACCAAACTTAGCCTCCTGGCCTTATGACTTGGCTCCAGCAGGCATAGATCCTTTTCATCTCCATACTGCTGACCCCACCCACCGTACATCCACATTTTTCTTCTCCTTATGTCAATATTTTTATTTCATAGCGAAAACAGAGAGCAGCCACATGCCTGGGGATAGTTGGTGGCTGGTTAGACTCTGCTTTTAGGTCAGTGCAGTTTTGAAAGATGAAATTTTAAGGCAGAATTTTATAAAAGATTCCTTTAAAGGATTCATTTATATTGTTTTTAAGGTTGAGATTTCTGGTAGAAAGGGGCCCTATCGAACTGCATGGGAGGGTTGCCCTTCAAGCACCTCATGTTTATTTTTTGTTGAACCTGACACCCTGTGTAACTGTCTTTGTGCTCCTCTGTGTGTGTGTGTGTGTGCGTGTGCGTGCGCGCGTGTGTGCACGCAAGTGCCTATCATATTCTTAATCTCTAATATATATCCTGATGAATTGTGCAAACTTAAGACTATTAATCAACAGAAAAATCAATACCTTCTATAGTAAGATTCATGGAGATGCTTGTTTTCGTATTGTGTTCCTAAATATTGTCATCATTATCAGCATCATTGTTTCCTCAACGTTCCAACAGCTTTTTGATCGTCCCTTTTTTTTTTAACAGATATCATTTTGTGTTGTAATTCTCTTGATCTCTGTTTTACCTTCTCTTTCTATGCAGTTTAACCCCTGACTGAGTGAATGAAGAAATGAAGTTGATGTTATGTATCAAAAATTCCTGAAAGTGAGAGGGGTTATATAACGGACATTTATCTGCTACCATAAAGGTTAAAATAATGTCATCTATTTATACTTGCATGCATGACACCTTTTATGGCACCTACAGGGAACAAATTAAGGTATTGTTCCTCACTTTTGCTTATATATGGAAACCAAGATGTTGGAGGCTGTGGGTGCTGTTTGTTCTAGCTTTGGGAGAGAAGAATCAGTTTCCAATTGTCCTCTCTTCTCCCCATTTTGTACTATCTGTCTAGTCGTGTGGAGGGTGGTGGTCAAGGATGTATGCGCTCATGGACATCTGTGCATGTTTTTGGAGTGGGGCTACCTGAGTTTGAATCCTCACTCTGATGGAATTACTGTTTTCTGAATCTCAGGTTGTCTCCTCTGTGAAATGGGATGGTAATAATCAGGCTTGTTGTGTGAGCTGACTGGTTAATCCAAGTATAGAGCCAGTCATCCTCCCCTGGTACCAAGTAAATCTGCCACTAATGTCAGCTCTCTTTTTTTTTTTTTTTGGCTGCGCGTTGCTGCATGCGGGCTTTCTCTAGTTGTGGCTAGAGGGGACTACTCTTCATTGCGGTGTGTGGGCTTCTCATTGTGGTGGCTTCTCTTGTTGTGGAGCATGAGCTCTAGGTGTGCAGGCTTCAGTAGTTGTGTCACATGGGCTCAGTAGTTGTGACTTGCAGGCTCAGTAGTTGTGGCGCACAGGCTTAGTTGCTCCACGGCATGTGGGATCTTCCTGGACCAGGGCTCGAATCCGTGTCCCCTGCATTGGCAGGCGGATTCTTAACCACTGCACCACCAGGGAAGTCCCTCTCATTTTGTTTTTAATGTATAGATGTATTATTATTATTAGTAGTAGTAGCAGTGGTAGTAGTAAAGTATAAGTTCTTGGTGAGGAAGTATGATCACCATGTTGATATCTATGTAACCTCTACGTTTCCTTTGTGATATTTATGAATAGCTAAGAAGAGGGAGAGGAGAGGAGTTTGTTATACTCCTGTTTCCAAGGAGGGCTTCACAGAAAAGGTGACAAGTCCCACAGTTTGGAAAGGGCTGTGTCCATGGGGAGGAACTGTGTGTGTAATGAGGTGTAGAGTCAGCCTGTGGGGAGTGAGAGAGGAGGACAGGTTAGGAATGGCAGGGGCAACAGAAAAGAGCCGCCCCCCCCCACCGCCCCAACACTGGGCATCCCAGCAATCTCCCTATTTTGAATAATAAAACACTTTTTTCCTTTTAGCCTTCCTGCCACCTACCTGTGGAAAGTGGCTCAGTGTTAACAATAAAAGGTATGGGCATTACCTGTCCATAGACATTTAGTGAGTGTCTGCCCTGAGCGCAACATCATTGTAGCCTGGTACTCTGGGGGTGAGGGGTTGGGGGTGAAGGTAGATAAGGTAAGTTCTCTATCCTCAGGTTCCTGCCAGTTATAAGGCGGAAAGGTAAGATATAGGTACAGGTAATATATAATGTAGAAGTGATCAGTAACACAAAAGATTCAAAAATAACATTACCTGGGATTTTAGAGGAGGGATAAAAGCACCTTAAACTTGGGATAGGAGACAGGAATCTGGAAGGTTTGTTTCAAGGAGGGGGTAGAATGTTAGCTGGTCTTTAATGGTGGGAGTTGGGAGTTGTGGGTCCTGAGGGGCAGTGGGCAGGGATTCCCAGCTGCCTGGAATGGAGTATGTATGAAGGAACTGGGGCCTCCTGTGAGTACAGCAAGGAAACTGATATAGCCAGATCTCATCTAGGGTCTGCGATAATTAGTAAGAGTTTTCCTGAACCTATTTTTGCTATAATAAAAGGGGGGAGGGGTTGAGAGCTAAAGCATTCTCAGTATTCAGAGTTAAATGTTAACTCCTTTGTGTAGTTAACGACTAACTTATTCTTTCCTATGCAAAAGAAAAAAAAAGAGAGGGAGAAAACAATGCATTAACCACCTAATTTTAAAAAAAAATTGCGGTTTACTTGTGTGGTTGCTTATTTTCAAGGTGATACATATGTAGCGATTATAAAGATGTGTGCAAACTTGAACAACAGCAGACACACCTTCGTAAGTTCCCTGTGTGGCTTCTGCAGGGTTCTCAGAGAGTTAGCTATTTTCGAACACATTCCTAGTTTAGCCATTAGAAAATTATGGGTTTTATTTGTATAAACTCAGCAGTTAAAATAGCATTTCCAGAAAGGTGGGTGAGCTCATCGCCCTCTGAACCAGGCAGGTTAATGACCTGCCCAGTATTGTTCATGCGGGCCAGTGCTGGCTGACTTCACCAGCAGTTCCACTTGAAGGGAGACATTGTTTCTTAGGCTGCATTTGTTAGATGCTTTCCTCTCTGCACACCAGCCCTTGCTGAACGTGCTAGCAGTCTCTGAATGTACAAGCCCCGCGCATACTTTATGAAAGCAAAGAGCAGGTAGACCTGGAAATGTATGCAAAGTACTCTCTGCACAGCTGTCTGAGGCCCCCAGCCAAGAAAAAGATGTAAACACCTTTATCCCCACACTTTTACACAAACTGCCTATGGAAGCTCCCCAGTGAGAGAGCTTCTTACTTCTACCACTTTTAAATGTCAGTGACCAAACAGCCTGGGAACATGAATAACTTAAGCATGAGGTGCTTTTGCTGGTGGTTCTGATGACTTTTCAAGAAGAATAATGGTAAAGTATGGAATGGAGGTATGCAGGGGAAGGGGATTAGGGATTGTAGAATTTGTATTTGCTGTGAGAAATGAAAATATACCGTGGTGTTGAACTTTAAGAATTTAGGATATTACCTGCATAACGTTCAGTTTGGTGAAGGGATAAATGGCTGGATGAGATGTCGAGTGCTAGGGCAAGGTGGCTAGAAAAGTAAGAGGCAGATGGTGGGTGAAACACCTTTGATTATACCAATAACGGTGAATGGGTTTGACTCTGAAGATGCTATTCTGCATACAATCAATGGAGAAAGAAGAGCAATGTAGTTTTAAAAAGTCAAATTGAATGCTCTTCAGAATGAGTGCCAAATAGAATCCTGGTACATTGGTTCTGGCCTCTTTTAAATGAGTGTTTTTTGCATTATCCTCTCCTTCCACTATGCTTATCTAGAGTACTGTTTAATTTTTATTACTAGGTTAATCCCTGTATTAAAGACATAAGACCTTTCATCTGTAGGTAGGAGAATAGGTGTTTGAGGTGAACTTTCTTCAGGGTTCTGTCCTTCCTGCAGAAAAACCTAATTCACTGTTGAGTGGATTGAAACTGCAGATGCTAATTTAGAAATCCGTTTGCCAGATTCAGGTGACTCTGATAAGACTTTTGTTCTTTACAATCTTATGTGTTTGTGCGTGCATTCTTGGGAAGATTGCTGCTGGGCAGTGTTGCATGTCAGAGATGAGGGAAGTTTAGTTATTAACCCCACGTAGAGGGTAAAGGGGGTGCAATAGGCAGACTGTGGAATGAGGAAAGGGCCAGGTTGAAACATTTCCAAAAGGTATTTTTGTTGTTTATACTTGTTAATTATTAATATTAATTATTGATGAAAAGCAGTTTTGAGTTACATGCCACACATTGTTTAGGAATAAATTATCACATTTCTTATCTGGAACTATAGTAGATATTAAAGTGTTTCAAATAATCAATATGTATTAATTTAGCAAGATTTTCCCCCTCCTTCAACATTAAAGACAAAAATTGATTAATTTCTGACTCATAAAGAGTTTTTGTGGAAGTGTGCTCTTCCCTCAGCTTTGGGTGGCTTTTAACACTAAATGAGTATGTTAAGAACTTTAACCAAATTAGGTCAATAATTAAAAAGTATCTTTAGAACAAAGTATATATTTTATGAAAGACACATAGATAATACATAAGGCTTTGTAGCTTAAAATTGCCAAATTAGTTGTGAGTATCGTGCTTTGTCTCAAATATCTGAGCGTTTTCAGATATGCACTCTATGATCATCTTAGTTTCTTGGAAATGAGCTTTTTAGGCATTTCCATATTTTGTAGTTTATCATATAGGTTTAAGTGAAGTATATTTTGTTCAAATTCCAGTGGGCAGAGATGTACAGGATTGAAGACAGCTCTGCAAGTCAGAACTGGCTGATGATCATAGTCTGTGTATGTGTGTGTGTGTGTGGGGGGGAATTGGGGGTAGAAGGAGAAGAGGGGAGGAGAGAGAGGAGAGAAAGAGAGGTTGAGATTGAAGGTCTCTCAGACAGAAAAGGAATTGATATGACTTGGAGACCTTGCTCTCACAGTCAGGCTATAAAAGTCAATGTTTAATTCTTAGGTATTAGAGGCTTTTTGAATGTTATTAAGATTCATTTTAGCCTCAGTCTTAAGGACTGTGTGTTGGGCTTCCTGTGGCCTTTACTCATTGTGATCATTTGGTTCTACTATGTAATAGCATAGCAGTCACAGCATTGGCAACCCAAAGAGTTGTTTGATTGAGAAAATAGCACGCACAGTTGAACCATCTCTGGGGTTTGCTGGCAGTGTATTTTCCCAGTAAGGAGAAGTTGTAATAGTGGCTTGAAAACCTTACCTAAGGTGGAGTAAGTAGTCTGATCCTGGATCAGTTCATTCTCTCTGTCATCTGAAAAACTTGCCCACTGACCTCATCCATAGCTTGGTGTTTGATCTCTGTGAGAAATTGATTCACCACTTTCCACAGCCCCAATCTAAGATTCTCTGGGGGATCTGGAAAAGTCTGCCTTACCTTTATGAAGGTTATGGCCATTTAAACCTTGCTTTTGATGGGCTCACTTCATTTTGGGAAGAAAAATTTTGCATTTGTGAAAAATGAGAGACACTTGGCTTTTTCAAGGGAGCTGACAGCTATTGGTTTCTCCAGAGAGGATTACTGGTGAAGACAGTTATGAAGAGAACAAGTAACTCTTTTAAATGAACAGCATGTTCTTGCTTAAATATTTCCCAGAACAATTCTAAAGAAATATAATACAGGTAAGTTTTATGTTCTCATTGTGAATTATGTTTACAAGAAATAAAAATAGGATTAGAATCATAGAGGAGGAAAAGCTTTTTTGTACCGGTGTCTTATATTTTACATGTCATGAATTCTAACCATTTATAAAATTATCTGGTTTCTTGCCCCTACTCACGGTTGATGTTTTTCTTCCTCTTTTTCCATCTAGAGAACTTTGAATTATTTTTATTCGTAAGTGAAAAATGTATTACAGCTTTATTTCCTTTTATTAATAATTCCTTCTTGCCCTTAACTACATCTCTGACTTTTTGGCATGTTAAAGTCCAATGAGCTCATGCTTAATCATGTATAAACAACCATCTAATTATATGGTTTTGAATTTTCATTTGACCAACTAAACAAAATTGACACAGAAAAGAGAAACCTGACAACCTCCCTGTCTTTGGATACCTGGCCTTTCTCTCCCTCACTCTCTATTCTTGCATTTAGTAAAATGCGTGTTAAAACTTATCAAAAAATCAGTTTGCATTTGCCAAGTTTCTGAGGTAAAATTGTTCTTTTCAAGGCTACGTGTCAAAAAACAAGTCAGTTAAGCTGAATTATATGTCTTTTTTACAATTTTTTTTCGGACTCCATTCTTTCCTCCTCTAGAGGGAGGTGTTACTAGAATTCCTTGTGCTACTGGTGTCAGATGACAGAGCATCCAGTATTCATGAGGCAAGATTTCTCAATCTTCATCCCCTTACTTTCTCTACTGAAGTACAATAACAAGGATACCAGTTGCCACATCTTCCCACCCTCCCCCGGACCACTATGACTAACACATTTTTGAAAGAAGATAGTGGGAAAGTCTTTCCAAACAAAGGTGCTTACTGTGTTTAAAGAGGAAGGAAGTTGTCCATTCCCTTTTTTTCTCATTGGCTTGGTCCTAGAATTAGAACATGGAGCAAAATCTCTTCTGAAATTTGCAATGGTTTTACCATAGCTAGCTTGCTGTGTTTGAAAGCAGAAGACCAAAGAAAAGATAACTCCCTTTATTATTATTTTTTCTGGATTCTTCACAAGATCAGTACCTAGGAGAGTAGGTTTGGTTATCTAGTACCTAATAGCTATAAGAGAGGAGAAAGGAAAGGGATACCTTTGAAATTTGGTGAAAGTGATTTATTTTCTCACTTTCTTCAGCCTTAAGATCTAACTTGATTTCTCAAAGTACTATGACTCTGAAGCATGCATATCTCTAAGTGCTAAAATTTATGTAATTTTATTAAACTTACTATCTAAGTAGGTTTATTTAGAAGCAAATTATAGACTCCATTTTGAAAATTTAGACTTAGAATGATCACACTAAGGTTATTGCCTAAACAGTTTTCTTTATTGAAAATATTTTAGCAATACCTTTATAATTTTTCTGCTCATTGTAAGTAGCTAATATTACCCAGTGATTCACAGGTATTTATGTAATATTTTATTTCAAACTGTAGATTTGTATCAAGGTTCATGTTCCTCTCGTTGTGCAAGAAGATCATAGTGAGACTTCTGCCTTTCCTTGTTATTTTTGTTTTGTTACGGGTGTTTAGAACAAAGAGAAGAACAAATTTTGGCAGACTTTATACTTTGGTTCAGCTGGAACAGTCAAAAGAGGAGGTATCTAACCACCAAATCAAGGCCTTTACTTAATTGACCTTTGGAGAATTGGGGAGGAATTTTATTTCTCTCCTTCCCATTTACATTTAAAGCCATAGGAATTTTTTATGTTGCTTATGATTTGTTATTAATTCTCTTCTAAGAATTTGTAAATTATTTAGGAAATGTTTTTGATTCAGTTAGCATTCAACTTTTTATTCACATTTATTTTCAGCTTTCATATTCAAATTCAGATAAATAATAATACTCCTTAAAAAAAGTATTACTTTAGGGAGAACATAAGCACCACTTTTTTTTTTAATTGAATGAAAGATTCTCTGAAGTCTATAGTGCTTTACAGTTTTCAAAAGTTGTTACATGATTTCATATAATCCCACAGTAACCTTTTTTCCCCTACCCCTATGTTGCTCCTCCCCGCTTCCCAGTTCCCACTGGTAACCACTAGTTTGTTCTCTATGTCTGTGAGTCTGCTTCTTTTTTGTTTTATTCACTAGTTTGTTGCATTTTTAGATTACACATGTAGGTAATATCATATAATATTTGTCTTTCTCTGTCTGACTTACTTCACTTAGCATAATGCCTTCCAAGTCCATCCATGTTGCCGCAAATGGTAAAATTTCATTCTTTTTTATGGCTGAGTAGTATTCCATTGTGTGTGTGTGTGTGTGTGTGTGTGTGTGTGTGTGTACCATATCTTCTTTATCCATTCACCTGATGATAGACACTTAGGTTGCTTCCATACCTTGGTAGTTGTAAATAGTGCTGCTGTGAACATTGGGGTGTGTGTATCTTTTCAAATTAGTGTTTTTTTGTGGGGTTTTTTTGGATATATACCCAGGGAGTGGAATTGCTGGGTCATATGGTAGTTCTATTTTTAGTTTTTTGGGGGAACCTCCGTACTGTTTTCCACAGTGGCTGCACCAATTTACATTCCCACCAACAGTGTAGGAGGGTTCCCTTTTCTCCATATCCTCGCCAACATTTGTTATTTGTGTTCTTTTTGATGATAGTCATTCTGATAGGTGTGAGGTGATAGCTCATTGTGGTCTTGATTTGCATTTCCCTGATGATTAGTGATGTTGAGGGTCTTTTCATGTACCTGTTGGCCATCTACATTTCCTCTTTGGAAACATGTCTATTCAATTCTTCTGCCCAGTTTTTGATCAGGTTGTTTGTTTTTTTGATGTTGGGTTGTATGAGCTGTTTATATATGTTGAATATTAATCCCTTATCAGTCATATCATTTGCAAATATTTTCTCCCATTCAATATATTGTCTTTTCATTTTGGCGATGGTTTCCTTTGCTGTGCAAAAGCTTTTAAGTTTAATTAGGTCCCATTTGTTTATTTTTGCTTTTGTTACCTTTGCTTTAGGAGAGGGACCCAAAAAGAATTATAAGCACTACTTTTAATTTAGATCTTTTTCATACTGGCATCAATCTGTATTATGATTGCTTTTTTGTTTTGATGAGAAAGAATTTGGGTTGGAATTGGTGTTCTTTTTTGTTTGACCTAATTTCATTATTATTAATTCAGTTATTGTTGATATAGTGCCTGAATTAGCACCTGTAGGATATAGAGATAAAACAGTCACAATTACTTTAATGCTAACTCATGCCCCAATTATATTTACAGAAGTGCTTAGATTACTCTAGTTCTCTTGTAAGTTCAAAAATGGCATTAAATAAAAGAAACACGGGGAACTTGCACTATGTAGGCCTTAGTCAGATTGTCTGTGTGTTGAGACTTGTGATGTTAAAAATTTTTTAAATATTTTGGTGGTTGGGGTAATGTTATGTAATTTTACACAATGACAAGTTTCAAGTTGCTTGAGCCAAAGGGTAGATATTTCAGCTTTCCAGTCTCTCCAGTTTTAATTGAATCTGTAGTGGATGTGACTTACTCTACCAACTCAGGTATAAATGAAAGCATTCTTTAAATTATTTCCTTTAATTGAAAACAAATCAGACTCTAGTACCCTGAAATTTAATATCAGTCATTGTCGGTTGGAGTACCTAATACCTTGCCAGAGAGACGAGATCCTAGGGTCTTTGTGCAGAGCAGAATATACCAAGAGCTTTTCTGGTTCTTGGTCCAGGTTGATGCTGAGGTGCCTGCTGACCAAGCCCACATGGCCTCTAGAAGTCTGCTCCTTGTGCATTGCTTGGGCACAGAAAGCTTTGCCAAGAGCTGAAGAGCTGGGAGCCCCTAGACCTAGTGCCTGGCCTTTGGACATTTGCCATTGCAGACATTCTCTTCACCCTCACTGCCTTCTCTGAGAGCTGCCTCACTACCTGGGGGACTGTCAAACTGATGTTCTTCCCAGACTTTGGGCAATCTCCCTTCTCCTGGCTTTCTCTTCATAGGTACTCAGAGCACTTGGGTAATCTCAGTGGATTTAGGCCTCCCCACAGGACTAGAAGAAAGGACGAAATCAAGCAGGGTCTACTTTTAGCCCTTTTATAATAACTACCCTGAGACAAAGGAGCACAAAATACAAATAGTAGCTCAACAAATTTTCTTGCATATACCTGGGCTGCTGAATGGACTTTGGAGCCCAGAGTCAAGAATCTAAAGCCTAGAAGCAAAAGATATCTGGTTGATGAGACAGTTGAACAACCTTTGTGACTTCTGGATGCAGGAAGCCAGGCATTTTCTGGTTCTTAGAAATATGGGTGACTTAATTTTTAGTATAAGAGAATGTAATCTCCATAACTGTCATTTCTTTGGGTCGGATGCTTCTGGGCATCTCATCTGAACTTGCAAGCCTGTGTAGAATATGTAACAGAAAAAAATTATGTATGTATCTCTTTGGACAGTTCTGCAGAATTACTGTTTGGTGGAAAACAAGTTAGTCTAGTAGCTTTTAGTGATGGCTGTGTAAGTTGTGACTTTTAGATACTAAGAAGTTATCTCTGTTATGAAGGATCGAATGGGATTTTCCCTTGGAACCAGCTCTTAGGTCCTAAAAAAAAGTTCCATTGGTTTGCATTGACTGCCTTAGACTACTCTCCCTTCGTGTCAAGTCATGTGTACGTGCAGGGAGTAAGGAGAGATGCAGCAAACGAATAATATTTCCAGCTGTTCAGGAACTTAGAGATAAGGACGTATCAACAGTTGTGTTCACCAGGGATCTCTGTCTTTCTTTCTTATATATCACAACTCACATTTAAGAGGGAACTTCTCACTTTTATTTGTGTCCTTGAACTATATTTGCCTTAGAAGTCATATTCTTTATTCATTCACCCAACAAGTATTTGTTGAGCACCTCCTCTCTGACAGAGGTCCCAGTCATTGTTGCATACAATGAGAGGTCTTTCCAGTGGGCAGCTTTGCCATTTCTCTTACAGTCTCTGTTTTTAGTTGACCTAGAGGGGAAAAGCAGCTTAGGGAAAACACAATGTTAATTTATGGAGAAGGGTCTGGAATCTAGTACTTCTTACAGTTCCTTCAACAACCCTCTTATTTGTTTTCTTCATAAGATAATTTGGGGTTACTCTGTCCCTTTTATTCACCTCTGCTCAACCTGATCCAGGCCTTGTCACTGCATCCTGAGCTCAAAGCAACATCTTCCTACCTTGCTCTGCTTTCTTATGTGCTGAAAATAGTGAAATTGTCTTCTTCATAGTCCCTCATCACGTCACACTCATGCTTAAAAGCCTACTATAGTTCTTTTGGAGGGCCTAGCCTTAGAGGGCCTGTGTAATCTAAGAATGCTTTAATAAGAGCATGAATACCTAAGGCTTATAGAGTACTTACTGTGTGCTGGACACTATTCTAAGTGCTTACATATTTTGACCTATTAGTTCTCCAAACAGCCTTATGAAGGTAGGTACAATGATCATCCCCATTTTCTAGGTGAGGAAACAGAGGCACAGAGAGGTTAAGGAACTTGCCCAAGGTCACAGAGCTGGTAAGTGAAGCCATTTTGGCTCTAGCATCTCCATCCTTTACCACTTCCCCATGCTGCCTCCGTATGCCTTCATAGTACATTTCCTCACTTCACTTTGGCAAACCCCCTTTTTGTACCGTCCTCTGCCCTCTGGCCATTAAAAGGCTCCGATCAGGTTTCACCTCCTCCACCAAGCCTCCTCCAGTTTAACAGATCTTTTTCTTGTTTGATCTATTTCTTTGCTCAGCATATGGCAACTCAGTTTAAGATTGGGTGTTTCCTCCTGTCAGAATGGCCATCTTCAAAAAGAACACAAATAACAAGTGTTGGCGAGGATATGGGAAATTGGGGCAGCCACTGTGGAAGACAGTATGGAGTTTCCCCAAAAAACTAAAAATAGAACTACCATATGACCCAGCAATTCCACTCCTGGGTATATATCCAAAAAACCCCCAAAAACACTTATTTGAAAAGATATATGCACCCCAGTGTTCACAGCAGCACTATTTACAACTGCCAAGGTATGGAAGCAACCTAAGTGTCTATCATCAGGTGAATGGATAAAGAAGATATGGTACACACAGACACACACACACAATGGAATATTACTCAGCCATAAAAAAGAATGAAATTTTGCCATTTGCAGCAATGTGAATGGACTTAGGGGGCATTATGCTAAATGAAATAAGTGAGACAGAGAAAGACAAATATTGTATGATATCACTTATATGTGGAATATAAAAATACAACAAACTAGTGAATAAAACAAAAAAGAAGCAGGCTCACAGATATAGAGAACAAATTAGTGATTACCAGTGGGAAGAAGGAAGGGGGGGCAATATAGGGATAGGGGAAATAAGGTTGTTATGGGATTATATGAAATTATGTGTGTGAAACTTTTGAAAATTGTAAAACACTATAAATTTTAAAGAATCTTTCATTGAATTAAGAAAGAGATTGGGTGTTTCCTAATCTTTTCATGTGTTGATTAAAACTCTTTCCAACTGGTCAGAAGCTCTTTAGGGGAAAACCCAGTGGCCTAGGACTCCATTAGTACAGCACAGCACCAAGCTCACAGGTGGTGCTTAATAAATGTGACCTGTTCATGGGCTTTGGGAAACTCAGGTAGTTTTCTCCCATTAAGTATGCTTCCTTCCTCCTTTTTTTTCTCATCCTTTCTTATATTTGTGCAAGTCCTATTTTTATAGAGTAAGTATAATTTCACCTTGAATTCATATATTTTCACAGATTAATCCCATGTGTAAGCCTTGATGTAAGCCTACTAAATTAGATGGTAAGCAAGAATTGTTTAACCCATCTGTGTATCCACACTCCCTAGAGTATATACTATAGCACAGAGCAGGGGCACAATAAAGGAATACCTGATCAGTGAGACAGAATTACTGAACTATGCCAGTACTGGTATTTCAGTTTTTCAGAGTAATGGTTTGCTTGTTTAACAAATATATCCACTCTCTTCTCATGGGATTGTTAGAAAATTTATCCAGGGAAAAGCAGTAAAATGTGCTTACATTTCCTCTTTGGTTTTCTAGGCTAATTGTTGGTGAACTTTATTTAACACTCTTGCTATACTAAGAGTCTCAATGGAGCAAAGCAGCTTTCAGTTAACTTGGCAAATCATTACAAGAGAGAACAGAAGGGTCAGCATAAGCACTCTGTACTAATTAGTTGATAATTGATGTACAATAGCTGACTGATGGGACTTTAGAATATAAACTTTGGGAATGCTGTTTAATATATCTTTACATCTTTATGAGGTGGTTTGGAGCTATGTGTTCTTAATAACATGTTATCAGGAGTGCCCAGTGGTGGGGAGCAAGACTGAGACTTCATGTCCAGGAATCCAGGGCACTGAGTGGTTCAGAAAGGAATATGATATTTTTTAATCTCTTGGAGTATAAATACGATTCCATTTAATGCAGGGATAAAATAAAAATGAGTAATGCTGGTGATTCCATACTTTGTGGCCAACATTCCTGAATACTGACTAAGGTTAGAAGAGTGTTAGTGTGAAAGTTATATTGTTTCTGGGATAAACTTGGTAGGTTTCCTGAGGGCAGAGTGGTGGGAGATTGCCCAATTCGTGGGAATCTTCATTAATCTGGGTTAGGATTTAATCTATTTATTATCTGGGATCAAGTAATTAATTTTAGATTGGAGTTACAAAAGTAGCCTTTATATGACCTCCTCCTCCTTTTTAAACTTGATCTTCTAAATCTTTATCAACCAATTATATAATCCATAAATTACTCTTAACTTGCTTCCCTAACCGTTGCCTTCTTACGCTGTCATTTACTACCCCATGGGCTTCTCCTCATTGTTTGTCCAGCTTCTGGTCATGTACTCCTCCATCCTTTCTCCCCATCTCCACCAGATTAATCTTGGGTGAACTTGGATTCTAGTGGGATGCACCACTATCTATAGCACAGGGTCCCAGGTGCATGTCAGCAGGCCAGTTACACCAGCATCATCTGGCTTAGTTAGTTTGAAGTGAAGCCTATGAATTTGCATTTTTGGAAAGCTTTCCTGGTGACCCTAATGTGCAGCCAGGTTTGGAGCCATTGGTGAATACATAATGTCCAGTTGTTAAATCAGGCCCACCAGGCTGACTAAACAAGTCTTCTAAGTCTGTCTCCTCCCTTTTTTCTGGTCAAGCCCCCTCATGCAGGCAACCCTGACTTCTCTTCATTTCCCTAGCACATACCACGCCTCCTTCCTTCTGTTTCCGTGTCTACACCTTACTATTTCCTTCCCATTCGTGTGCTCGTTTTTCCTTCATGTTTTACCTCATTGTTTTCTAAAGAGTGTTCTTTAGTATGCGAGTCTTGGTTGAGTCATAGGGGGAAAAAGTACCCTAAACAAATATATTTTGCATATTATTTGCTCCTCTGGGAGATTTATTATCAGCATTTGCAATTTTTAAAGGCTCTGAGAAGACCTGTAGTAAAGAGATATGTTTAACTTTGTTATATTAGAGTTTCCCAAAGCTATTTGACTATGGATCTCTCCATGACCCCACCTTATTTGTTATCACTGAACACCTTTGGACTTCCTGAAGACCTTTGGGAAATGCCTTTGTTCTTCTTCAGTGAATTATCTGGTAAACAGTGATTCCCACCTTTTCTGAACTCCTGTCTCTATGATTCAGTCTCATGCTTTATTTTGTACAGTCTAGTATCATTATCTGATTGTTCCTAGATGAGTGCATCTTATCTCTACGGAGCTGTAAGCTCCATGGAGACAGGATGCTCTGCTCAGTAGTCCTTACCTCTCATAAGTTTTGTGCAGTTTCGAGCATTTGTAACATACACTGAATTTAAATGCTTTGGCCCTGAATAAGGAAGCCAGCTATTTCATTCTGATTCTCATCTTTTGGTGTTCTTAGTCATCTACCCTTGCCTTAACTGTATTTCAGAGTAACACACTACACAGTCACATATATTCATGAAGTTGTCACTACTGTATTTCAGCAGTAAAACATTACAAATTTGACAAAACACTGTATAGCAAGCCTAGTATGTCTAGTATGCAAGAAT
Source organism: Lagenorhynchus albirostris (assembly GCF_949774975.1). Taxonomy (NCBI): domain Eukaryota; kingdom Metazoa; phylum Chordata; class Mammalia; order Artiodactyla; family Delphinidae; genus Lagenorhynchus; species Lagenorhynchus albirostris. Next base: position 54,692,015 of record NC_083101.1, on the reverse strand, counting down.
ATCTTATTTCTAGTTCTAAGGAGGAATATGAATGAAAGCTGGGGAGAGTCTAAGAGTAAGATAAGATGGGAGTGAGGAAAGGCCTGAAGTCTGGAGTCCATCGATGGGAGGATAAGTCTACTGTGTGTTGAGTGGAAGGCCTTGGGTCAGGAGGTATCAGCATGCCGTCCTTGGTCACTCAGGAAAAGAGGTGCTAGAAATATCAGAAAGGTACCAGAAATGAGTTTATAATGTATTTATTAAGTGCCAGGCCCTAAATATATTACACATATGAGATCATTTAATCCTCAGAACAACTCAATGATGTAAGTACTAGTATTAACCCTATTTTAGAGATCAGAACACTGAGGTACAGAAAACTTGAGTAATTTGCCCAAGCTCACGTGGCCATTCAGTGGTGGAGCTAGGGTACAAATCCATGCTTTTAGCTATTGTGCTGTGCGCTGTTACTTCTCACTTCTTTTCTTTCTCTGATTTTCTACTTTTCCATCAACCTTCAGTGCCTGGGTGTCCATTGATTTACTATTCCATTCTTGAAGTTCCAGCTCAGCAAAACCTTTCCTTGAAATGCATGATCCTGGATTCGAAAACAGGTGCTCTAAAGGGTGTTATTGGGATAATTAGTAATATTTGACTATAAATTGTGTATTATGTACTAGTACTATATCATTGCTAAATGTCTTGAATTTGATGATTGTGTTATGATTATGTATTTAGGGGTGAAGGGCATAAAATCTATGGCTTATTATTAAATAGTTCAACAAATTAATGATAATTAAAACAATAATCTTATATATACAGAGATGGATAGATGAATAGATAGATCAACAGGTGGAATTTATCAATTGATAAATTAGATAAAGAGGATTCATGTACTACTTACAACTATTCTGTAGGTTTGAAATGTTTTAAAGTGAAAGATTGGGAAGAAAACCCTGATCCTTAGAGATGGTAAAGCATATAATAATATATACTAACCCTTTCAATCCTCATAACAACCCTGTATTAGGTACTATTAACTGTCCTGATTTTAGGGACAGGATACTGAGGCACAGAGTCTTTTAAGGACCTTGCTCAGTGTTGCACAGCCAGTGGGTGGGTGAGACAGAACTCAAATCCTGATATGCGTTATTTCTGTTTCCAAAATACTCTGCATATGTGTTAGGTTGAACTATATAGAAACTGCTCTTATTTGATCATGTTTGACCTGTAAAGAAAGACATTTCATATGACCCAACCTAGGAGCAGGGATCTCTTTTATGTAATGGTTGCTTTGGTATTCCTCTTCATGGGCAGACTGTGGGCTCTGTGGGGGGGTGGGACTCTGTCTATCTTGCTCACCATTGTCTCCAAGGACTGCCCAGCTCATGGTTGGCATTTGATTAGTGTCAGTTGATGAACAATACAATAAAAAAAAAGTTGATTACTTCTCCCTACCCCCCTCCCATATATATATATATATATATATATATGCTATTTCTGTTCCCCCCAATATCTCTGTCATTTTTAGAGGAACCAGTGGATAAACATAAATCATTCTGAAAGTTGCAGCCTCAGCAGGGGTAATTGCAACATAGTCAACTATTTGACTTCAAGAGAACTCTTTCAACTAATGAAGATGTTAATTAAAAACATGCCCCTGCTAAGATGACCTCTCAGTTCAGGAAATGCAAAACGTTTGCGCTCCCCACCAACATGCAGTGATTTTGGCTAGAATGTATGTAGTACTCAGAATGCCATCCACTCGAATCCTTATTTGAGCAGTAAACACATTTTTAAGAAACACTGTACAGTCTCTAAAAATAAGCAGTATTTCAAAATGAAAACCAGCATACAAGTAGTTGGCACATCTGGTAGTCAGAAAAGTTGTACAGTTTGTTTTCAGGGAATGACAAGCCAAGGAATGTTCAAACTTGGCCAGCTGAAAACTTTTCTTCTATCTGTGATGACACCTGGTTTTAAAAAAGTTGGCTTCAGGCTCAAAGCAGAAAGAAATGGGTAGAGAATTAAATAGTATCATTTACTTGTATCTTGTTTTGTGCAAGGAATTATAAAGAACTGTTTTCTTCTTACTTCAAGAAAGAGAATGTAGCAAAAAAAAAAAAAAAGTGATGACAGGCATGAACAATAATAACAACAACTACAACAAAAATTGCAGCTAACATCTATCAAGTACCTACTATGCCCTAGGCAACATGTGAAGTCCTTTACGTGTGTAATTAATACTAGATGCACAATAACACCTTATAAAGTGGTGTTATTTTTATTCCCATTTTACAGATGAGAACACATAGAGATAAACACAAATGTTTAAGTAATTTGCCCAAGTCACACGACCAACCTGGGTTGGGGGTTCCCAAGCAGGCTGTCTCCAGAGCCCATACTACAATGCACTACACAATTCTGAGCAGTCTGGAGGTGTTCATTCTGTCTGGCATTATGAAGAAAAATTGGAGTTAGATGGTTGCATTAAGCACAGTGGTTCTTGGTCAGACTGTTATTTGCCTCCCTGTGTGAGAGTGATGATGCCATTTTACAGAACATTCTTACAGCTGCTCCACAAACATAACGTGTTCCCAAGAAATTTACTGTATAGCTTCGTGCTAAACGTATGTGATAGTCAGAAGCTGTCACTCCTCTATGGTTAGATGAGGCTCAAGTTGACCAGTGAATTTGGGAGTAGAGGTGTTATAGTGAAAATGATGGAGACACTGGGGAGGGGAAGATTAATGTTTCTTTATTACAGACGGAGAAAATACTGTGAATGTGAGGATCTAGGGTATAGGGTTACAAGGGCAGCCTTGACCAGTGTAAAATTCTAGTCCAGGGAGATAGATTTATAGTTACTACTCCCGCAGCTTCATCTTCCATTCAGACCTAGTTAGCCACACTGTGGAGAAACATCAAAGGATTGACTTAGTTTGAGTCTGTTTTTGAAAAATGGCACTGTTTTAGACAAGAAGACCAGGAGGGCTTCAGTGGAAATAATGTGTATTTAATATCATGTATAACTATCTTTTATTTTCATTCTTAGCTTCATTGACAGACTTTATTGTGTACTGTATAGGCCCTGGGCTAGGTGCTGAGGAAGCAGCGATATCTCAGACAAGAGCTTTGTCTTTAAAAAGCAATAAAGTATAAACGGATGACAGGCATGTAAACATTTCCGTTCCCTGAAGGTGCTGAGGCAAATGTGTTATGAAAGACTGTGGGGGAACGAAAAGAAGAATTGGTCAGATTTGCCCAGTTGGCAGTGCGGGAGAGGAAGTCACAGAGAAGATGACCTTTGAATCAAGACCTTGAAGACAGAGGTGCTCCTAGGTAGACAAGTTAGAGTAAGGCTGTGCCAAGCAGAGAGAAAAGCAGGAACAAGAAAATGGCTAAAATAATTTTTTCAGCAATCTTATTGGTATTTATCTATGCTAAGGTGTGCATTATTTTCACATCGATTATCTCTGAAATATTAACACCATGTACTAGTTTATTGTTCTTACTGGTATATAAAATAATGGTATGACATAATATATGGCATCTAAGATTTGATGAAATAATGTATTAATATGCTTTGACACCAAGTAGTATTTGTTGGGTGTGCTGTTCCAGCTGCTAATATGTCTTTGTTTTAGAGGTAGATATTAATACCATTTTATGGTGAAGGAAACAGGCATGAAATGAATGAGTTCTTTAGATGAATATGTGACACTGAATGTAACAGAATACCTGCCATCTAATGTTGCTTTTGTAGCAGTGGCTGGTAGGGATAGAATTCAAGTGTCTTATATACTGGGCTAGGGTATGAACCATTACACTGCCTTTATCCAAGGTAAAAAGGGGGTTTGAAAAGCAAATCACATGTAGCTTGTTGGAATTTATAAAGATATTAAGTCTATGATCATTGCACAAAAATGTACCCACTACTCTTAGTGGCAAGATGAAGCCCTGATGGTACAGTGTTATATGAGTTATGAAAACAGAGAGACTATCATCTATAACTGATCTTTCAAGGCACAAGAAGATGCATCAGATAGAAGCTGCAGGGAGAGGGGAAGGTTCCGGTTTGTGTATCTGAAAAAAAAAATCAGACAGAAATTTCTTTTGGACCTTTCTTGGATCTTGGAAAGTATCCAAGGAAGAAACTAAGCATCCAGCACCTAAACTTAAGGACACAGGTGCCATGAAAATACACTCTTGTAGACTCCGTTTCTGCTCTGTCAGTAAATCCCTGTGTGATTTACTGACGCAAGTCAGTTACCACTTGGATTTTAGTTTCCCAGAGGGCTGGACTAGAGAAGGCTTCCTGCTAGCTAAAGATGCTGTGACTCTCCTAGCACTTTGGAGATGTGGTTTCATTGATGAGAGCATTGGTGATTACTCTAAGGTCTTGTTTATCCTTAGTTTGTGGGCTCTTGGAAGAGAATGTTACAAAAGATGAAGAAGTCATTTTTTTGGCTATTAACCTAATTTTTGAGAAGACAAAATAAAAAATTATACTCCTTAGGGCTAAGGAAAGTTACCGTGATGCTTTTCTACTACTTTGATCCCAGATATATCAACGAGCAAGATGGGGAATTTGGTGAGAAAATTTTAGAGCCAATTTGCCAGAAAAACCTGAGATCATATTTATTTTGATTTATTTGAAATGGGAACTGAGACTGGACCAGGTAGTTTGCAAAAACTGTTTGAAAAAGTATATCCATGCAAAAAGAATGTCTAGAATGATTCAACCACTATTATTATTTTTTATAAATGAGTCATGGCAGTGTTTACCTTTCTCCTCTTTGCTCTTCACGTTTCTGTAATGGCACAGATTCTTGAGGGTTTCTTTTTTTTCCTTTCCCTTCTGGGATATGTACCAAATTTTACTACGTTCGAAGATTGTTACTAATGAAATGAAAAATTTATGTCAAATTTGGTTAACATGCTACTTTTAGAATGAATGTTTTGTTTAGGGTTCTCTCATCTTGATTTTTTAAAAAATTGGGTGTATGTCCAATGAAAATATATTAGGATGAAGAGGAAAAATAAAGATTGGAGAGACACAGCCAGTCTATATCCTTTTAAAGAGGCATTTTGGAAGACCAGACTTGGAATGAAATGAACCAGTTAAACAAGTTTTTTTCAGGAGTGTCAACTTTCCTTGCTGGGTCATTCAAGATATTAGCTATTCTAGAAAAAAACATGGTTTGATACAAGTAATCCCATCTACTTACCACCTTAACCCTTTAGGTAAAGAGATGATAAAATATGATTCTTAATATAACTGGACACTTCTATATAGAAGAAGCAAAATGTAAGCATATTTTGTATGAGTGGTGATTATAGAAGGGTTTCTATTGTAGCATTATGGATTTTTCATCAGAATTAGAGAAAGCTTTTTTCTATCACTAATACTGAAAAAAAAAAAAAAAAAAAAGGTGATCCAGGACTGTCTCTAAAGATGAGTCCTGATATAAGTGTGCACATATGTGTATTTACTGATTTCTGATATAAGGGACATGAAAGCTAACCTGATTCGTTTGTTTTTAGGGGCTCTTGGCTTTGGGCCTCAGTGCAAGTCCATTGGAAAAGGCAGCTGCAACAATCTAGTGGTCACCAGCAGTCCCATGATGGTTCAGCGACTGGGACCCATTTCACCACCAGCAAGCCAGGTCTCTACAGCATGCAACCAGATCAGTCCTAGCTTACAGAGGGCAATGAATGCAGCCAACCTGAATATACCTCCTTCAGATACCAGGTCTCAAGTTACTTTTTTTTTCCCCTTTCTTACGGTATAATCACACCCATGACTGTTTTTCCTTTCCTTACTGAATGCATGCCCACACAACACACACACACACACACACACACACACACACACACACACTCAAGCAGCTCTTTTAATTTGAGCTTTGTAGGGGAATGTGTATAAAAACTGTGTGTGCCATAATATCATCTTAATTGGGAAGAATGGTTTAACACCTGCTGGCTTACAGTGTGAGTGAAATTAAGGCCCACTTTGAGATTTTGGGGCCTCTGTGACTAAATACCAGTGTGTTAATCTGTTGATTCCTGGTGAAGCAGGTCATATCATGGCCTAGAAAGATAAAGATGTTCCATGCACATCCATCTTAGCTGCTCGTTTTTCAGTGTATGAGTTGCAGCATCCTAAGGCTGCTTTACAGTTGTTTTGTCTGTCCAGCCATACATTCACCCATCTAACCAAGTATCTTAAATATTTATGGTCCTGCATAATATAATAGTTGAAGTTTAGGGAGATAGTTGAAAAAGTAAAGATAGAAATCATGAATTTCAAGACTTTATGATGCGTCTAGGAAGACATACTTTCGTGTGTGAGTTACATAACATTTCAACACAATGTCTGATTAGGTGCTGGAATAAGTAGGTCCAATAAATGCTATACATCTATCTCCATGGGAGATAATTGAATAGGGAAATTACCTTCTCAAACAAATTTTTATATCTCTTAAGGTTGATATTACAGGGGACATAAAACCAAAATACTGTGCAAAGTATAAGGTCTATTTCTATGTTTGAAATGAATTATTTCATCTTCTGTAAGTAGTCTTCTTGGAGAAATACAATCCAAAGTTTTTTGCCTTAGTCCCGGATCTGTTGTAACTGTGATTTTGCAAAGGAATTGGACCTCTCTTCTGTGGACCTCTGTTCCTCTTCTTGGGGGACTGGAATCTGCTGAGATGCCTTGTAGTTCTGGGTTCTGTTTCTTCCTCTTCTTCCTCCCCTTCCTTTTTCTTTTCCTCTTATCCCCCTTTCCCCTTCTGTGTCTCTGCACTGTCCTCCTAGCTGCTATTCGAGACTCTGAAATCACAGTTCCTGAATCATTTTTTATGCCAATTTTTTCATGAGATGGAAACTTGTTTTTCACCTGAGATTTTTTTTGTGATGGGAAGCTGCTCCTGTCATTTTCCTATTGATGATTATGCCTTGAGGGACTCTTCATACTTGCTGAGTATTGCATGTAAAATTAACTGTACTCATGGGGTAGATGTCATTGGGAAGCCTTCAGCTTCCTGTCTGTGGCAAGTCCAGCCCATGCCTTGAAGGCAGAGAGTCATAATTAATGGAGAAACTGAAGGTAGGCAGGGCACAGGCTGCTCCAGCCATGCATGTATCTAGTGCAGTCCCTTTCATGGGTCGGGCAGGGAAGGGTCATTATCTCAGTGTTTTCTGGCATATTTGATTCCTTAGCATAAATTTTTATCCTTAAAAGATAACATCTTAGAGATGCACTGATATATATGTTTTGATTATGTATTCTGTGAGTCCTTCTATAGAAATAATTTTTTGCAGGATGAGCAAAGAAACAGGAGTTGGGAACTGGCTTGGTGAAATAGCGAATTTACTTTTAGCAATTTGGAAAGGTCACATTTATTTGTGATACTTAAATTGGTTTGTGTGTTCCGTAAGAGGAGAGATAGGACAGGAGGCAACAGTTCAACTTGAAGGCATTTTGCTATCTAGAGATGAAGAGAAGATGGAGAGAGAATCAGCTTTGTGTATTGGGGGAATGCCCGGGGGGGAGGGGGTCGGGGGGTGGGGAGCTGGATGAGGACATAACTGTTCAGTCTGAGTGATGGCCACCCTATAAAAAGCTGTAAAATTTATTGTTTTTTCCTGATTATCTATGTAATTCTTACTCATTGTAGAAAATGTGGAAAATATGGACAAGCACAAGACAGTATATGATAGTCATCCCGAATCCTACCACTCACAGGCAACCATGGGTGGAATTTTGACATATATCCTTCTAGCTGTAGGCAAACATATACATCATAAGCATAGGTTTCCCTTTCCATCAAATTGATCTATAATGATCTACATAGTATTATATTTACTTTTTTGTTAATATAAACACTTTCCTTTGTAATAATCTTTTGTGGTAAAAATATATTTAGCATCATATAATGACTTCTTCCTGCCCAAGATTCCATTTTATTAAAAAGTATATAAATAAAACTATAATTTTTATCAGTATCTTATTACTGGGCATTTGTTTCCCTTTATTTCATTATTATAAGTAATACTTCATTGGATCAATTCTGTAACTCTTGTTGCCCATCTCTTTTTCATGACATATATGCATATATATGTACACATATATATGTAGTCATTCTTTTAAGCATCATTTTGAGGAATTCCTTGTCATATATACGTTAGTATTTCTTTTGAGCTTGGCATTGAACCAAGCAGTTCAGCTTGGTTATTACACCTCTTACGGCCCCGTGAGAGTTACTGAGCTCTTGCTTCACCAGCTACCCTAACCTATTTCACTGTTGGTTTCTGAGTTTTTCATATTGCTTTTATTTTGTTTGAGTTATCTTTCTTTCACATATAGCTTCAAATTAACCAGTCACCAGAAATAATATGCTTAGGATTAGATGAACATATGGAAATGGAGATTTCTCTAAGTATGGTGATAGAACCACAGCTCTTTGTCACTTTCTTTCCCATAGGCTTGGTGTGGGTAGCAGCAGGGATCATAGGCAAGAGTTCTTTGCAATCTTTCACAGTCATTCAGCATATTGTTTCAGAAGGAGAACAGAAAATGTGTGCTCCAGTTGTAGCTCGTGTGACTTTAAGCCTCGTACACCAGGTCTTTTAATCAAGCAGAGCGGCATGGACCACATGTGGGGTATGTTGTGGGGAAAACAGTGGAGGATGTATGTGATCCAGCTAGGTGACTACCTATCAAATGCTGCTCTATTTATACTTCTTTAAGGAGTTTTGGTCCTTTTTCTGGTGTCACTGGGAGGAATTTCACAGAACCTTGGTTTTATTCTCTGTAAAACAGAGGTTATTTAAACAATCCAATTTACTTACTTCACAGGCTGTATTAAATGAAATAATACAAAGGGAAAATACTTCATAAATTAAAAATGATGGTTATCATTATATTGATTGATTACTCACCTTAATCAATATTTTTTTGGAAAACTTTAACACTCTGGTGGGTACTGGCGGAGATAAAAATGACCCCTTTTTTTGGAGGACTTTGAATTTTATTGAGGAAGATAACACCCACAGATGCTTGAAGTTAGCTTTGTTTAAGGCTCAGTACAGACAGTATATAATTTTTCTGGAAAGAGGACTTTTACTGAGAGCTACTATCTTTGGGGCAGGTTTCATGGATTAGAACTTTGAAATATTAAAAGATCTGGGGTAATTGCTTAGAAGGGAGGTAGGCTGCTAGGCAAAGGCCATTTGTTGGAAATTTTGTTCTTATTAGGTGTTTAAGATAGAAGAGAGAGTTCTCCATTCATATAACTGCCTTAGTGAATAGAACATAGAATTTGCTTTCTGAAAAATATATGATAACTGTCTTAGAAAACTGAGATGTCCAAGGAGTTAAGGAATGTGCCTGCATGGGGTTATGCTCAAATTTAAATCGAACGATACTTTAGGTGTATTTTGAGAAAAATAAGAAACATCTCTTGACAGTGGAACAAATGAACATGTCTCACTCACTAAAGGCAGCCCTCAAACCAAATAATATAATTTCAAATGCAAAGTATATACAGATGGGTAAAATACTTTCTGCCTGCCATTCACTGCTTAAAAATCTGAAATCCTCCAGTATGACAGTGACCAGGCAAATGCACCATTTGAGAATGTTATATAAACCATCTAAACCTCAGGGTGTAAAGCAAAGTCAGTTGTCTTTGCCTCATATATGACATGACTACTGATTGGACTTGGGTCAGAAAGCAATTCTGTTATCTCCCTGGGGAAGGGACCAAAAGGCCCTTGACATCCTATCACCAGGAGCCTTCAGCTGAGCTCTGCAGGGAGAGCTACAAGCTGCAGGTATGCTGGGAAAATAATTGGAAGTGTCCATGGGGAATTAAAAAACAGATGGTTCAGAAACCACTCTGGGGCTTGCAGAAGGACTTCAGTCCAAATATAAGGATCTGGACAGAGGAAAAGAAATCTGTGTCAAGGGCAACTGGACGTAAATTCCTGCTGTGTTTGTCATCGGTAAACATTACTTCACTTGATGGAAACACCACATCGACAATGGTGTTATCTACCACCTTATACTGTGCATTTCGGAGCTGAGATGTTTTCTTGCTGATTTCTCATGCTTGTAGGAAACAGTGTTTCTGGCTTCCATTTTGTGAAAAGAAGAGGAACAGATGGGATGAGAATGCTTCTATTTTTCCCTCAGTTCTTTTGCAACAGGTTGCTGTTTAACAGCTGGAAGTAGTAAATGGGTTCATTCTGGGAAGATAGACATTCTATACAATATTTTATTTTAAATTTTTTGTCAGAAAAAAGATCTCTGTAGAGAGCCAGTGCAAGTACATATAAAGAAGTCAGGTTTTTCTGATACACTACAACTCAGAATACACTATTCTGAGTTGGGAGTACAGTGAATTATGAATTATGTCCAGCCTTTTTGTGACAAATTTTCCATCCAAAGGGCATAGCTTTTCTCTTCAATGATTTTTAAGGCAATGATGTCATAGTAAAGCAAAATGAATTTTAAAGTGGCCAGACTACATTACAAAGCATTCTGTTATTCAGCTAACTGTTGTGACATGTGAGGCATGTTTTGTAAAGGGTAAGAAGGACAGGAGAGGAATTGTTGCAAAAGTGAAGTACTTAAAGCAAATGCTTTGCTCTCAGTCCAAATCTGCTCTGATTCAAGGACAACAGTTCATGGAAGATACAAAACTAGCAGGTGTGATTAAACCCTGCACGGCCCAAATGCATAATTACAAATATGACTTGATTTCAGGCTGTCACTCCCATATATATTACAGCTGTATTTTATATATATTTTATTTCTGGGGCAATTTGATGTTGTGACTGAGTACTTACAGTGTGAATTGCTGTCTTTTATAGAAACATTTAAAATTCCTTAATGTCAGTGAAATAAACTTGTGAAATTATTATTAGGTCCCCTGGATGACTTTGAGGATTTACTTTTTTTTTCTTTTCAAATTAAGCATAGGTTTATGTTTTACCTCACCAAACAGATTTCACTCAAAGGCTGGGACTCTGTTTAGACTTGTGTTCTGTGATGCCTATTTGTAGTGTGCTGCACACAGTAGATGCTTAATAAATACTTATTTATTTGGTTTGCCATAACAAGCTTCAATAATTATTCCTAGGTCTCTAATTTTTTCCCTGTATTAAAAAAAGATATTTAAAAATAAAGCAAGGACGATTTATTATCATTTAAAGTATTAAGATTATTTATAACAGTAGATCTTTTTGTTTTATTATTCCAGTGAGCATTAGCTTTTATTGTTCTTCTTGGTAAAATGTTATTTACCTGGAACTAAAAGCCTTGGGTTTTATCTTAGCCAAAGAATGTGTGTTTAGCCGAGAATGTAATTAGGGGAAATACTTAAGGGATTGTCAATGCAATGTTCTTTTAGCTCTTAGGCAATCCATATCCTGCTAAAATGTTTGTCTTTTTTTTTTCTCCCCGCCTCTGGCTGCTGTTCCAGGTCCCTTATTTCGCGTGAGTCTTTGGCATCCTCAACTTTGAGTCTGACAGAAAGTCAGTCAGCCTTGAGCGTGAAACAAGAGTGGTCTCACGGCTACAGGGCTCTCCCTTCGCTCTCCTCCAACCACAGCTCTCAGAATGGCATTGATCTAGGGGACCTCCTCAGCCTTCCTCCTGGGACAGCCATGCCCAGCAACAGTGTCTCTAACTCATTGCCATCCTACCTGTTCGGGATGGAAAATAGCCACTCTCCTTACCCTAGTTCCCGGCACTCTTCGGCCAGGTCCCACTCGGCCCGCTCCAAGAAGAGAGCACTGTCCTTGTCCCCGTTGTCCGATGGCATTGGGATAGACTTCAATACCATCATCCGCACCTCGCCCACGTCCTTGGTCGCCTACATCAACGGGTCAAGGTCTTCCCCGGCCAACATGTCCCCACAGCCAGAGGTCTATGGGCATTTCCTGGGGGTGCGCGGCAGCTGTATTCCCCAGCCAGGCTCGGTGCCAAGCAGCCAGAAGGGCGTGCGGGTGGCCAGTGGTGGCCTGGCTCTTCCAGCCTACGACGAGGACAGCGTGCTGGAGTATGAGCGCATGCAGCAACTGGAGCACGGTGGCCTGCAGCCCGGCCTGGTCAACAACATGGTGGTGCAGCACGGCCTGCTGGACTCTGACGGCCAGCCGGCGGGCCTGCTAAAGACGGAGCGCCTGGATGACTTCCCGGGCGGCGCTCTGGACTTGCCTCCGGCACCCGCTCTGCCTCCTCTGCCACCTCCGCCCCAAGGCCCCCCGCCCCCCTACCACGCCCACCCGCACCTGCATCACCCAGAGCTCGTCCACCACACCCAACCGCTGGCCCTGCCTCAGGCCGCCCTGGAGGAGGATGGGGAGATGGAAGACGTTGGGGGCAAGCACTGCTGTCGCTGGATTGACTGCAGCGCCTTGTATGACCAGCAGGAGGAACTTGTGCGGCACATCGAGAAGGTTCACATAGATCAGCGCAAAGGGGAAGACTTCACTTGTTTCTGGGCCGGTTGTCCTCGAAGGTACAAGCCATTCAATGCCCGCTATAAACTGTTGATTCACATGAGAGTCCACTCGGGGGAGAAGCCCAACAAGTGTTCGGTGAGTCGCCTAAAGCCCACGGGAGTTCATTGAAGGTGTATGTGGTTTAACAAACGCTGCCACAAGTTAGGCGGCATTTTTTTCTTTTATGGAGTTTGGATGCTAGGGGTCTAGGTATCCATGGTACCTAGGTATCCTCTTCAGCCTGAGAAAGGGGAAGTTTTCTTTAATTATTAGTGGCTGGGGTATATCTCCACTTCTAGATTCTCTTCTGCAGATGTACATGATCGGGGAGGTTCACACTGCCACACTGTCCAAAGTCTTGGAAAATTGATTCCCACCAGGCACCAGCTTGAAGTTGCTGAAATGTGCAGGGCAGAGGAACACACACTATACCACCAGCAAGCTTTAGCTATTTTCCAAATTAAATATTCAGTGATTTTCCCTTCCCTCCAATAACTGGGTGAGTGTTAGGGTTAGAGGGGTGGTTCTGATATTTAGAAAGGAACTCACACTTAGCAACTTGGCTAGTAAAAGTGTTGCTGCATACACCCACACGCCTGCACACTGCACCCTCCAAGGTTGTAAGACTAGTTAATGATTTATAGCCAGCATGAAAACACTCAGGGTTACCACAGGAGCTGAGTCTTACTGGATCTCCCTGAACTTTAAGGAGAGGGAGTTTGGTGGAAAATGTATAAGGAGAAAGAACCCAGAGGGGACTGTGTCTTTGGTGTTGAAGGAAGCGGGCATGGTGTCTCTTTCTCCCCACTTCCCCCTTTCACAACATCAATCCTGGAACTATCTCTGTTTCTTGGCAGAATTTACTGTTTTTGAATAATATGACTCTTAGATGGTTGCACAAACATTTCACACCTAACAGAAACCCTCAGGGTTTACAAGCAGGACATCACCCTTGGGATCCCAGGGTGGCTTTGCACAATCTCAGACAACTCGCTTAACTCTTGGAAAAAGAAGCGCATGTGTTTTATATTAGTTTAGATGGACAGGAATATTTCTTTTACAGTTAACAATCTGAGAATTTTAGGTATTCCCTGGATATTGAATATGCTACAGGTCACTAAATGTGTGTAAAAAATATATATCATTTGGAAAAAGAACTTATTTAGATGGTGGTTCCCCCAGCCAGAGTCCCTTCTTTCTGTAGTATGTCTTGATAATAAAGAATCTGGGCCATGTTTACCATGTTTATGCTTGATTATAGATTGGCCAAGTTGTCAGATTCATGTAAAAGCAAACCAAACAGGTGATAGTTGTAAGGCAAGTATTAGAAGCGCTTTTTCACCATCCAGTAGGCATTTTTGAGTTTTAATAATTTCTGGAGGAATGAAAGTGCATTTCTTGTCCTTACATTATGTCCCATGTTATGATTCTTCTTAAGGAAAACTTGAAACTCATACATTGTAAGAATGCCAGGTTATATGACTGAAAAGAATAATTACATTCCAGCCAACAAAACCTTACTCTGTCAGTAAGGTTCTGCATTAAAAATGCCAGAAAGAGACAAGCAATTGAAGGCAATTCCGTTTACTCTGTTTGGAACACACCGGCCTATTGCAGGCAAGGAAGACATTCAGTCTCTGAAGGAAAACAGTCCAGCCTTTTAGTTCTGACTAATCCTGGCTGAAAATAGTTTGCTGGATTTGGCTTTACTGAAATAAACATATAGGCTTGAATTATCCAAAAAAATATTTTTTTTGCATTGCAAAATTAATTTTTGTGCAAAAGGATTTCCCTATTTTCCCACTATCCCCAGATTTTGAAAAGGCGTATAACTTTATAAAGTTGACTTTTGCTAAAGTGCATGATGACTATTAAAAATAGAAATACTTCAGTGAAAGAATAAGCTGAGAGGTGAATGTTTGCAGGCGTCTGCATAGCTTTTCATGGTATTGTTCAAGATGGGTATGGGAGGTGATTTTTCTCTCTCCCCTGGTCTGCCTACTCCCCATTTCTAGATGGAATCTTTGCAAAATTTAGATTGCTAGGTTTAATAACATATCAAATCTAGACCCACAAAGCATTAAATCACATGTTATAGTGCAAATGTATTGTACAAAACAGGGTTTCTTAGGGGCTGACCAATGCTGCAGTTCTTGCCTTGGGACTGTATATTTTTAGCAGGAATATGAGACGTACATATCATGAGCATTGTGTCTTGTGAAAACTGTTATGTTGCTGCCTGTCATCTGCTTGATTTGTAGGGTTGTAGCTAACTGGCAGCAAATAATTTTGCCCTGAAAGTTGAGCAGCCTCTCAAGTTGTAGCCCGTGGAGAGAAGACGTTGTGCTTAATGTGGATGCGCATCTGAAAAAGAGGCATTCTTCTGCCTCTTGCAAAACCAGTCTTTACACTCTTGGAATCCAGACACAGAACTCTTAAAACTGAACAGTTTCATCTCTCACTTTTTTAGAAACTGATGGTCGTTGATTCAAAGCTCAAGATCCTTGCCAACTAAAATGACCACATTCTTCTTTTGGAGACATGAAGTGATCTTTGGGTTTTTGTGGCTGTGTCACATGCTGCAAAGGCTAGGAGCAGTTTAAATTATAAGACCCTGTCCACTTTTGTTTTACGTATGTTTAACTGCTGTTAATTTTCTGTGGACCATAGTTAGAGTTAGTCATCCTTTTCACTCACTTAGCTTATTGACCCAAGAAAGATGTGATGACCCAATTGTGTTTGGTGACCATGACTACAGGCAGCACAATGAGCTTCTGGAAGTCATGTGAAAAGGAGGATGTGTGAAAGGGCTATTCAGTGACAGCCTGCTTACAGTAAGAGGCTACCACTGGTGTCCTCCCTTGATGCCAAATTCCATCTCATGCATGGGAGAACACATTCTCAGAGTCTCTGACTGTAACTCCTCAGCCTTACCCAGAACTCTGGGATTCAGATCTCTCAGGACTTTAGGTGGCAGAACTGGGGGAGGATTGTTAATTTATTATTTGGTTAAACTTACTGGAAGGAGAGAATGGCTTCTTTTCCCTTTCCCACCCAAACAACTCCACCCTTCTGTAGATCTCATTCTTACTACTTCTGTGGAGAGCCAAACCAGCTGCTCTCTTCCCGCTCTTGGCCTTGATTACAGAGATATTCCCAGCCATCGGCAAAGGCCTTGAGAAGTAAAGGCCTCAGCAGGCAGACAGACGGACCTCAGTTAAATCAGAAACTGGAATATGGCAATATTATATTAAAAACACCTGAGTCCATTCACTTCTGTCTACTAATAAAGCAATTTGTAGGTGCCAGATCATTCTATTTAGACCTTCCTGAGCTTAGACCAACCTCAACATTGATGAATCTCAGAATTATCAGAACTTTTGAACATTCCCAGGTATAACTTTGCTGAATTCTATTATGTTTTTCTGAGATGATAAGGTTTCAACTTCTCAAGTCAGAGCAAGTAATGGAGCCTTATAATTAGTTTCTTTCCCAACCCCATGTTTCATGTTCCTAAAAGGACAATGTAAAGAATAACCCCAAACTATAGATGTACACTAACCATCCCTAACAGTAGCCATAGTAAGTGTTCCACTGAGTGCACACTGAGAATATTTTTACCGTAGTAGGTCTTTTTGCCATTAAGTTGAAGAGTATGCAACACCTCAGTAGCGTTTCCAGGAAGGTGTCCTCTGAATGAGATCAGACACACTTCTCATGAGAAAGCCTATCTGATCAGGGCAGAGTGAGCAGAGGGACAGGGTTCTGTTGCCAGGATCAGAAACGCTGATCCTGGCCTTTGTGCACAAAAGAAAGCAGTTGGGCTGGGAGGTTAGGGAGTGTTAATGAGGGAATTAGGGGGAATGTGGGTTGCCACTTAAATTTTGCTTATTTTTCCTGGATGAATTTTATCCAATAGCAAAAAGGAATTTTGTAAAACTTTTACCCACCCACAGATTTTCACAAAAATGTCACTGACCGAAGACAGCTTTGAATCTTGTATGAATTGACTCATTTCTCCACAGACATTTTGCCTGGCAAAATGCAAAGTATTTGCTTTGGCTTGACTATTGGGCCGTTTGCTTTTTAAGTAACATTGGATTATGGAATACAAGAAAATAAATACAGAGCTGGGGCCATGTCCCCATTCCTCTTTTATGGCCTGATTTATGGGTTATGGGCCAGCCTTAGCCATGTAAGACATTTCTTGAGGAAAAGTAAATTCATTGTAAAATACGGAAGAAGGCTTTTTTTTTCCACACCCTTTATTTTATTATTTTGATAAGACTTGGTATTGATGTGGTGACCACAATTACCTGACTAGAAGGGACCTCAGGAAAATATCATCTAGGCATAATTATTAATTATCACTCCACAATCTTCATATTGGCAACAATTAATAAATTCTTGGGCTTCCCTGGTGGCGCAGTGGTTGAGAGTCTGCCTGCCGATGCAGGGGACACGGGTTCGTGCCCCAGTCCGGGAAGATCCCACATGCCGTGGAGCGGCTAGGCCTGTGAGCCATGGCCGCTGAGCCTGCGCGTCTAGAGCATGTGCTCCGCAACGGGAGAGGCCACGACAGTGAGAGGCCCGCGTACCACAAAAAAATAAATAAATAAATTCTCATAATGTCAAGTATTGGAGGGTATGGAGAAGGGAATGTTTTAACATTGTTAGTGAGAGTAAACTAGTGTAACCACTTGGAAAAATTTTTGAGAATATCTAGCAAACGTGAAGATGAGCATATCCAACAAAACCATGTCTAAGTGTCTATCCTAGAGCAACTCTTGGTGGCAGGAAGACATGCCTTTATTTTTTGTTTTTTTTAATAAATTTATTTATTTTTGGCTGCATTGGGTCTTCATTTGCTGCAAGCGGGGGCTACTCTTTGTTGCATCACGCAGGCTTCTCATTGTGGTGGCTTCTCTTGTTGTGGAGCACGGGCTCTAGGTATGCGGGCTTCAGTAGTTGTGGCACCCGGGCTCAGTAGTTGTGACTTGTGGGCTCTAGAGCCCAGGCTTAGTAGTTGTGGCACATGGGCTTAGCTGCTCCGCAGCATGTGGGATCTTCCCGGACCAGGGCTCAAACCCATGTCCCCGGCATTGGGAGGCGGATTCTTAACCACTGCGCCACCAAGGAAGTCCCCATGCCTCTGTTTTTTTAAAAAAGTATAAATAACCTATCTGTCCATAGATAAGGTGAGTCAGCAAACTGTGGTTTATTCCTAATGAAATAATAAAGGAATTTAAAATTAAGAAGCTATATATAAATCGATATATCTATAGATTGATAGATAACAACATGGATAAATAGATAACAATGTTGAATGAAACAATTACATGCAAAAGGGTATATACAGTGTAATATAATTTATGTATATTTAAACACATGCTAAGCAGTATTATACAGTTGTTGTAGATACATAATTACTTGGTTAAACAATAAAATCATGTAGGCAGGATAACCTTAGGATAGTGGATACTTCTAGAGATGAAAGAAATAGGAAGACACGGGATGTATCTTTTATCCAAAGAGGGAGAGAAATGAAACAAATATGGCAGAATATTAAAATGTTTGGTGGTGGCAATACAGCTGTCATAGGTATCTTATAATATTTTCTATGCTTTGCTGCCTGTTTGAAATATTTTATAACTGTAAATATATATTTTTATCTAAAAAGAAAAGAAAAGAAAATCAATGAGTATAATACTCTTAACTCCCTTCCACACATACCAGTTTTTCAGAGAGGAGAAAAAAGCCTAGGGAAATTAAGCGATTTTTCTAAGACTAGAAAGTTGTTTGGCCATTGCCTACTTACTCCAAGGAGGTGGTTTTCCACTTCGGCTGACATTGGAATTGCCTGAAAAGATTTATAAAATACCCATACCTGGGTCCTACCCCCAGAGTCTGTGATGTAATTGGTGGGGTGTGTAGCCTTCCAGGTGATTCTAAAGTGCAAAAGGGTGAGAACTAGTGCTCTAAAAGCTTCCACATTCTGACACTGAACTCTAGATAGATGAAAGCCTACCTTGTCATTTTAGTTAAGGCGTAGGGAGGCACTGTTTAGTAGCAAGTACATTTTCATTATCATCGGTGTCCTGACAATGATTAGGATAATTTCGTGTTCCCTTGGAATAAAATTCAAGACAAGGGATAAGAAGATAACAGAGCAGCGCTGGTCGTGGCAGAAGGCTTTCAACTGAGTGTCCATTTCATATGCAGAGTATTCTCTCTCTACAATTAATAGTCAGTTAAAGGTTGGGATGAATTTGTGCTGAGTAATGAATGTCATTGCCACCTCCTTGCCTCTTGAGTTAAAAGTGGAACTGACAAATCTGTCACATTGCTCCCATTTTTAAAGGTAAAATAGAGTCTTTCCCCTAACAACTACAATGCAGCCTTTCTGCTTTTAATATAAAATGATCTTCAAAACATTTTTGCTACTATGGATGTTTCTGAAGAGTTGGTAAATTGCTAAAATATTGAATTTTCCCTTTTATCAAATCTGCCTGATGTGATTAAATAAATAAAATTAACATTAATATCCTCTTTGTCTCTTGAGGCTGAAACACCACCAGTGAAACATCTGGTAAAGATCAGAGAGAGCGTAGCTTCCAAATTGTATCCCACAAGGCATCAGTCTGTCAAGCATTTAATGCAAACTCAGTGATTTAAAAAAGATACAACTAAATCACAAGATTTTTTTCCCATTGATTTTACATAAGAAAGAGATGCCACCATATTTATCTGTGTATAGACATATCCAACATAGTGTAGACATATATGTGTCACTATAAATTACAAACCCGTTAGTATAGGTAAAAACAAAACCACAGAAATTCTCATCAGATGGGGCATTGGCCACAGTTTATAAGGCGTCTGTCAAATTGGATTTTACATCCCAAAACACAGTTTAGAAACCTTCCATTTGGTAGTGGTTTAATTTTATTTCCCTTTAGAAGGCATTTAATCCACTTTACCTGAGGAACTGGCCTTTCATGAACTTTGTCTTGAAAATAAATTCATAGCAGATTTGGGCAAACGTTTCATAGCAAATCGTGGTTTATGTTTCTTTGCCCGGCACTTCTAGGATTAATGAAAAACAATAGATAATGAGAGAAACTTTAAGAGGCTGAATACTTGAGGCTTTATCCTCATTAAGCAAAATCATTAACTACATGACAGTTAATGTTCCTTTTAGTTCATATTTGTTTTGTGGTTTTTCTCTAATTTCACGCCCTGAAATAATGTTTTTAAAATTACAAAAAACTGTGGTAATCTTTTCCTAAAAGATCTGATTAAGGGGATATATTTTAGATCTCCTGAGGTTTGTTCATATGTAGATTTTATTTGATTTATTTTTATTTTTTTATCTTTATTGGAATATAATTGCTTTACAATGGTGTGTTAGTTTCTACTGTATAACAAAGTGAATCAGCTATATGTATACATATATCCCCATACCCCCTCCCTCTTGCATCTCCCTTGCACCCTCCCAAGCTGATCAAAGCACCGAGCTGATCTCGCTGTGCTATGCAGCTGCTTCCCACTAGCTATCTATTTTACATTTGGTAGTGTATGTATATCCATGCCACTCTCTCAGTTCGTCCCAGCTTACCCTTCCCCCTCCCCATGTCCTCAAGTCCATTCTCTACGTCTATGTCTACGTCTTTATTCCTGTCCTGCCCCTAGTAGTTTCATCAGAACCTTTTTTTATAGATTCCATATATATATATATAAGCATACGGTATTTGTTTTTCTCTTTCTGACTTACTTCACTCTGTATGACCGTCTCTAGGTCCATCCACCTCACTACAAGTAACTCAATTTTGTTTCTTTTTATGGCTAATATTCCATTGTATATATATATATATATACCACATCTTCTTTATCCATTCATCTGTTGATGGACACTTAGGTTGCTTCCATGTCCTGGCTACTGTAAATAGTGCTGTAAGGAACATTGTGGTACATGACTCTTTTTGAATTATGGCTTTTTCAGGGTATATGCCCAGTAGTGGGATTGCTGGGTCATATGGTAGTTCTATCTTTAGTTTTTTAAGGAATCTCCATACTGTTCTCCATAGTGGCTGTGTCAATTTCTATTCCCACCAACAGTGCAAGAGGGTTCCCTTTTCTCCACACCCTCTCCAGCATTTATTGTTTGTAGATTTTTTGATGATGGCCATTCTGACTGGTGTGAGGTGATGCTTCATTGTAGTTTTGATTTGCATTTCTCTAATAATTAGTGATGTTGAGCATCCTTCATATGTAGATTTTAAAATGTATTTTTCTTAGTTCATTCTCCATCAGTGTGGAAAATTAGTTTGGTGATTTATTAGAAATGTCTTTTGTGACCTTTGGAATATTTCTTGATTACGTTTGCTCTGAGTGGTCGTGTTGACATCTTTGAGTCCAAATGGAATTCAAGTATGTAGAGTGAAAGACCACATTTATTTTTCCATAAAAGAGGTAGTCTGATTCTCTTTGATCTTTCAGAAGTGTTTTCTTCAAGCTCTGGGTAGAATGATGTGGAAAAGAGATTTTTTTTTTTTTTTCTGGGCAGATTTATTAGTTTCTACTGTAATTACTGAGTCAGGGCCTCTGGACTATCAATAAGACAATGAATGTTGTAACCCTGGGTGGTGGATGTGTGGCTGGCAAACACACAACCTGGGTGGGCAGGCTCGATTTCCCCTTGGCTTGAACTGTGGGCAGCCTCAACCAGAGGGGAGATTGGTTGGTTTAGTGGGTGTCATCGCTCATATGGGAGGTTGGTGTAGATAGGAATTTGATGAGAAAATGGAATGAAACCTGTGTGTTCTTATTTTGCAGCACAGTATTTATTTTTATTTTCTTGGTCCATGGATGCTGATTTGAGTACAGAGAATAACTAATAATTTTGAATTTTGAAGACTTTAAAAAATAGTTAATTTGAAAAGTAACTGAGAAACTGGAAAATGAGATGACCTAGTTCTGGGCAGGCAGGGGCAATGTGCATGAGTAATTACACCATGCTCCAAACTTAAGGTGAGCGTATAGTTTATTGTTCAAATTGGGACAATTTTGAGAGTGAAAGGGGTTCTCTTTCCCTGGAATATCTGTGCAAAGCAGGCTTGTCCTAGAAAAACCAGGATGTATAGTTGTCCTGCCCAAATAGTATATGCAGGGACTTCCCTGGCGGTCCAGCGGTTAAGACACCGTGCTTCCACTGCAGGGACCATGGGTTTGATCCCTGGTCGGGAAACTAAGGTCCCTCATGCTGCGTGGTGTGGCCAAAAAAATAGAAAAAAACAGAAAAAACCAAACAGTATTTGCACTGATGTGTCCAACCAATCAATGCATGCTCATTCATTTATTTGATCACTGAGTACAAGCCATGTGCCATGCCCTGTCCTGGAAGCTGGGGGTGAGTAGGTATGGAAATAAATGGGACATTCTTTTGAAGAGATCACAGTCTTCTAGCAGTGACAGCTGTGAAAATAGTTATTTACACAGTAATGAAACAAGGGCTGTGATATAGGTCTGTGCAGATTGTTTTAATGGGAAAACAGGGGAAGAAGCTTCCAGCTCTGTAGAGTCTTAGAGGAGGCGACTGCATCTTGAAAGAAGACAGTGATTCTTGCAGAGAAAAGGAAGGAAGCCATTCAAATGGAGCACCACAATATGTGATAACACAGGGGTGTGAAAGAGTCCAGGAAAGAAACAGTTCCTAGGTAGTTCGATGGTCCAAGACTAGGTAGGAGTGTGAAGGGAGGCTGGAAATTCACGTTGGGCCAATAACAAAGGACTTTTACTATCAAACAGGGATAATATTTTGAAAATTAGAAAGAATTACACACCTAGTTAATACAAATGCAAATTCAGTTAAAACAAAAAAAGTCTTAGGAGGCAGCATTATGAAGGAAGTAAGCACAGTGCTTTAGTGCATGTGAAATGAAACTCTGATGTCCCCCAAACCATCTCATTGTCTCTTAAAGTTTATAGTTTCATTCTTCATTGAAATGTATCTCTTGACAGCTATAATATGAAACACAAATTTTTCTTATGCCAAATGATAAGAAACACATAAATGGAGTGTTTTATCTCCACATAAATGGAGACAAACGTAAAAGTATTTTCTGTGGTGGGCTTTAAAGAAAATTAAAAACCCGAGGAAGACTAGGGACCAAAGGCTATTTGAGCAGTTATGTGGAATGACTAAGAAGTGAACAGAGGCTGCATACATTATCCTGTGTATGAGTAGCCTTCTATTAGTTAAATATTTCCTTTTATAATCCGTAAAGTAGTGAAGTACTGTTAAGCAAAGGTTGGACTGGTACTTGTCATGTTGAGCTTGTCAGCCCTTTCCAGACTTCCTCCCACCCTCTGACTGCTAAGATTTACTGTGGAATTTTTTTCTTCTCAGACTGAATTAATACAGAGCAGAGCTAAATGTTTGAGATGGTTAGAGGAGTGCACATTAAGTAAATTCTCATCAAGATGGCACCCATTCCTGCTGATTCAATCTGGAGCACCTTAGGGCCTCATGCCTCTTTAGACAGGGGAAGGCAGAGTGAAAGCAGAGACTGGCCTTTTGTTACTTGAGCTTCCTGCTCTAGAGCGCTCACCTCACCTGGGGCTTGAACCTCCCAATGTTGGGCCATTTGCCTGTGTGACCAGAGAGCACAGCCTGGAGCCAACATCAGTAGACTTAGGTGTTCAGAGTGCTCCAGATAAGGCATCTGACCGGTCTTGTCCTTAAAATTTACGAGGCAGCATCTCAGGCTTGTATTTATAGAACAATTTCTTTTTTGTGTTTTCCCATGCTTATTTGAAAATGCTTTAAGTTTTAAGCTGGGAAAGCTCATCCTTTGATTAGAAATATTGCTACAAGTAAACTCTTTCTCTTCTGCCACTTCCATCTCCCATTCCCAGTCAGTTTCTAGCGTGAAACCACCAAATGGTGCTTTGTTAGCCAAGAGAATGGATTTGGAGGTGGAAGAGCAGTTGTAATGAAGGGAAAATGGGGGACCCCACCTTAAAAAAATTCTGAAATGGAAATTTGTCTTCCATTACATTTGTGGTGACTCTTATTGTCTCCTTCCCTCAGAATTTCCATGCTGCCTTAGGGCCCATGCTTTTGCTCCTTATTTTTTCCCGCCGTCTATTCAAGGCTTGCTTTTGGGAAAAAAGTTCAGCAAAGATAAAATTCATACATATAAATAAATGGTGAATGACTGAGAAAAGATTCAGTGCACTGGCCTCCCCAGGGGTAGTTGCTATTTTCACTAGGAAGAAAGTGTTAAACCTCTCCCTTAGACAGAAACTAGTTTAGGGAAATGAAAAGGGAAAGAAAATAATGGTCTTACAAATTCTGAGCTACTAGATTGCTTTAATCTTCACCATAGCCCTCAGAGTGAAGTAATTTGTGGAGCTTGAGATTCACATTCTCTTCTTTATAACTACATATTCCAACATCATTATTCATCTTTGAGTCCTACCCATGGCACCTGGCTCAATGATTAGAATAACGTATAGTATCTCTCAAATATATATACATACATCTCTATCTTTTTACTAACCAATCAACTGATCTATCTATATCTGTGTATATGTATATGTGTGTATGTGTGTGTGTGTATATATATATATATATATATATATATACACACACACACACACACACACATATCTGTGTGTATACATATATTCTTGGAGTCAGGATGGGTACATGGAGGTTATTATTATTCTATTGTTTCTACTTGTGAGAAGATTTGAAATTTTCCATAATAAAATGTTAAAAATAAGCAAATAAAGTTTTTGAGTTAACTTTTAGGAAGCAAAAGGACAGTTCGTTCATTCCCTCCAACACCTCAGAAAATGTTGCCAGCCATTTTTTTCCTTGGGTATCCTGTGTTCTGATCTGAAAGCAAGTTAATTTTTTCCATTGCTCTTAAAGGTCTCTGAAATAATTTTGCTTAAAAATGAGATGAGAGATACTCTTAAGCAATAACATGATATTTGAAAAGACAAACGATAACAAGGAAGCGTTATTGGAGTATGTTAAGATAATCTGACTTCTGTAATAGACAGCCCCAAATCTCAGTGGCTTGGTACAATAAAGGTTTGTTTCTTATTCATGTTGTAATACAGCTTGCTCCTTGTGATTGTACAGTGGCTCAGGAACCTTCAATCTAATAGCTCTGCAATCTGAGTCTAGGGTGAAAGAGCATGTTGAGGATTGTGCAGAAGGTTTGGAAGCTGGATCTGCAAATGACACGCTTCACTTCTTCCTGCATCCCATTGGCCCGAACTTAATCACATGACCCCAGCTAACTGCAAGGGGGGTTGGGAAATGTGGTCTTTATGTGTGCCCAAGAGGACATTAAACACAGAATATTGTATCGTCAGCAAGCAACTAGACGTCCCTCTCCTGCTTCACCCCTGACCTATCCTGGTTCTCTGTATCCCCTTGAAAAGAAGAAGCATTCAAATCTTGATCCACCCTATATCATCAAAGTGGTTTTGTAAAAGACCATTTCTTTTTTCTTATCAGTGCTGGCTTCTATAACTTGCTTTTCAACTTACTAAATCTTTCCCAGCCCAACCATTTTTTTCTTATTTACTCTCCAAGGATTCCATTGCCATACAGTCACCACTGTTGGGAAAACTCTTGTTATCTCAAGTGAATTACTCAGTTTTTCCCACCTTGTCCAAATTACATGTTCTTGGTGCATAATTCCCCACTGCTCATCATCTTTCTAAGTCATGAGGATGTGTGATGTCTTCATGTCCCACAGGCACTCACCCTTGAGGGAGATCTGCTCATTATCAAGGGCAAGGTCATAAATGAATCACAGAGAGATACACCATCGTGAACAGAAATGTGGTGTGAAGGGCTATTTTACTAAGACCCTGAAACACAATATTCCCCATCTGTTCATAAAGTAACTTATTTGATACACACAGTGTGGTCATAAGGGCTCTTCTATTCTCTGAATGCTTGCTTTTGGTCATGAACTGGCACACACAAAAGGAAAAAATGACAGTGTGCCTCTGTGGACACTTTTGGTCCGTTTCCATAAATATATTCAAACAAAATGAAATTGCCTGGCTCTATATAATATGTCCTTTAGTGTGTTTAAGCTTGCAAAATTACCCCCAAGGATGACAAATTGTAAACATCATGCAATACCACAGCCGTGGTTCAAGGCCTGTCTCAGTGTTCTGCCGACATTCGCCCTTCCTAGAAACGTTTAAAGTGTTTTAGGAAAACGAAGCTAGGCAAACAAGCTTATCAGGAACGACAATAAAAAAATCATTGATTCTAATTAGGAGGCGTCACATATACAGAAACAAAGCTGCTTTTGTGTAGTGGAAAGTTTATCTGTTCTCTGAAACACGTGGAGTGTTTTCAAGTCACTTTAGATAATGAAGCTGACAAAGTTTCAGGGCCCTTACCTTTTGGCCCATCTCAAGCAATGCAGCTGCACTTGTCGAAACTTGTTGAAGGTGTTGGTGGGAGGTGTGCTGGGATACAAGTTGTTATAAAGGTGACAGTGAGACAGATGCTATTTTTTCTGAAAGCCCCAAACTACATGATAAATTGAGGTGCGGAGTATTTAGGTTCTTGAGGCAAGGACTGAGTTTATAGCAGTTACCTCTAGTTGTTCCTGTAGCAAGTACTTCCCCCAGCAGCCCAGTGCATTGACCCACCACTGGTGAGGACTCCAGCGACTCCGGCTGTCGGTCAGCCTGCTCCTGCTCCTTCGTGTGTCCTGGGGAGATCAGCTTTAGATTGTAACCCTGGTTTTGTGCTATGCTCATGGAATGGGGTCTTTATGGTGGAACCAGGCAAAAAGGAGCTGTATAATCTGAGCAAATAATGGAGAAATCACTCTAATTGCTTTACTCCATTGAGGTAGTAAATCAGAATCCACAGCTGTGTCACTGTCACTTCTCTTGAATTCAGAACTTCAGAAAAATGAATTTCACTAGGCCACAGGGTCAGGAACATAGATCATAGTAAATCAATGGACAGTTTAGTTCAATATTAAGAGTACATATTGACCATTTGCAGTGTCAATGATTTATTCTCAAGGAGGAGTTTCAAAGAAGACGTTTCTAGTTGCTTGATTGTACATTTCCTCGGAAGACTGGCTTGCTAATCACCATCAGTGAGTAATAGGGGTTGCCCCACCCTGAAAAATAAAGCCCGTTGTGTTCTGAAGGAATGATACTGCCAAGTGTCTTGACAGGCTCCTGCTGCACTTGTCAAACAGCTGTGCCTGGGTGTGAAATTTTGAAGTTGGATTCTCACTTAGCCAAGATTAGAATAGGTTTAATTGAAGGTGTCTGAAACGGGGGACAATTTAAAATTCTTAAACACAGAATTCACGCATTTCTAAAAAACATTGTACTGATCATTTCTAAATTATTTGGTTTCCGCCTTCATTTTTACTAACATAGATATTATATAAAATTCAAATGATCATAATATAAAAGAAAATTATCTTAATATGGAAAATGTTGTAAAGTTATTTGTATAATTTTTTTTCACTTAAAGATCTTTAAATATTTGGTTTATGTTTACATTTTAATACTGAGTCATTCCTCTATTTGCAGGTGTGCGTGCTCTCTGTGGTCTCTAAAAGTGATCCGCAGGTGTAAGACAAAAAGGTCTCTGATGACTATCTCTATTTCACTCATTCAACTATTGAGCAATTGAGCAACTATTTCATAACAACCACTCTTCTAGGCCCTGGGGATATAGCAGTGAAGAGATCAGACCCCAAACTCCCTGTCCTCTTGGAGCTCTAGAGGGAAGGATAGTAAATAATGCAGATGCTTGGGGGAAGAAGGTTTCAGACAGAGAGAACAGCAAGTGTAAAGGCCTTGAGGCAGTAGTGTTGGCCTGGTTTGTTCTAGAAACATCAAGGAGTCCAGGGTGGCTGGAGTAGAGTGAACAAGGGTGAAAGAGAAGAGGAATTCAGGGAAAAAATGTTTAGGGTCTAGATTGTTTAGGGCTGGTAGTCCGTGAAAGGATAGTTTTGAGTAGAGGGATGATATGATTTATATTATGTTTTTGTATAATTGTTGAATGCTGTATGGAGTGTACATTGAAGAGGAACTAGGAATAGAAGCAGGAAGACCAAGCCTCCGTAACTGGGATCATTGCAGTAACCTTCTCTCTGGTCTTCCTGCTCATGTCCAGAGGTAGAAGTTAGGATAATCAATTGAGTTCTGGCCAGAACTCAGCTGACAGAATTTCTCAATGGATTGGATATGGGATGTGGGAGACAGAAGTGTCAGCTGTGACCCCAGGGTTTGGAGTCTGGGAGGATGGGAGTTACCTTTAACTGACTGTGGGAGGTTTGGGGAGAAAACAGAGAGTTTGGTTTTATTTTTTAAATTTTATTTATTTTACTTATTTATTTTTGGCTGCACTGGGTCTTTGTTGCTGTGCGCGTGCTTTCTCTAGCTGCGGAGAGCAGGGGCCACTCCTCGCCGTGGTGCGCAGGCCTCCCACTGTGGTGTCCTTCCCTGCTGCGGAGCACGGGATCCAGAGCACAGGCTCAGTAGCTGTGGCACATGGGCTCAGCAGTTGTGGCTCACAGGCTCTAGAGTGCAGGCTCAGCAATTGTGGCACATGGGCCCAGTTGCTCTGTGGCATGTGGGATCTTCTTGGACTAGGGCTCGAACCTGTGTCCCCTGCATTGGCAGGTGGACTCCCAACCACTGTGCCACCAGGGAAGCCCAGAGTTTGGTTTTAGGCTTGTTAAGTTTGAGGAGCCTGTGGTGTGAGTCCCAGGGTGAGTCTGGAGATCAGGGAAGTCTAGACTGATACTATTTTGGGGTTACCTATGTATAGATAGTATTCAAGGTTATGAGATTGTCTGACCTGATTGAAAGTGAAATAAGTAGAGTCATGAAAAAATTGGTGTCTGTACTCCTGAATTCCATGAGGGGTGGGTGAAAGGAGAGATGAGTTGTAGTAGTCAAGTCCTCTTTCCCAAACAACTTGTATCTCCTTTGCCGTGCTTTGTTGTGTTGCCCTGACCCTACCTTCCGTATATCTAGGAGAATTTCAAGGTGCCATTGAAGAGAAAAAGATAGGGTTGAAGAGATTGGTTCAAGTTGGACTGCCATTGACATACCTGTATTTCTGTTTCCAGATCAGAAGATAAGCAGACAGAAAACAAGGAGTACATGATTCAAGAGAATAAATAGGTTTCTACCGTCATAGTCTTATGCTCTTGAAATTGGGGGGTTGTTAATAATAGGATCCATATATCTTAGTTTATACAGAACTTAACAGTGTGTAAGCTCCAAGAAATAGTCTTAAGTCAGTTCTATCATTGAGGTGACATGGAGGTGACAAGGAATCCAGGAACAGATTGGATGACTTCTTGGTCAGTTTGTTGAGGGGATTCAAAAAATAATGGGTAATTTTTTTCTCCTTTTCCAACAGTGAGATTCTGAGATTCTGTCTTTTAATAAATTAATCTCTCAGTGAATTTGATGGTAGCTTGTGTTCCAGAATTCATGTTCTCAATAGCCTGGCTGATTTCTGCTTAGACAGCCAGCTCCATGAATGTCTCCATAATGTTGATAGGGAGCAATATGAAAGAGCTGTGGGTTTGAGGTTTTCAGGGGTTGTACTTGGGTTCATGTTCTAGATGTGTACATTGTGTGAAAGGCTCAGGGATTCTGTTCTTGGCCATTGAAGCCCAGGGAGTCTGTGGAAGTAATTTTAATTTTAAGATCACACAATTATATTTCTTCCTGCTCTAGAAACAGCTTAATGAAATACCTTTTGTGTACCATGTATTGGGTTTGTTTACTGTAGATTGTGATAGCTAGGGAACAAAACCTTACATTTTAGCTTTTGGAAAATTTTATGATGTTCATGTCTTTGGCAATAAAACTTCGTTGGCTCCAACAAGATGCCTCTTTTGTTTGCCTGAAGTGTTATGTCAGGTCTATATTCAGAGAAGGGATAGGGATTTTTTTACATTTATTTTTCCCTTCTGTTTCCTCTCTTCTCCCCCCATTTTCTAGCACCTACTCATTCACTTTATGTTTTCTTTCTACGCAGAGCTATTGAAGGTGAGTACAAAGAGAAAATGGAGGTTTTAACAGTGCTTAAAATCTGTGTGTGTGTGTGTATTTCCATCCAGTGACTGCGAAAGTATATTCAGTGCTTAAAAACAGTGATATTTAATATTTAAGTCTATATTTTATAGAGTTTATATCTGTTGTAGGGACTGTCTTATATTTTCTGGCAGGGTTTACTGTTCTACTAGTTAGGGCAGGGCTTCACAACCTTACGCTATTGATACTTTGGACCAGATAACTCTTTGTTGATGAGGGCCTCTCTTGAGCATTGTAGGATGTTTAGCTGCATTCCTGGCCTCTACACATTAGATGCTAGTAGCACCCTCTTTATCCCTGGTAGTGACAAAAATATCTCTAGGCATTCTGTATGTCTCCTGGGGGGCAAAGTTGCTGCAGGTTGAGAACCGCTGAGCTAGGGGAGTCTGAATTTATCTGCCTTATTCATGTGGAGACAGGGCAGTTATTTTGAGATTGCAGTCAGTGCCTGAAATGCAAATATTTGGCTTAAAAAATCTTCACTTGGCATATCCAAGTGAGAGCTTATGGGAACCTTTTCTTCTCTGGCCTCACCAAGGACCCTGGCCATGACCTCTGCAACTTCTGATGACCAGTTGATGAAGAAGTAGTCCTTGATGCATTCAGGATTGTAGTAGGGAGGGATGTAAATTGTTCCAAGAACCTACTTGACCCGGAATTGCCTTTTCTTATAGAAATACTGATGTAAATGGAGGGTTGGTTCCCTGTTCCAGAAAAATGGCTGTATCTAGAATGTATCCTCTTCTGTTGGGGAAGTGGGGATTTATCTAGAGCAGAACTACTGTGATATTTTAAGCCAGAATCCCAGTCTTAGGTGAGAATAATCCCTATCAATATTCAACTTCTCAATTTCTGTATTAATAACGAAAGCATAGTACTGAAAATATACAGAAATTTAAAGACCCAAATTTGGAGTTTCACTGTGTTTGTCTTTGCAATGCTCTGCCTTTTGATTCTAGAAGTGAAGCCCATTTCACTCTCCCATTTAGAACAAGTCATTGAGAGGGTGCACTGTTGGTGCCCACGATGGCACTAGATATAAATGACTCATTAACAGGAAAGGGCTCTCTCCATCACTACTTGACTTCAATAAGGAAAGCCAAAGAACCTTTAGATCTACAACTGTATCAAGCCAGCAGTGCTTACAAGATTAAACTTTTTTGAAATCAGCTAATTAGAAGCAATTTTAAAACAAACAGCTTTCTGGAGCTTCATCAGGAAAATCATAGGTATAATTATCAGTAGTTACATGTATTATCCTAGAAGAATAATTTTCAAAATATAAGACACTGATTGTTTACCTAACCTGTTCCACCCAGGGGACTTTTTGAGTCAAGACTGGGTTTGGAAATATTTTACACAGAATGACTAGTGGCAGTAATAATAGACATTGACAAATGAAAGTGGCCTTGTATGGTTTATACAGAATAATAAAAATCACCCTATGCTTATGACAGAAGAAAATTAAGTAGAACAGCTGTATTTGGACATTTACTTTTGGACCCTGAGGGGAAAAAAAAAAGTTTTCACAGTTCGAGACAGACTGTTGGGAAGCTGAACTCTACCCAAGATAATAACATCTTCCATTTGTTAAGTCAGGTTTACAAAGCACTGTCCCATGCATAATCTCATTGGATTCTCACAATAATCCTTAGAGGTAGAAAAGGTAGTTGCAGTTTTCATTTCCATTTTAGAATAAGGGAGCAGCTCATGTGACTTTACTAAAGTTTTACAGCCAGTAAGTACTAGATTGTAAACCAAGACCCAGGTCTGTTGGACTCCTGGACTAGCATTTTTTTCCATTCCACCACAGCCTTCCATAAAGCTATTGTGAGTCATGTTTATTCCATTTCATACTCTGCTTTTTTCTGGGATCCCAATCCTAGTTCCTGCCCCTACTCCACTAGGACAGCTGCATTGCACAACCCGGGACACCATTCATTTTGCACACCCCCTGGTGTATTGCAACTAGAGGATCCCTGGAGAAGCACCGTGTACATAGGCCGCATGAAATTCCATCCATCAGTAGAGTTTCAACCTGTGTTCATTTACAACTGCACAGCAATACCGTGGGTGAGTAAAGTGGCTCTCTATGCCTAGGAACTTTAAAAGAACCATTTTTTGCCCTTCTTTTCTTCCCTCAGTGTTATACCACTTAAAACATCATATAACTCTATGGTACGACTTGTGGAAATGGCTACTTGGGTTCTGCAAAAAAAAAAAAACCCCAAAAAAGCCACCACTGTTTCTTTTTATTTGGTTAAAGAAACACCCTGGTATCTGACCCAGAATCATTTCATCTCGTTTAAGATGATGTAATTTTGTTCTTTTGAATTTGGTTATTCTGGAAAAGGCACATTTTTACTTGTTACAAAAGTATGTATCTCAGAACAAATGTATAGACACCAAGGGGGGGAAGCGGCGGGGGGCAGGGGTGGTGGTGTGATGAATTGGGAGATTGGGATTGACATGTACGCACTGTGATATGTATAAAATAGATAACTAATAAGAACCTGCTATATAAAAATAAAATAAAATTATGTCCAGCCACCAAAAAAAAAAGTATGTATCTCTGAACCATATATTATCAAGGAGTATTAGAAGTAGGTTTTTATTTATTTATTTTTGTCTGCGTTGGGTCTTTGTTGCTGTGTGCGGGCTTTCTCTAGTTGCGGCGAGCGGGGGCTACTCTTCGTTACGGTGCGCGGGCTTCTCATTTTGGTGGCTTCTCTTGTTGCAGAGCACGGGCTCTAGGCGCATGGGCTTCAGTAGTTGTGGCACGTGGGCTCAGTAGTTGTGGCTCACAGGCTGTAGCGCGCAGGCTCAGTAGTTGTGGCGCACGGGCTTAGTTGCTCCGCGGCATGTGGGATCTTCCTGGACCAAGACTCGAACCCCCGTCCCCTGCATTGGCAGGTGGGTTCTTAACCACTTAACCGATTAGTCGGAACTAATCCTAACTCACAGCCCTTAGAAAAAACCAACCCTGCCAACACCCTGATTTTGGCCTTACAACCTCCAGAACTGTGAGACAAAAAAATTTTTGTTATTTTAAGCCACCCTGTTTGTGGTACTTTGTTACAACAGCCCTAGGAAACGAATACAGACTTTCCTCTGTGCCTGCCTTTGACAAACTGCTGCAGGTACCACTGCCACTGCTGCTTTTCCTCCTTTTTTTTTTTTTTTTTTTTTTTTGGCTGTGTTAGGTCTTCGCTGCTGCGCGTGGACTTTCTCTAGTTGTAGTGAGCGGGGACTGCTCTTCGTTGCAGTGCACGGGCTTTTCATTGCGGTGGCTTCTCTTGTTGCAGAGCACGGGCTCTAGGCACGAGGGCTTCAGTAGTTGTGGCTTGCGGGCTCTAGAGAGTGTAGGCTTCAGCAGTTGTGGCACATGGGCTTAGTTGCCTTGTGGCATGTGGGATCTTCCAGGACCAGGGATCAAGCCCATGCCCCCTGCATTGGCAGGCAGATTCTTAACCACTGGGCCACCAGGGAAGTCCTGCTTTTCCTTCTTGGTGTCATAACTATAGAAAACCATGCAGCAGAATGCTGGACTTCATCTTGAAGGCAGTGGGGAGCCACTGGAATGTTTTCAGAGGAGAAGGAAATGATCAAATCTGTGTTTTAAATGTTCACATTGGCTGCAGTGTGGAGAAATACATTTGAGAAGCATGATGGGAGCAAGACCATAGACCTGTAAGGAGGTTTTTATGCTAGTCGAGTTGAGAGATGAAGAAGGCATAAATTATAGTGAGGACCCACTGAAGTATCATCCATTCCTTAGGTTTCAGTACAGCCTCATCTGCACACATACTCTCTTAGCTTGTGGGCCAGAGCAGGATGGACCAGCTGTCTTGTGGTACGTGTTCTAGTCTGCCATGCATCAGGGCTCCAAGCACACTTGTAGTTCATGTTTTCTGAAACCCAACTCATGGGAATTTGGGTATTATCACACCCTGCCCTGGACATAGGTATCCTTACTTTGAGCTCTGCATGCAGGTTTGTTTAATGTGTTTTGGAAGTGTGTGAGAGCTAACTTGGAGAGACAAATGAGTAAGTTTCTAGGAGGAATTAAATCATGAGTCTGTCTATATTTGAATTAAGATCCCTGGAATTTTATGTCTCAACTTTGATCATTTTTTTTTTTCACTGTAAATAAAAAGCAAAAAGGTGAAGAAGAATGACACTGTAGCAAGGGATCAGAAGAATTTTTTAACAACTTAGAAATTAAGTTTAGAGCCATCCCGATACTTTTTTTTTTTTTATACACGGGCCTCTCACTGTTGTGGCCTCTCCCGTTGAGGAGCACAGGCTCCAGACGCACAGGCTCAGCGGCCATGGCTCACAGGCCCAGCCGCTCCGCGGCATGTGGGATCTTCCCGGACCGGGGCACGAACCCGTGTCCCCTGCATCGGTAGGCGAACTCTCAACCACTGCGCCACCAGGGAATCCCCTGATACTTTTAAGGCACATTTGTACTGTATACAGTTGGAAGAAGGAAATGTTACAGAGAGAGGCTTTAGTTCACATCCAGTTAATCTCTCAGGATAATTTGTTTACTGGATTCTGCTGCCAAACCTATGAGTTGCTTTCTTCAGGGGTGAGAGTTCGTCGATGAAGTGATTTATTATGTTTCTATTACACAGCATATTGATCATGCTCATGGAAAATGTTAACGGTGTCCCTTCTACATCATTCATCTTCCACTCTCTCCTTCATTATTCCCATCCCCCATCAGTAGTTCTTGTATCACAGAGGGACATCTCATTAGGAATATACCAAGGTTGGTGAATGACATGGCTCTGTGTGTTGCTGCAGGATTTTTAAAAGGCATTCATTACTTAGAATTGCAAGAGGGAATTAGCATTTAAGTAAGAAAGTGTTACAAAGTCTTGAAAGTGGGTCCTTCCATAGCTTCGGTGAGAAATTAAATTCTGAGAGACAGAAATTTGTTTCTATTTTCATATCTCTCAACTGTACCAGCTCTTCCTTCTTTAATCATCCAGTGTCCTGCTATGTAGAAGAATCTGTGGACCTCTCCGTGTGATACTGAGACCCTGACTTTAAAAAGTTATGAACTAGTTCTGAATACGTAAGCCTGTAAGAATATTACAGTGAACACTCAAATAGACTGATGGAATAGAATAGATTCCAGAAATGACCCACAAATAAATGGAAGCTTAATTTTTCAGAATTCTGTGTTGTTTTGTTTTGCTGCTTTAACTGAATAGTGGGTCTTCCCGCTGCTTTTGGGGGTGATGCAGCCCCAGGACAGTTGGGTTCTTGAGACATCATCTCCCAGTAAACTCCCCATGTTGATCATAGTCAGGATATAATGAGGATATATTACTGACAATGCACAAAGTGCTTCACATTCTACAACAGCACAGCACACTCCCATGATTATATTTTTAAAAAATATTTTATCCTGACGAAATATTTTGGTCACTGTGTGACGCTGTAAGAGTGACGTCCTGCATTGTAATACCTACTATGATATCTTCAGTTAAAAGCCCCAGAACAGGGAGGAAACTAGTGGAAGTGGTCATAGGAGATGCCGCCTCCCTCCATCTGCCTTCTTACTGAAGGCTGCATGGGTGTACCTCTAAGAGGAAGTGACAAGAGCATCAGGTGAGCCCACTCTTCTGCCCTGAGATGAGCCTTGAAGCCCAGGATTTAGGTGGGCCCCTGATTCTCCCTATTCCTTCTCATAGGGTAGACATCCTATTTGTGCTATAGGTCTTCACTCAGCAGAGACTCACTCAAACCTTTTTACTCTCAAACCTAGAAGAAACTTTTCCTTTTGTCTCAATTTACAGTAGAGGCAGTCTTGGTTCCAAGTGGCTTTGGATGGCAGTAAATCCCAGAAAGGATGCTCCTACCCTAACGGATTAGAGGTGTGCTGCTCTCCGAACCTGTAGGTCCTTCTTGGGAGAAAGATTCCTGCAAGCAGAACCCTCCCCGTGGAGTGAGGAGTGACTTTTTTCTAGTTTACTCCACCCTTTGCTTCCTTTATTCCACTAATTTATAAGGTGTCTTCCCCTGATGCCACCTCTGCCACTCCCCTCCCCTCTCTCTCTCGAGCCTTGTTTTGAAAAAGAGATTACATTTCAAATAGATTACATCTCAAATAACTTCTAAATTCAGAGAGGGAATAGTCTCCACTACAAATAACCTCAGATTAAAGATTCTCCACTATAATTTTTCGTTTAGTCCTTCAGCCACTAGATTTAAGTAAGTTGAGTAACAACTATACTCCCTCATCCTCCAACCCCAATTTTTATAAATTATAACTGATCACCAAATTAAAGAAAGGGCCATTGCGAGCTTAGAGTTCTGGAGTTATTCATAGGATGAATGCATTACTTTTGTTTTGGGTGTGAGTTAACAATACAAATGACCTTTCAGTTGAAACTATTCCTGGACTAGATGTAGGAATGATTCAGTCTATGTCTTTATAATGCAACTGGTAGAAAAAAAAGAACCATACACTCATATTTGCATTATTCTAAATACAGTCAATTAACAACAAATCATCTTGTTATTTTAGTACTATGTAGAAACAAATTTTAAGTCACTTTTGGTGATTCAG
This sequence comes from Lagenorhynchus albirostris, assembly GCF_949774975.1. NCBI lineage: Eukaryota > Metazoa > Chordata > Mammalia > Artiodactyla > Delphinidae > Lagenorhynchus > Lagenorhynchus albirostris. Next base: position 54,655,795 of record NC_083101.1, on the reverse strand, counting down.
AATTTTTTTTTAAATTATCTATTTAATTCTTTGGTGAACAAACTTATCTTTTTTCTTTTTCATTATTTTCCTTTAAAATATTTTCTCTTTTTGCTTTTGCATTCACATGTATTCCTATTATGACAAAATCTATGATAGAGAAATTTTTTTTCTTTAAGTCTGGATTACTGCATATAGAAAAAGTACAGCAAAAAGCAAAGAACCCACATTTGGGGTTAAATTCAACTGGGTTTGAACCCTTGCTCTGCCACTTCCTTGTTCTGGAATCTGGAAAACTACTTAACTCCTCTGAGCTTCAACTTCCTAGCCTGTAGAAGGAAGATGATAATACTTACCTTGTAAGGTTGTTGGCAGGGTTAAGAAATGGAGAACTACAATGGCAAGCAATTAGTAGGAAATCACTTCTTGTTTTTGTTTTGTTTGTTAAATTTTTTTTTATTGAGGTGTAACTGATACATAACATTATATTTGTTTCAGGTGTACAGTATAACAATTCAATATTTGTATACACCTTGAAATGATCACCACAGTAAGTCTAGTTACCATCCATCCATCAGCATACAAAATTAACTTTTAGGATTTATTATCTTGACAACTTTCAAGTATGCTCTACAGTATTACTGACTATAGTCACCATGCTTTATATGGTGTATCCCCATGACTTAGTTACTTTATAACTAGAAGTCTGTACCTCTTGACCCTTTTCACCTGTTTTGAACACTCCCCAACCTCACTCCCTTCTGGCAACCACCATTCTCTTCTCTGTATCTATGATTTTTACTTTGTTTAGTTTGTTTTGTTTTTTTAGACTTCACATATAAGTGAAATCATACGGTATTTGTCTTTTTCTAGCTGACGTATTTAGCTTAGCATAATGCTCTCAGTGTCTATCCATGTTATCACAAATGGCAAGATTTCATTCTTTTATTTATAGTTGAGTAGTCATCTGTTGTATATATATACCACATCTTTATCCATTCATTCATTGATGGACACTTAGGTTGTTTCCATATCTTGGCTATTGTAAATATGCTGCAGTGAACAAGGAGGAACTTATATCTTTTCAAATTATTATTTTTGTTTTCTTCAGATAAATACGCAGAAGTAGAATTGCTGGATTACATGATAGTTCTCTTTTTAAGAGGAGCCTCCATACTGTTGTCTGTAGTAGCTGTACCAATTAACATTCCCACCAACAGTGCATGAAGGCCCCCTTTTCTCCACATCCTCACCAACACTTGTTATTTCTTGTCTTTTTGATAATAGCCAATCTAACAGGTATGAGGTAATATCTCATTGTGGTTTTGATGTGCATTTTCCTGATGATTAATGATGTTGAGCATCTTTTCATGTGCCTATTGGCCATCTGTATGTCTTCTTTGGAAAAATATCTATTCAGCTCCTCTGTTCAGTGTTTCATTGGATTGTTTTTAGTTAGGTTATTTTGTTTTTGTTTTGCTGTTGAGTTGTATGAGTTCTTTATATATTTTGGATATTAACCCTTTATCAGATATGATTTGCCAATATTTTCTCCCATTCATTCATCACCTTTTCATTTTGTTGTTGGTTTCCTTTGCTGTGCAGAAGCTTTTTGGTTTGATGCAATCCCACTTGTTTATTTTTGCATTTGCAGTCAGATCCAAAAATTCCTCACGGAGACCAGTGTCAGGTAGCTTACTGCATATATTTTCTTCTAGGAGTTTTATGGTTTCAGGTCTTACATTCAAGTCTTTAATCCATTTTGAATTAATTTTTGTGTATGGTGTAAGATAGTGGTCTAGTTTCATACTTGTTTGTGTGGCTGTCCAGTTTTCCCAACATCATTTATTGAAGAGACTGTCTTTTCCCCATTGTATATTCTTGCCTCCTTTGTCATAAATTAATTGACTGTATACATGTGGGTTTATTTTTGGGTTCTCTATTTGTTCCATTAATCTATATGACTTGATATGATTCAAGTCTTCTTAAATGTATTGAGACTTCTTTTGTACCTAACATGTGATCTGTCCTGTTTTTATGCCAATACCATACTGTTTTGATAACTGTTGTTTTGTAATATTGTTTGAAATCAGGGACCATGTTGCCTCTAGCTTTGTTTTCCTTTCTCAAGGTCACTTTGGCTAATTGGGTTATTTTGTGGTTCTATATAAATTTTAGGATTGTTTGTTATGTTTTTGTGAGAAATGTCATTGGAATTTTAATTGCATTGAATTTGTATATTGCTCTGGGTAATATGGACATTTTAACCATATTAACTCTTCCAATCCATGAGTGTGGAATATCTTTCCACTTCTTTTGTGTGTGTCTTCTTCAGTTTCTTTCATTAGTAACTTATAGTTTTCAGCATACAGTTCTGTCACCTCTTTGGTTAAATTTATTCCTAGGTATTTTATTCTTTTCGATGCAGTTATAAGGGATTGTTTTCTTAATTTCTCTTTCTGATAGTTCATTGTTAGTGTCTAGAAACACAACAGATTTTTATGTGCTAATTTTGTATCTTACCACTTTACTGAATTTGTTTATTAGTTCTGACAGGTTTTTGTGGAGTCTTTAGGGTTTTCTATATATAAAATATGTCATCCACAAATAGTGACAGTTTTACTTCTTCCTTTCCAATTTGGATGCCTTTTATTTCTTTTTCTTGCCTAATTGCTCTGGCAAGGATTTTCAATACTATGTAGAATAAAAGTGGGGAGAAGGGGACATGCTTGTTTTGTTTCTGATCTTAGAGAAAATGCATTAAGCTTTTCACCGTTTGAGTATGATGTTAGCTGTGGGCTTGTCAAATATGGCCTTTATTATGTTGAGGTACATTCCTTCTATACCCACTTGGTTGAGAGTTTTTATCGTAAATGGATGTTGAATTCTGTCAAATGCTTTTACTGCATCTATTGAGATGATTTTTACTTGTGATTTTTCCAGTTTTCTTTTTTTTTCCAGTTTTGTTCTTATAATTGATTCTAATTTCATACCATTGTGTTCAGAAAAGATGCTTGATATGATTCAAGTCTTAAATTTATTGAGACTTCTTTTGTGGCCTAACATGTGATCTATCCTGGAGAATGTTTCTTGTACACTTGAGAAGAATATGTATTCTGCTGCTTTGGGATGGAATGTTCTATATATGTCTATTAAGTTCATCTGATCTAATGTGTCATTTAAGGCTGATGTTTCTTTTTTGGTTTTCTGTCAGGATAATCTCTCCACTGATGTAAGTAGGGTGTTAAAGTCCCCTACTATTATCGTATTACTGTCAGTTTCTCCCTTTAGGTATGTTAGTATTTCCTTTATGCATTTGGTGCTCTTATGTTGGGTGCATATTTATTTACAAATGTTGTACCTTCTTATTGGATTGACCCCTTTATTGTTATGTAATATCCTTCTTTGTCTTTTATTACAGTCTTTGTTTTGAAGTCTGTTTTGTCTTATATGAGTATAGCTACAACAACTTTCTTTTCATTTCCATTTGCATGGACTCTCTTTCTCCTTCCCTTTACTTTTAGTATATATGTGTCCTTATTTCTGAAATAAGTCTCTTATAAGCAGCATATAGATTAATCTTGCTTTTTTTTAATCCATTCACCCTCTCTATGTCTTTTGATTGGAGAATTTAGTTCATTTACATTTAAAATAATTATTGATAGATCTATACTTATTGCCATTTTTTAATTGTTTTCTGGCTGTTTTTGTAGTTCTTCTCTGTTCCTTTCTTCTCTTGCTCTCTTCCCTTGTGGTTTGATGACTTTCTTTAGTGTTATGTTTAGATGCCTCTCTCAGTTTTTGGGGGAGGGGGTATCTGCTCTAGGTTTTTGCTTTGTGGTTACTATAAGGTTCGTATGTAACATCTGATGTATATAGCAGTTTATTTTAAGTTGAAAGTAACTTAAATTTGAACTCACTCCAAAACCTTACATTTTTACTTTCCCCTCCACCATATTTTATGTTTTTGATATCACATTTTACATCTTTTAAAGTTTATGTATCCCTTAACTAATTATTATAGTTTTAGTTAATTTTACTGCTTTTGTCTTTTAGTCTTCATACTAGCTTTACAAGTCATTAATTTACTACCATTACCTTATAACTACCTTTGCTAGTGAGATTTTTACTTTCATATGCTTTCTTGTTATTAATTAGCGCCATTGCTCAAAGAAGCACCTTTAAACATTTCTTGTAAGGATGTCTTAGTAGTGATGAACTTCTTTAGTTTTTGGTTGTCTGGAAAACTCTTTCTCTCTCCTTCCGTTCTGAATGATAACCTTGCCAGGTAGAGTAATATTGGTTGGAAGTTTTTTCCTTTGCACACTTTGAATATATTATGCCACTACCTTGTTGTCTGCAAAATTTCTGTGGAAAATTTGCTGATAGTTTATGTATGTAACAAGTTGTTTTTCTCTTGCTGCTTTCAAGACTTTTTCTTTATCTTAACTTTTGCCATTTTAATTATAATGCGTCTTGGTGTGAATCTCTTTGGGTTCATCTTATTTGGAGATTATTGGGCTTCCTGGACCTGGCTGCCTGTGTCTTACCTCAAGTTAGGGAAATTTTCAGCCATTATTTATTCAAATATTTTTTCTGCCCATTTCTCTCTTTTCTCCTTCTGGGACCCCTATGGTGTGAATGTTATTCTGCTTGACGTTGTTGCATATGTCCCTTAAGCTGTCTTCTTTTTTTTTTAATTCTTTTTTTATATTTACTGCCCTTTTTGGTTGAGTTCCATTGCCCTGTCTTCCAGATTACTGGTCCATTCTTCTGCTTCATCTAGTGTGCTGTTGAATCCCCTAGTATATTTTTCAGTTTAGTTATCATGTTCTTCATCTTTGTGACTTCTTTTTGGTACTTTCTTATATTTTCTATCTCTCTGTTGAAGTTCTCACTGTGTTCATTAATTTTTCTCCTTAGTTCAGTGAGCATATTTATGATCATTACTTTAAATTTTTTATCATTACTTTAAATTTTTTATCTCTGTTTCATTAAGGTCTTTCTCTGAGGTTTTACCTTGTTCTTTTGTTTGGAACACATTTCTCTGTTTTCTCATTTTGCTTGACTCTGTTTCTCTGTATTAGGCAAGATAGCTTCTTCTCTCAGTCTTGAAGGAGTGGCCTTGTGTAGGTGGTGAACCTTATCACTCAGCCTTGCCCTAGCTCTTGGTTGTCTCTTGAACCTTTATGATTGTCTAAGCAGCCTGATTTATTCTTGATATGTCCCTGTTGTTGAGGGTATGCCAAGACCTGTCAGTGTTCCAAGGGGAGGGATCTCATTTAGCACCTAGTTTCAGGCTGATTAGAAGCAGCAGCTTTTAAAGTGTGTAAATAAGTACAGCTCCATGGGACTGAAATCATAAACCCTGCTGATCTCCAGATCACCCCTGGGTGACAGTTGCAAAAATAAAGCTCCAGATGAGTATATAAACTCTTTTCTGGAAGGTATCAGTGAGCTGGAGTGAGACCAGGGGAATGCTCAAGGATAGCTCCCTGCTTATGTTACCTGGGAGTGCCTCTGTAGCCTCTAGACGTATGGCAGACCTGAAGCTTGTCCCTTGTGCGGATCCAGGACAAGTAAATAGGCCTTTTTAGCAGGAAGACTGGGGATGTGTTTTAGTCTGCTGTCTGTGTGGTACCCTGAGAGTGGTAGCCTGCCAATAACTGTCTTTCTGATTGTTACAATCACATGGAGCCCAGGCATACAAGCCTCCTCGACTACCAGGGCCAGGTGATCTAGAGGTGTCCCCTGTGATGACTGTGCATGCCTGCTGGCTTTAACAAGGCAACTAAAGAGAAAAGGGGGCAGAGCATGCTTTAGTAAAGGAGCCAGAGAATGCCATGACTGCTCATGCTTGCTAGCCACAGCCTGGGAGCAGGGGAGTATGGCAACTGCCTGCCCTTGTTGGCTTCAGCAAGACAGCAGGATGGTGTTGCAACTTCTCGCCCCCACAGGCCTTAGCAAGGCAGCGGGAGGGTGTCATGTCCTCACGCACCCACTGTGCTAGCACGGTAGAGTGAGAGTGCAAAAATGGTATTTGCCAGTGTCTCCATCTCTGGAGAAAGTCCCAGCTGTCCCCCCTGCCCCTCCAGCAGATGCTGGAGTAGCAAATGAATCTCCTTCACATATAGTCCAGGCATTTTGCAAATTGCTGCTTTGGTGCGGGGTCCTGGGGCAAATGAGACTGCCTGTGAGCCCTTTAAAAGGAGAATCTCAGTTCCCTATAGCCCTTTAGGTCCATTGGACATAAGCCCCGTTGGTTTTCTAAGCCAGATGTTTTGAGGGCTCATCTCTCTGGTGTAAGTCCCAAGGGTTGAGGTACCTGATAAGGGGCACAAACCCTTCATTCCTCTGAGAGAAGCTCCAGGCTTGTGAGATCCCTTCCTGTTGTGAGTCACCACACCAGGAATGGAGTTTTTGGTAAGACCAAATTTCTCCCTGTCTTACCTGACTACCTATGGTCCTTTTATCTTTTGTTGTGGAGGAGCAGTTCAGCTAGTTTTCAGTTCTTTTTCAGAGGGAATTATTCCATATGTAACTGCAGATTTGGTCCATCCAAGGGAAGAGGTGAGTTCAGGATCTTTCTACACTGCCATCTTGGTCTGCCAGGAACTCAGTTTTTAAGTGTTAGTTCCTTCTTCCTTTTGTGTCAGCACATTGAGATTCAGCTTAATATAGCTGTTGTAGAGATGGATCATTAAAAGTGAAGCAAATTTGTAACTAATTCACATTTGTCATTCACGGATGAGGGAAATCAGAGGAGTGAAGTATCTTATTCAAGAAGGCAAAATTATTGGCAGAGGAGAGATTAGAACCCGCCTGTCCCCCTTTCTCAAACCCAGACCTTTCTCCTTACAATAAAGCTTGTCCGTTGATCCAATAAGCCTTACCCTTGAATGCTATAAAACATAGCATCCACCTAAACAAATCTCCCAATCTAATCACCAAAGGAATATGAGCGAAATATGATCTCTATCTGCTTGGACATCATATTTGTTATAACATAATTTGTTAATTAAGATGAAATTAAGGACTTCCCTGGTGGCCCAGTGGTTAAGAATCTGCCTGCCAATGCAGGGGACACAGGTTCGAGCCCTGGTCCGGGAAGATCCCACATGCCACGGAGCAACTAAACCCGTGTGCCACAACTACTGAGCCTGCGCTCTAGAGCCCTCGAGCTGCAACTGTTGAGCCCACGTGCCACAACTACTGAAGCCGGCACGCCTAGAGCCTGTGCTCCACAACAAGAGAAGCCACCGCAATGAGAAGCCCGTGCACTGCAACGACGAGTAGCCTCCATTTGCCACAACTAGAGAAAGCCCACATGCAGCAACGAAGACCCAACACAGCCAAAAATAAATAAATAAAAATTGAAAAAGAAAAGACAAAGTTATACTATTAATTAAGATGAAGTTATACTACGAATAACTTTATGTCTGTGGTTATCGTGAACCCCGTTCATTAAAATCTCTCCTGAAATTTAGCAGTACTCAGAATTTGGATGTCTTTTTGGCATAGCATGAGATGGCACCCAGGTATAAGGTTAATATTCGGGGAATGGCTTATTCAAAGTGTGTGTGCATTTAAAATTGGACAAGTCTTGGCAGATTTTATCTCCATAGGCAGTTGTACTGATTTATACTCACTAGCCATATATGAGAGTGCCAGTTTCTCCTACTCCTAACTGCTATAGTATGTCAGCAAACTTTGATATTTGCTAATCTTGTAGATGAAAAATGTTCATCTTTTTAAGAATTCAGTGATCCATTTTGACTGTCTTTCTTGTTCCTCAGTCTCTCTGTCATCCCTGCCATGTTCCTTTCTTGTCTCTTTCTGTTCATCATCTGGTGGCTTCGGTTGAGATTTTAGATTACTTGAAGTCTTTTATGCATGGAAAAGGTGATCTAGAAAGGATCCAAAGTTAAGACATTTGCAGGAAGCTGAATTCAAAGAGGATGAAAAAAGCAACAAATTATTCCCAAGAATTAGTCAATAGCAAAATATTGATTCAACACACGGTTGACCTAAAATTCCTTGGTTTTTGGAGTGGGATTTTATGAGATGAGGCCTCAGGGATATTGAAGAATTGATAAGGCCTTCTGTTGAACTTGTCCTATTGTGACCAATGAATGTGTCTTTGGTCTCAAATGGCCTAAAATTCAAACGGGTGGGCAGTAACAGGTCCAGTATACCCACTGCAATCTAGGGAAGTTGTAAATGGACAAGTCAACCTCACTTCTGGGTTTGGAGGGAAGCTGAAGATACCTTGGCCTCCTATAAGATTCTTCAAGACCAATATCTAGTCTTCCAGTTATATGTAATCCCTCATGGTACCATAGAAGGCCAAGCTCATAATAAGCATTTGTTCCTTGTTAGTTTAAAACATGCTATAAACTAAATGACTTTGGATTCAGGGCCAAAACCCTGAGTTCCTTTTTGTGTCTTTAGGCTACCCTCCTGTTCTGACTTTGGCTGGAAAGCCTCTGCCAGGCAGCACTGAGTTGACCTCTCTCTGCCCTCCAAGTGCCTTTGTCTTCCCTTCCTGTGCACTTTGCAAGAACTGTCCACGCTTATTGAAAACAGCAGTGTCAAAGTGATTGACTCTTTTCAGTATTTTTCTAGCAGGAACATTCATTCATTGTTTTAACTTTTTATCAGGCAACAAAGCATAGTGATAAAGAGCATGGGCTCTGAAGCCAGACAGCCTGGGTTTAAATCATGACTCTCATGACTCTGCCACCCAACCTGTCACTTACACTGTGCCTCAGTTTTCTCATCTGTAAATGAGGATAATTAAATATACATACATATGTGGGTGTGTGTGTATGTGTGTGTAGCTTAACAAAGTGCCTACCTTATAAGTGATCTTGTATGCTTATTGTTACTAATAATATTATTTTTACTTCAGACACTGTAAGGATAAGTAGAAAAAATGCTTGCTATATACAACTGCAAAACATTTTATACAAATAACTTCACTCACAATAACTCCATGGATGTTATCATCCTCTTTTTATATAAGGAAACTGAGGCACAGGGAGGTTAAATGAATTGTTCAAGGAACCTACCTAAGTCCGAAAATGGCCCAGCTGGGATTTGAAGTCAGACTCTAGAGCCTGCAGTTGTAAACACTGTGCTGCGCATGAAACTCCTCTTCACAGAGCGCACAGTCTAGTGACTCTAGCATGCTGGCAGTAGTAATAACAACAGTTCCAGCAATAGCAGTAGAAGTACTGATACCAGCCTAGTGGTAAGAGGGTGTATTACCCTCTGCTTCACATACCTTATGAGGGAAGTACTATTAGAATCCCTGCCGATGAGGAAATAGAGGAACACAGCTACCATGGTGGCTACATATATCTGAGTCATAGTTTGAGCCTAAACCTGTTTGATTCTAGTGTCCTGGGCCTTAATACCACCCTGAATGTCTCCAGTTCAGATTCCATGTCCTGGGCCAGGTGGCCTGAGTATGTCAGGCAGGATATCAGTGTGGGTTCAGTGTACTTGAAAGCTTTCTTTTTTCCTTCCACCTTTAGCTCTCTCTTACCTGATCCTTCCTGGGAAGCCTCATTTTTTTCTTTTTTTTTTTTGAAGTCCCAAAGAAGGTTAAAATACAAATTCTCTTGTGACACACCAACAGGAGCTGTAATCAAGTCTTTTTTTGGTTTGGTTTGGTTTGGTTTTCATTGAGTGTCAGTTTAAGATCCTCAATGAATTTAAGAGGTTTCCTTAAACTTGAATCAAATATTGATTAAGCCAAGACCACAGTTTTGGATCTGTTGGAGTTTATAGGTAAGAAGCTAGTACTAAGAAATCTAGTGTTCTCTAGAAGATGATGAGGGCACTGGGCCTCTGTAGAAGTGAAGAGGCAGTGCAGATCATCTGTATCACAGCTCTATCTAATACTATCTCTGGGACAAGTAAGCTGACCTAGATGGGATGAAAATGTGAGATACATACCCTGAAGTCCCTGGGAGCCCAGACAGGACAGCTCTCACTCACACAGAGCAGAAGGGATCCAACAAGGAGCAGAGTTCTTGGACATAACACACCTCTTATGCCAGGAACATGGTACATAGCGGGAGGTACCACTTCCTCTTTTTGATCACATGGAAATGTGGATTTCCCCTCTTCACTACCTGATTAATGAAGACACCTGAGAATTTAATTTTTTTATGTTTTTAATATTTTTATATTTTGGCAATGTTCCTTCTCAGTAATTCCCCAATAACTTTGAAATAGTAATATATTTTCATCTCCCCTTTATTTTATATATTTAAATTTTAAAGCCATGTATATAAATACACAATTTTGCATTATCTTCAGTATTTTATATGTATATATAAATATATGTATATATTCATACAAACAAACGTATATGCTTACATTTGTTTTCTCTTAAAACTTTTGTAAAGGGGAAAAACATATTATCAGCTGCATCCACTATTCAAGATTGGACTTTTCAGGAATTTTTATTTTTCATTTTTGCGATAAATTCATTACACCGAGCTATTTTATAGGTGATCAGTGTCTCCTTTATATAATGGAGTGATGTATCCTCATAGAACCTGAGCTTAAATTGCCACACTGCAGTTGTGACAAGCATTAATATTTGGGTTATTAAGAGGCATGAAAAACTAGCCCAGATAGGAATATTTGTGACTAGTCCATAAAAATAAAGCCAACATTTACGTTTTGTTTGAAGAAAGTTGTGAGGGAGAGCCTTTCTACCAGCTTTGTTTTAACATAGACGCATTGATATAGATGTTTCTGTCAAAATTAAGTCACTGGTAACTCCATTTGAAGAGCTATTTCATTTTCTTTCTGAGGAATGACTACAGGCCTTTTGGGGTGAGGCCCTTTTGACTGGCAGGCTGCCATGTAGGATTTGGCTGTGAAGTACGTGGGCTTTTTTTTGTTTGTTTGTTTCCGTGGGCTTTTTGAAAAGGAGTATTAGTATATCTCTTTTGGCCATGGTTTTAAAACATAGGACTTCATAAATACTGTGAAATGTCATCGTGTTTTTTGCATCATAGTAAAAGGCAGTGCACTTTACAAGGAACATGACACTAGATTGTAAGATCGTTGAGGGGAAGGACAAGGTCTTATTTATCTCTTTGCTCCCTAATATCAGAAACATACCCCACATATAGTTGGTGCTCAATAAATACTTATTGAAGTGAATTCAGTTTAAAATGGTGAGTATCCAGTTTTAAGAAGATAATTGCCATGTGAATTTTTACTTAAAGTATCCTTTCAAATTTGGCTTAAGGGACAGACATCTTATTGAATAACTTTGGGACACCTTAGGATGGGGAAAATAAGGGAGGATTGTATTTCTCTTCTGTTGACCAACATTCATTTCTCATTTCAGTAGGTACTAATTAAGTGAGAACATTTCTTTTTCTTAACCCGTCTCTCCCCTTTGATTAACTAATTGATATACCAAATATTTATTAGGCATATATTTTATATCAAGGATTGGGCTAGGCTATGGGACTGCAAAGGTAAATAAAATGTAATGCTTGCAAAAGGAGGCAGGTCAATAAATTAAATTAATGGTTGCAAGTTGCCTGGATAAGAAGCATTTATCTACATGGTACTAAGCTCTGTTCTATCACATTTTCTTTCCCATCTTCTCTATTCTTTCTCCCTTTGAGAAGTAGAATTCTTGTAGGTTTTGTGGGGGTAGAGGAGAAATCCAGATCTACCATGCTGTGACGAGCAAACATTGTCTGGCCAGTCAGCTGTGTTCCACTGTGGCAAATGCATTGAGAGTTTATTATTTAATGAGATGTGAAGTCTATCTGCAAGTGATCTGAAGTTCATTGGTCGATCACATGGCTGTAACTAACTGTAATACAAAATAGATAATGGTAAATGGGATAATCAGGGATAGATAATCTCTTCATGTGTTTAGGGGCCCGAGAGAACACTTCTGTGTGTGGAGGCAGAGTGGGGAAGGGAGGATTGGAGGAAGAAAAGTGAAGACTTCGTGGAGAAAATGGTCAGGTTTGGGCTGGGTAATAAAATGGGTACCTTAGGGCTATCATGCCACATAGGAATATGGGTACTGCATATTTCCATATTAGGTGCTCAATGAATATTTATCTCACATATATGAATCTTACGTTGTTGCTTTTTTTCCGGTACGCAGGCCTCTCACTGTTGTGGCCTCTCCCGTTGCGGAGCACAGGCTCCGGACGCGCAGGCTCAGCGGCCATGGCTCACGGGCCCAGCCGCTCCGCGGCATGTGGGATCTTCCCGGACCGGGGCATGAACCCGTGTCCCCTGCATCGGCAGGCGGACTCTCAACCACTGTGCCACCAGGGAAGCCCTGTTGTTGGACTTTTTTTCCTTAAATCTCCTATTGTTTTCTAACTTTTAATGTGGTTGTCAATATAAGTGTATTTTCAGCTCTGTGAGGACAGAGTTCACATTCTGTACTTTTTGTTCTTTATAGCACAGAGCTTTCAAACTGTTTGAAAGGCACTGAAGGATTTAGTTGGAGTATTTTCACCAGAGGAGTTAGGTTTTAGATCTATCTGGAAACTGCTGATTGTTTTCCTATTTTGTTTGTAAGGATGTCATTTTGGAATCCATTTGCCTTTTCTTCTTTTATCTCAAAACTTTTTATCACCTTCACTCAGTAGTGGTTCTGTACAGTTTTGGCTGTGCATACATTCAAGGCTCTCACTTGAAAGTAAAATATGTGTTTTATCCACGACCTAAATAATGGATGAAAAAACAAACAGTTGATACGTTTTTACAGCTATTCTACCTCTGCACTCAGTCTGACCATAATAAACCTAAAATTTATTGCTATTACCTATTAGCAGTATTTTAGATTTTTCTCTTCCTTGCCGCCACTTAACATGAATTATTAGCTGCAAACTAGTATAATTATTGGTTTTTTAAATTTGAAACTTAGATATATTTTCTTGGTCAATCCAAGTTTATGAAACAATTGCAAGTTGACTGTCAAGGGTATGCAAAGCACTATACTAGAAGCTTGTAGATGCTGTGGAGGTGAGGAGGGGAGAGTCCTTGCCTTCTAGGAGCTCATTACCCAGCATGGAGGACATGTCTATAAATCATTCCATTATCACTTAGACTGTGTAGAATGCCATAACTAAAGAACAACACAACTTTGTAGGAATTGAGGGGGAGAAAAGAATAATCTACACAGAGGTTATCCAAGATCATAGGTTTCTTTGGTTAATGAAGTTCCATGATGCCTAAAATCCCGACTGTGCACAGTGCCAGGTACATACTATAGGACCTCCTCAGGCCATGTTGAAAGGTAGTACGCATGGGTGGTAAAAAAATCTAAAACTCTATAAAAGGGTATACAGTGGAAAGTAAGTCTGTCTCTTAACATATTCCATCATCTTTCCTCGCTAGAGACACCCGCTTTTCACAATTTCCTGTTTCTGATTAATTGTTAAAGATTTATTTCTGGAAGATCCTTTTAAAAATGTCATTGAATTCAATCCAGCATAATAAACATTCTGCAAATGCGCCAGGTGCTGTATTAGGTACTGCCAATATAAGACTGGGATTCTGATTCCCGAGAGTTCACAGTATGATACAATAAAGATATGACTTGAAATATAACATGTTCAATGATTTGATAAAAGTTATGGGATAAATGTTCTGATAACTCAGAGGAAGAAATGAATGACTCATTGCCCTAGAGTGGGGCTGGTACAGTTTTAAAGAGGTCATGATCTTTCATCTGGGACTTGGAGATGAGCATTTCGCTAGACTGAGGTAGAAAGAACCATATGTTCAAAGAAATAGAAGACAAAATACATGTTGAGTATATCAGTAAGGCTAGAGTGTAGGATGTGTGCAGCGGTAAGCATCTGGAGGTTGAGGCCAAATTGTTGGGGACATTGAATTTCTCATCTAATGAAGTGTGGATGTCATCCTGTATGAGGGTGAAAGGAAGTGGTTGAAGGTGTGTGAGAATGGTAGGGACACAAGGCATATCTGTCTTTTGGAAGGATGATTTTGGTGGTCCTCTGAAGGCTGTAATGGGCAGGGGAGAATGTGTAAGTTTGGGGATCAGTTAGGATTATAACTCTGGCTACTACCTGGACAGGATGACTTGAGATGGTGTCAGTGGAAATGAAGAGAAAAAAGATCTGAGAGATATCACAGAAGGAGAAATGACAGGCTCTGATGATAATAGGAACGTATTGGCCATGTTCCTATCTCAGGATTTATACTCTTGCTAAGGGACACTCATGGATGAATTAGACATAGTTTTGTCTAACAGTCTAGTGAGAAGCAGAGCATTTTCAGGATTCAGAGCAAGAAATGAGAAGGGAATCCCTAGAAACCATCAACATTTAAATGGCGGGTGAATAAAGTCATCAGTGATAGAAGCAAATTGATTGATTATAAAGCAGAATGAGACAGTCTAGAATAGCAGTGGTGAGAGTTTGAGCAAGGAGAAAGTGTTCCATAGTGTCTGACCACTGATACTGAGAAGTCAGGTAGAGTGAAGACTGTGAGAGAGCTTAGGCAGTTAGGAAGTCAGTGTTGGCTTCTGAGGGAGAATATGACTTATTTGGCAAGGAAAGAAAGGTCAAGGCAGGGGGCCTTGAGGGGAGAGGAGATGAATTATGAACCGCTGGCTATGACGTGGGCATCATGAAAAGACGTAGGACTGGGCATACGATCTCTCCTTGTGCCATCTACTCAGTGAATTTTGCCCAGGGTGGTTGGTAAATATGAAACTAAATGTGGGAACTGGAGGAGACAGAGTTGATTGTCTATGGTGTGAAGGATGGCAGTTGTAAAAGATGGCGACCAAGGCAGGGAGAGGGTGAAGGTTCTGCAGAGCCGCCATGGGGCATCCGTTCTTGGCAGTGAGTCTGGGATGTGTCTGTCCACTGCGTTCACTGGCAAGCTCTTTTGTTGTTTCTGTTGAGTATCTAATTTTACACATAAACTCAAACGAGATCATTTTCTCTGGGCTTTTTTTTTTTTTTGCCCGGAAAATTTTCGCATTCTTTTGCTTGTAAAACTTGATAGTCGCTTTTCATCACAGATGGGACCAACTCTGTCTGCATTTTTCTGACCTGCATCAATGTGAATGCAGGAGGGTTCTTGGAAAAAAGCAGCGCGGGGCCAGATATTATAGAAGGTCCCTGTGTGTAGCTTGAGATGTACAGATTAATGGCCACAGTCCTGACGTGGTGTTCTGGAAACAGCGTCAATCTACACAAGGGGGAAGCTGAGGAGTTTGTTAGGTCACCAGAGCCTGGAGCTTGAAGCGCAGCTTTAGTGTACGGCATGCTTCTGTTGTTTATAACTTTCTGTAATGTGTGATAACAAAGAGCAGTGTGTGGTAACAAAGAACACTCTGTTACCACAAGTTATTTTAACCACCAGCCTTCGGCTGCTCATCCTTTCTTCCCCTTCTTCCTCACAGCTCTGTTTCTGGCTCCTTGTCTCTGTCACCCACTTCCACCTCCTCCCCAGCTGCTCCTCCTTGTCTCCTTGTGTGAAGTCCTTCCTCATGGCTGTTTCTCCTCCACCACAGGAAACCTGCTGGAGGCTTTTGGCTTCATAACATTAGCGGTTTGCCATGATTTTCCCCTCCCCTTGCACTAACATTTCTCTCAAGGGTTCTTCAAATTTAGAGAACCACAAGATGAAGGATATTATATGGGTCTTTTCAGTTTAACAGAAGTCTGGGAATTGTGTGTGTGTGTGTGTGTGTGTGTGTGTGTGTGTGTGAGAGAGAGAGAGAGAGAGAGAGAGAGAGAGAGAGAGAGAGAGAGAGAGAGAGAGAAAGAGAGAGAGAGAGAGAGAAAGAGAGAGAGAGAGATCAGAGGTTTTGAGGGCTTCATAGTCGTTTTCTCTCTTCCCAGAGGACTCCATGTCTTTTTAATGCTACTAAGCTAAAAATATAGAATAAGCTTTATTAAATGGACCTGGAGAAGTCTGTGTTTTGTTCTTAAAAACCTGGCCTCAGACTCTGAATGGTATCCAAACCCTGGAATAACATGTGCCCCTGTGAAGAGAGGTGGGCAATCAGATGTGACCATGGTGTAAATGGTGATGAACCCAGAATGGTCAAACAGAGGCAGTTTCTTTCTCTAGAGATAATTTCTACATGTACTGCCTTTTTCTTTTTCTGACATGAAATAGCAAGTGAAATCAGAATTGTTGGTGTAAGCAAATGATACATGACGTAAGCTTTACTGATCATGTTGCATGAATTTAAAGGTAGAGAGTGATTTTTTATATTTTCCTTGTGCTTTCGGTGGTGGATTTTTTTTTTTGGCTTAGTTTATTGAACACACCTGAAATGTTTTTCTCGAACCCCTTTACTCTTAAATCTTGTTGTTCATGTTTTCAGTAGTATAAATCATACCTGGAAAGAATATAAAAAGCAATTCAAAGATTTCAATTTAAAAATCCCTGTGTATTGACTTTTTGACCTTTGAAAAGTCAATTAACACCTCCATTTCTTAGTTTCCTCATCTGTGGAATGGGGGAGTTGAACAACATAAACTCTAAAGTCTTGTCCATTTTAAACATACATTAATAATAGGACAAACTCAGGGCTGGATATACTGGATTTCACCTAGTATTTCAATTCCATGTGTCTGGTTGCAGCTGCCTAGAGGGCTATGTAAGGATTAGAGACTGCCAGGCTCAGTTGGAAAGAGGAAGGTATTGATTAGTGATGTCTGCCTTGAATGTAGTATTTAGTAGTGGTGGTATGTGTTTTGAGTTTTTACCATTTTTTTCTCTAACCCTACTAAGAGGCACCACAGGGCAATTATGTTTTCATATTACACACACACACACACAAATACACATCTCACTTGAACCAAATCATTGATGAGACCACAGGCATGCGTTCTATTCCTTTTTCTGATGATTTAGCTTCAGTTAAGTCAAATTTATGCTCCCTGACTCATGTCTTAAAACCAAGAGGAATAGAGAAAATGGTGTGTAAGTGACTTATTTTAAATATATCACTGCTTCAGACCCAGATGTTCTAAAAACTTGTTCACTTGCAGAGGACAAGGTGCTAAATTATAGCCAGTTACCACCTAATGTAGTATATCATTGAGCCCTAAAATGTTACTTTTTTTTAGTAGCCATGGGCTAGGTGTAGAGAAATATGTATGGGAAATTATGTAAACTAAATCTTAAGTCAGTTTCAAAAGTTTAATTTTTATAATTATAATTAGTTATACTTTTATAACTAATATTTTTTATAACTTCTCTAGGAAGTTTGACAAAATTATGCTTTCAAAATATCCAAATGAAGAGTGGAAGAGCTACAAAACAGTATTTTTAGAATGCTAGGTAAAGATGGGTGACGTTCATCAGATTTCAAGGTTCATCTTGACCTGCTGCCTCTCGGGACACTGATCAAAGTTTCGTGAATCCTTCTGATGCGGAGTTATTCATTAGGGTTCTCAGCACATAATTATGGACTGTCAGAAGATTTCAGTTTTGTGTAATAAATGAGTAGCATGCCTGCAGCTTGCTGAGGTGCTAGCTTAATAACCTCATAAGATAGGTTGTTTTTCTTATCTCTCAAGACCTGAGAAAACTGGTTTATATCTTGCCCACCCCATCTCAAATGAAGATGAAAAGTTGAAGACTTAGATTTCTTTAAAGGTTTCTTTCTTTTTTTTTTTTTTAACATCTTTACTGGAGTATAATTGCTTTACAATGTTGTGTTAGTTTCTCCTGTATAAGAAAGTGAATCAGCTATATGTATACATATATCCCCATATCCCCTCCCTCTTGCATGTCCCTCCTACCTTCCCTATCCCACCCCTCTAGGTGGTCACAAAGCACCTAGCTGTTCTCCCTGTGTGATGCAGCTGTTTCCCACTAGCTATCTGTTTTACATTTGGTAGTGTATATATGTCAGTGCTACTCTGTCACCTCATCCCAGCATACCCTTCCCCCTCCCTGTGTCCTCAAGTCCAGTTTCTATGTCTGCGTCTTTATTCCTGTCCTGCCCATAGGTTCATCAGAACCTTTTTTTTTTTTTTTTTAGATTCCATGTACATGTGTTAGCATACGGTATTTGTTTTTCTCTTTCTGACTTACTTCACTCTGTATGGCAGACTCTAGGTCCATCCACCTCACTACAAATAACTCAATTTCGTTTCTTTTTATGGCTGAGTAATATTCCATTGTATATACGTGCCACATCTTCTTTATCCATTCATCTGTCGATGGACACTTAGGTTGCTTCTATGTCCTGGCTATTGTAAATAGAGCTGCAGTGAACATTGTGGTACATGACTCTTTTTGAATTATGGTTTTCTCAGGGTGTATGCCCAGTAGTGGGATTGCTGGGTCATATGGTAGTTCTATTTTTAGTTTTTTAAGGAACCTCCATACTGTTCTCCATAGTGACTGTATCAATTGACAGTGCAAGACGGTTCCCCTTTCTCCACACCCTCTCCAGCATTTACTGTTTGTAGACTTTTTGATGATGGCCGTTCTGACTGGTGTGAGGTGATACCTCATTGTAGTTTTGATTTGCATTTCTCTAATAATTAGTGATGTTGAGCATCCTTTCATGTGTTTGTTGGCAATCTGTATATCTTCTTTGGAAGAATGTCTGTTTAGATCTTCTGCCCAGTTTTGGATTGGGTTCTTTGTTTTTTGATATTGAGCTGCATGAGCTGCTGTTATATTTTGGAGATTAAACCTTTGTCAGTTGCTTTGTTTGCAAATATTTTCTCCCATTCTGAGGGTTGTCTTTTTGCCTTGTTTATGGCTTCCTTTGCTGTGCAAAAGCTTTTAAGTTTCATTAAGTCCCATTTGTTTCTTTTTGTTTTTATTTCCATTTCTCTAGGAGGTGGGTCAGAAAGGATCTTGCTGTGATTTATGTCAAAGAGTGTTCTTCCTATGTTTTCCTCTAACAGTTTGATACTGTCTGACCTTACATTTAGGTCTTTAATCCATTTTGAGTTTATTTTTGTGCATGGTGTTAGGGAGTGTTCTATTTTCATTCTTTTACATGTAGCTGTCCAGTTTTCCCAGCACCACTTATTGAAGAGGCTGTCTTTTTTCCATTGTATATTCTTGCCTCCTTTGATCATATGTGATCATATGTGCATGGGTTTGTCTCTGGGCTTTCTATCCTGTTCCATTGATCTATATTTCTGTTTTTGTGCCAGTACCATACTGTCTTGACTACTGTGGCTTTGTACTATAGTCTGAAGCCAGGGAGCCTGATTCCTCCAGCTCCATTTTTCTTTCTCAAGATTGCTTTGGCTTTTTGTGTTTCCATATAAATTGTGAATTTTTTTGTTCCAGTTCTGTGAAAAATGCCAGTGGTAGTTTGATAGGGATTGCATTGAATCTGTAGATTGCTTTGGGAAGTATAGTCATTTTCACAATGTTGATTCTTCCAATCTAAGAATGTGGTATATCTCTCCATCTGTTTGTATCATCTTTAATTTCTTTCGTCAGTGTATTATAATTTTCTGCATCCAGGTCTTTTGTCTCCTTAGGTAAGGTTTATTCCTCGGTATTTTATTCTTTTTCTTGCAGTGGTAAATGGGAGTGTTTCCTTAATTTCACTTTCAGATTTTTCATCATTAGTATATAGGAATGCAAGAGATTTCTGTGCATTACTTTCATATCCTGCTACTTTACCAAATTGATTAGCTCTAGTAGTTTTCTGGTAGCATCTTTAGGATTTTCTATGTATACTACCATGTCATCTGCAAACAGTGACAGCTTTACTTCTTCTTTTCCGATTTGGATTCCTTTTATTTCTTTTTCTTCTCTGAGTGCTGTGGCTAAAACTTCCACAACTATGTTGAATACTAGTGGTGAGAGTGGGCAACCTTGTCTTGTTCCTGATTTTAGGGGAAATGGTTTCAGTTTCTCACCGGTGAGAATGATGTTGGCTGTGGGTTTGTCATATATGGCCTTCATTATGTTGAGGTAAATTCCCTCTATGCTTACTTTCTGGAGAGTTTTTATCATAAATGTACTTTGAATTTTATCAAAAGCTTTTTCTGCATCTATTGAGATGATCATATGGTTTTTATCCTTCAGTTTGTTAATATGGTGTATCACATTTATTGATTTGCGTATATTGAAGAATCCTTGCATTCTTGGGATAAACCCCACTTGATCATGGTGTATGATCCTTTTAATGTGCTGTTGGTTTCTGCTTGATAGTATTTTGTTAAGGTTTTTGCATCTATATTCATCAGTGATATCAGCCTGTAGTTTTCTTTTTTTGTGACTTCTTTGTCTGATTTTGGTATCAGGGTGATGGTGGCCTCGTAGAATGAGTTTGGGAGTGTTCCTCCCTCTGCTGTATTTTGGAAGAGTTTGAGAAGGGTAGGTGTTATCTCTTCTCTAAATGTTTGATAGAATTTGCCTGTGAAGCCATCTGGTCCTGGGCTTTTGTTTGTTGGAAGATTTTTAATCACAGTTTCAATTTCACTGTTTGTGATTGGTCTGTTTATATTTTCTATTTCTTCCTGTTTCAGTCTTGGAAGGTTGTACTTTTCTAAGAATTTGTCTATTTCTTCCTGGTTGTCCATTTTATTGGCATAGAGTTGCTTGTAGTAATCTCTCATGATCCTTTGTATTTCTTCAGTGTTAGTTGTTACTTCTCCTTTTTCATTTCTAATTCTGTTGATTTGAGTCTTCTCCCTTTTTTCCTTGATGAGTCTGGCTAATGGTGTATCAATTTTATTTATCTTCTCAAAGAACCAGGTTTTAGTTTTATTGACCTTTGCTATCATTTCCTTCATTTCTTTTTCATTTATTTCTGATCTGATCTTCATGATTTCTTTCTTTCTGCTAACTTTGGGTTTTTCTTTTTGTTCTTCTTTCTCTAATTGCTTTAGGTGTAAGGTTAGTTTGTTTATTTGAGATTTTTCTTATTTCTTGATGTAGGATTATATTGCTATAAACTTTCCTCTTAGAACTGCTTTTGCTGCATCCCATAGGTTTTGGGTTGTCATGTTTTCATTGTCATTTTTTTCTAGGTATTTTTTTTTTCCTCTTGATTTCTTCAGTGATCTCTTGGTTATTTAGTAGCATATTGTTTAGCCTCCATGTGTTTGTATTTTTTACAGGTTTTTTCCTGTTATTGATATCTAGTCTCATAGTGTTTTGGTCGGAAAAGACACTTGATAGGATTTCAATTTTCTAAATTTACCAAGACTTCATTTTTGACCCAATATATGGTCTATCCGGGAGAATATTCCGTGACCACTTGAGAAGAAAGTGTATTCTGTTGTTTTATGATGGAATGTTCTATTAATATCAGTTAAGTCCATCTTGTCTAATGTGTTGTTTAAAGCTTGTGTGTTCTTATTTATTTTCATCTTGGGTGATCTGTCCATTGGTGAAAGTTGGGTGTTAAAGTCCCCTACTATTATTGTGTTACTGTCAATTTCCCCTTCTGTGGCTGTTAGCTTTTACCTTATGTATTGAGGTGCTCCTGTGTTGGGTGCATAAATATTTACACTTGTTATATCTTCTTCTTGGATTGATCCCTTGATCATTGTATAGTGTCTTTCTTTGTCTCTTGTAATAGTCTTTATTTTAAAGTCTCTTTTGTCTGGTATGAGAATTGCTACTCCAGCTTTCTTTCAATTTCCATTTGCATGGAATATCTTTTTCTATCCCCTCACTTTCGGTCTGTATGTGTCCCTAAGTCTGAAGTGGGTCTTTTGTAGACAGCATATATATGGGTCTTGTTTTTGTATCCATTCAGCCAGTCTTTTGGTTGGAGCACTTAATCCATTTACATTTAAGGTAATTATCGATATGTATGTTCTATTACTATTTTCTTAATTGTTTTGGGTTTGTTTTTGTAGGTCCTTTCCTTCTCTTGTGTTTCCTGCCTAGAGAAGTTCCTTTAGTGTTTATTGTAAAGCTGGTTTGGTAGTGCTGACTTCTCTTAGCTTTTGCTTGTCTGTAAAGGTTTTAATTTCTCCATCGAATCTGAATGAGATCCTTGCTGGGTAGAGTAATGTTGGTTGTAGGATTTTCCCTTTCATCACTTTAAATAGGTCCTGCCACTTCCTTCTGGCTTATAGAGTTTCTGCTGAAAGATCTGCTGTTAACCTTACAGGGATTCCCTTGTATGTTGATTGTTGCTTTTCCCTTGCTGCTTTTAATATTTTTTCTTTGTATTTAATTTTTGATAGTTTGATTAATATGTGCCTTGGCATGTTTCTCCTTGGATTTTTCCTGTATGGGACTCTCTGCACTTCCTGGACTTGATTCACTATTTTCTTTCCCATGTTAGGGAAGTTTTCAACTATAATATCTTCAAATATTTTCTCAGACCCTTTCTTTTTCTCTTCTTCTTCTGGGACCTCTATAATTTGAATGTTGGTGCATTTAATGTTATCCCTGAGGTTTCTGAGACTGTCCTCAATTCTTTTCATTGTTTTCTTTATTCTGCTCTGTGGTAGTTATTTCCACTGTTTTATCTTCCAGGTCACTTATCCGTTCTTCTGCCTCAGTTAATCTGCTATTGATTCCTTCTAGAGAATTTTTAATTTCATTTATTATGTTGTTTATCATTGTTTGTTTGCTCTTTAGTTCTTCTAGATCCTTGTTAAATGTTTTTTGTTTTTTTTTTTTTTGCTTGTTAAATGTTTATTGTATTTTCTCCATTCTATTTCCAGGATTTTGGATCATCTTTACTATCATTACTCCGAATTCTTTTTCCAGTAGACTGCCTATTTCCTCTTCATTTGTTTGGTCTGGTGGGTTTTTACCTTTCTCCTTCATGTGCTGCGTATTTCTCTGTCTTCTCATTTTGCTTAACTTACTGTGTTTGTGGGTCTCCTTTTCGCAGGCTGCTGGTTTGTAGTTCCCATTGTTTTTGGTGTCTGCCTCCAGTGGGTAAGGTTGGTTCAGTGGCTTGTGTAGGCTTCCTGTTTGAGGGGACTGGTGCTTGTGTTCTGGTGGATGGTGCTGGATCTTGCCTTTCTGGTGGGCAGGGCCGTGTCCAGTGGTGTGTTTTGGGGTGTCTGTGAACCTAGTATGATTTTAGGCAGCCTGTCTGCTGATGGGTGGGGTTGTGTTCCTGTCTTGCTAGTTGTTTGGCATGGCGTGTTCAGCACTGGAGCTTGCTGGCCGTTGGGTGGAGCTGGGTCTTAGCGTTGAGATGGAGATCTCTGGGAGAGCTCTCGCTGATTGATATTACGTGGGCCGGGTGGTCTCTGGTGGTCCAATGTCCTGAACTCGGCTCTCCCACTTCAGAGGCTTAGGACTGACACCAGGCCAGAGCACCAAGACCCTGTCAGCCACATGGCTCAAAAGAAAAGGGAGAAAAAAAGAAAGAAAAAATAAATAAATTAAATTAAATAATTAAAATAAAAAAGAATTATTAAAATAAAAAATCTTTACAGTAATAATAATGATTTTAAAAAGAGAGCAACAAAACCAAGAAACAAATCCACCAGTGATAATAAGTGCTAAATTCCATACTAAGATAAACAGAAAAATCAGAAATTAGTCAGTCGCATAGAGCAAACCCCAAGTCTACAGTTGCTCCCAAAGTCCATCGCCTCAGTTTTGGAATGATTCATTGTCAATTCAGGTATTCCACAGATGTAGGGTACATCTGTTTGATTATGGAGATTTAATCCATTGCTCCTGAGGCTGCACAGAGAAATTTCCCTGTCTCTTCTTTGTTTGCACAGCTCCGGGGGTTCAACTTTGATTTTGGCCCCGCCTCTGCATGTAGGTCGCCCTCAGGCATCTGTTCCCGCCCAGACAGGATGGGGTTAAAGCAGTGGCTGATTAGGGGGCTCTGACTCACTCAGGCTGCGGGGAGGGTGGGGTATGGTAGTTATAATTGGAATGTGGGGCTAGCCTGGTGATTGCAGAGGCCAGTGTGACGTTGCGACAGCCTGAGGAGCGCCGTGTGTTCTTCTGGGGAAGTTGTCCCTGGATCTTGGGACCCTGGCAGTGGTGTGTTGTTCCCGGGGTGGGTGTGGATAGTGACCTGTGCTTGCACATAGGCTTCTTGGTGACTGCAGCAGCAGTGTTAGCGTTTCATGCCCGTCTCTTGTGTCTGAGCTGATAGCCGTGGCCCGCACCCATGTCTGGAGCTCGTTTAGGTGGTGCTCTGAATCCCCTCTCCTTGCGCACCCCAAAAGAATGGTCTGTTGCCTCTTAGACAAGTCCAGACTTTTTCCTGGACTCCCTCCCGGCTAGCTGTGGCTCACTAGCCCCCTTCAGGCTGTGTTCACACAGCCAACCCCAGTCCTCTCCCTGGGATCCGACCTCCGAAGCCTGAGCCTCAGCTCCTAGCCCCCACCTGCCCCGGCGGGTGAGCAGACAAGCCTCTCGGGCTGGTGAGTGCTGGTCGGCACTGATCCTCTGTGGGAATCTCTCTGCTTTTCCCTCTGCCCTCCTGTTGCTGTGCTCTCCTCTGTGGCTCCAAAGCTTCCCCCCTGCCCACCCCCTGTCCCCGCTAGTGAAGGGGCTTCCTAATGTGTGGAAACTTTTCCTCCTCCACAGCTCCCTCCTAGAGGTGCAGGTCCCATTCCTATTCTTTTGTCTCTGTTTTTTTCTTTTTTCTTTTGCCCTACCCAGGTACGTGGGGATTTTCTTGCCTTTGGGGAAGTCTGAGGTCTTCTGCCAGCATTCAGTAGGTGTTCTGTAGGAGTTGTTCCACATGTAGGTATAGTTTTGATGTGTTTGTGGGGAAGGTGATCTCCACGTCTTACTCTTCCACCATCTTGAAGTTCCCCCCCTAAAAGTTTATTTCTAAAAGGAAGAAACACAGCTTCTCATTTTATCCCCCATTCCTTTGTTCCATCTTCTTTTGAATTGGAAGCATAACAAATTTTGTTTTTATACTGGAATCTTGATTAGGACATATATGTTTTTCTCCTATCACGCATAGTTATATACAGTAAGTGTTAGTAAATCAGTGCTGATAATCACTGCCATGCTTCAATTGCTGCCTGCATGATACTCTTACTCAGGGATGCAATTATTTCCCTTGGTTTTGACAAAGATTTCAACTGTGATATTCACAGAGCACAAACATATCCTAAGACACTGTAGTGCATTAGAAATCTTTCCAGAGGAGGACTCAGGCTTCTGCCTGGGGCTCCCATTCTGACTCTCTCCTCTGTTTTTCGTTGTTTATATTTAGATATTAGCTGATTATGCACATGAAGTGGCATTTAAGAAGCATGAATCATTCTATCTAGTGATCATAATTAACAGGGATTTCTAGGAATATTTTTGCCTTTATTTTCAAGTTTGAGAATATAAAGAAATAGAGGGCAATTCATCGTTAGTCATTTTATTGGTAATGGTGGTGGAGGCACTTGTTTATAATAGCTTCAAGAGGGAAATAGAGGTGGTTAATTTACTATAGAATTTTATTGCACACCTACTATGTTCAGCTCACTGTTGAGACTACAGAGATGCATCAGATACAGAGCCTGCCAGTGAGGAGTTTATAGTCTAGTTGAAGTAGATCAGTCAGGATAGGCTGGCTGCTATACCAGACCCCTAAATATCAGTGGCTTATACACTGAGCTTATTTTATTGATATTTATTTCCAGTCAAAGTATATTTCCAAGTTTGGGGCTTTCCTTGTTTCATCCAGAGACACTTACTCTGTCTACCTTTGACTCCATTGTCTGGCAGATCTACAGTATTCTCTCCATTTAACTAGATAAGGAGCAAAGGAAAGGTAGATTATACATGGGAGGTCTGAAAATGGGTAAGTCCCTTCTATTCACGTCCCACTGGCTAGAAATGAGGCACATGGTCAAATGTTGGTGCAAGGGAGGCTGAGAAATGTAGCCCAATTTACTGAACAGCTGACAGCCTCTGCCACCAGAGATAAGAATGTGCAACAGAGGAGAAAGTGTTGGATGTGGTAAGGACAGAGTGGGAAAGCCCGGGAGAGAGGAACTCGATGCTTAAGAATATTTTGAAAAGAAATCAAGTGGGTCATTTTGTACCAGTTGTGTCTGGCAGTCACATTCCCACATAGCATGGTAATCCTCAGTGCCATGTTGGAATTTGAGAGCCTGGCCTGCATTGAATATGAAGCTTGTTGTATAACCCAAGAACAGCTAAGGGATCCATGGTGGCCAGTCAGTTCTGAAGCAGACTCTACTGTCCTGACCAAGAGCCAGCCAGGCAAATCTGGAAAAACGCCCTGTGGGGTGGAAACCCTGCCTATGGAAATACAGTTGCCCTATGGAGCTGCGTGTGTAAACAGACTGTGAAAGACAAACAGAGCCACCTCAAATAGCCTTTGTTCCATAGGCTGTTTCTTCAGAAATGAAAGGAGTATGAAGGTTGTATGATGTAGCATAGGAAGATCCAACAGAAGGACTTGTTGTAGGTATTGCTGCTGACCAGCCTTGTGTCATTTGCCCCTTGCTTTTTCTCAGCCTCGATATTTGCAATATATACTAACGTCCCTAGATTTCCCCCCATTGGCGACTATGGAATTTCAGGTTTCAGCCAACTATGAGATATGTCTTATTCAGGGCCAGGATTAGAGTTAGAAATCTAAGGCGGTGCCCAAAGCTCATCAATCAAGATCAATAAAATTTTACTGTAAGATTTGAAGTAATCAATATTAATACAGAAAAATCCATAGTGGACAAAACATCAAAATTTTAAATAGAACATTATTACTAATTTTTCTTTCTGCCTCAGCTCCTGCATGACTCAGCACTGTACTCTTTGTGATCTTGTCTTTATTTAAAATCTTAATATTTTATTCATAGTGGATTTTTTTGTAATGATATTGGTTACTGAATATATTGCAGCAAAGTATTACTTATCTTGATTACTGAGTTTTTGGAGCCCCGTTAAATTGTGTATCTAAGGCAGATGCCTCCCAGCTAACCTTAGTCTGAGCCCTGGCCTACTTACTTCTGTGTCCCCAGTGTATAGCACAATGCCTGAGATATAGTAGATACTCAGGAAATGCTTACAAATGCAGGAATGCTGGAAAAAATAATGGATAAACTAACAGATGAGGTGTCTTGAAATTGGAATACAGGATAGTTTTGGAATTATAGTGCACCGTTTCCAGGCGAATCATAAAGCCAGTTTTCACAGATACCCAGTACGCTCAGAGTCCTTAGGTCTTAGTAGCAGGCAGATTCTTGCATGGACATTTTTACAACAGCATTTTTCCAAATGCATCCTTGTTTGTAATCTTAAATGATTGTGCATATTTTTCATCTTTTAGGATGAGAGTATTCATAGTGTTCTGTATTTTCTCAACAAATATCTGTGGAATACCTAGTTTTTCTTTTTTTCTTCTCTTTCATTATTAGTTTTTTTTTTTTTTTGGTAGGGCAATGTTTATGTTTATGAGCAGCTATGAGTCATTGAATTTTCCTTGTATGTTTGTTGCTTCTAATGATCCCAGCAGTCTTTTGAGGTAGTGTCTTTTGTTTGTTTTTATTTTTTTAAATCCTCTTTCAAAGGCGGAAATAGAGGCTGATCTTGGTTTTGAGTGGTAAAGCTAGGGTTTCAATTTAGGTTTGTCCGGCTCCATAGCCCATGCTCTTCCCAGCACTGAGGACATGCCTGGGAATAAAGACACTTCCTTGGTTGTGATTTGAACTGTGTCCCAAAGGCAGAGGAACAGGGTGAGGACTTTTAAACTGCCCTGACCTCTGCTGATTGGAGAAACTTTCCTGGAGAGGCAGATAAGAAAATCCCATCAATGGAACAAGTTGCTCCAGGTCTGCAGAAGTTTCAGGATTGCTTGGTCTCCCTTTTTTGCTTTCTTCACTTTGGTTTGCAGATACTGCAGTTTAGGAAAGCAACATACCTTTCAGAGCAAGCACAGGGCAAGCATCCAGGGAGTCTTTCTCCTAGTCAGGCTTTGACAGGGATTTTAAGCAAGTCAAACTCTCTGGGCTTCAATCTTTTCTTCTGTGAAGAGGGAATAATTCTAATACCTGCCACTTACCACCTTTATTGACAATTGTTGAAAAGATATAAAGAAAAAAGTATTTGCAAGTTATAAATGTTACCTATACAAAATTTGAATGTTTGGAATTTGTTCCAAAAGCAATATGACCCTCTTTTGGGGGATCAAAGAAGGTAAAGACATAAGCTTAAACAAACTGCAGTGGGACATGGGTGCAGGAAAACCACCTTTAATATGAAATATATTGTTTGCATTAAACTGCTTTACATTTGAAGAGTCTGAGTATCACAAAGACTTGGTTCAATTTAACAATTTCCTAAAGAAACAAGACTACATTTTTAGCAAATGGCCTGGAATTTTTTTTTTTTTTAAAGAAAGGAAAGCTTAATAGTTTTCTAGGGGGAAATGGAGGGTATTTCAAAGCACAGATTTCTCTTATTCAGGACTTTCAATGCCCTCTCTGAGCTCTAAAGTAGCTAAACACATTTTTAGTAGCTTCACTGAAAGAAAGTACAGCCTGGAGCCAAGAGCTTTCATGCCAAACTTTAAGCTAGAGCAGATTTTTTAAGTCATGTTAGAAACCTCCAAAAGAGGAGGGATTATAATGAAAAATGTTGACCTGTCCTTAACTTAACAGCAGGAATGGCAGCAGTACAATAATAATGATTTCTCTACTGTATTACTCCCAGCCTGGCTGAAAAGGATCTCTTGGTTTCCTTTTGTGGTCAAAAGATGGAGCTATAAATGGGACAGCTAGATGTATATCAGGCACCCTGTGGCAGGAGTCTTATGCACTGCTGGAGCTATTATTGGGGCTACATAGATCTCCAGAGAGTCCTGGGGCCACGCAAGAAGAATTACATGGTTACAGAATCATAAGATTTGGAAGGGAACTCAAGTTGTCTGGATCAGTGGTTGCTAGACTGGGTTCTACTGAACCCAAGAGTTCCACAGAAGGATGGGGCAGGGCAGGGCAGGTGGGAGCAGGCTCTGTAGAAGCTTCTGGTGGAGTGGAACCATGCAAGTAGGGGCAGGATGCTCCATACCCCTATTTTAGCCAAAGCAGATTTGCTTTTTATATGCTTTATATATAGTTTGGCATGAAATTATATTTGCAAAAAGGGTTGCATTGATAAAAATAATTTTAAGACTACTGATCTGGTATAACTTTCTCTTAGTCCAGGAATTTCCTTTACAATAACCTAGAACAGAAGTAATTCCTTCTCAATTTACCTAGCTCTAGTGATGGGGAACTGTATCAGTCAGTCAGGGCCCACTGAAAAGACCACAATCACACCAGTCATTTTAACAGAGAGAATTCAATGTAAAGAATTGTGATTCTTAACAATTCCAAACAATTTTTTTTTTTTTTTTTTTTTTTGCGGTACGCGGACCTCTCACTGTTGTGGCCTCTCCCGTTGCGGAGCACAGGCTCCGGACGCGCAGGCTCAGCGGCCATGGCTCACGGGCCCAGCCACTCCACGGCATGTGGGATCTTCCCGGACCGGGGCACGAACCAGTGTCCCCTGCATCAGCAGGCGGACTCTCAACCACTGCGCCACCAGGGAAGCCCCTAGTTATTTGTATTTTAAACTTATTTTCCAATTAAAATATATTTCCTTTTGTAATAAACCGAGAAGTAATCCGGTGCACAGATTGGAGTTTAAGACTTTATAGGTATCTTTTGACTAACACATAATGGAATTACAGTTTCCCTTCATCTGAAAAACATAGTTCTATTAAGACAACCTAAGATTGCACTCTTTTTTTTTCTTTTTTGCAATTATATTACTTTGTTTCTCCATTGTAAGGTTTTAATCGTTTAAAATTCAATATTTTTTTAATATGAGGATCATCGTTCTCATGGGATAGTAGGTAGAACCTATTAATCAAGCTTTCCTCACCCTCTACAGATCTAAAATGTATTTTTAATCAACTTTATTGGATTTTAATTTACATTCAGTAAAATGTACTCTTTTTTAAAAATTTTATTTATTATTTATTTTTGGCTGTGTTGGGTTTTCGTTTCTGTGCGAGGGCTTTCTCTAGCTGCGGCAAGCGGGGGCCACTCTTCATCACGATGCGTGGGCCTCTCACTATTGCGTCCTCTCCCTCTGCGGAGCACAGGCTCCAGACGTGCAGGCTCAGCAGTTGTGGCTCACGGGCCCAGTTGCTCTGCAGCATGTGGGATCTTCCCAGACCAGTGCTCGAACCCGTGTTCCCTGCATTGGCAGGCAGATTCTCAACCACTGTGCCACCAGGGAAACCCTAAAATGTACTCATTTTTAAGTGTAAAGTTCCATGAAATTTGACTAATGCATTCACCTGTGAAACCGCTACTCCAGTCAATATGTAGAATATTTCCATCACTCTGCTACGTACCCTTGTGTCAGTTTGCAGCCAACGCCTCTGTCAACTTTGGATTGAGATAACCACTTCTTTGCCTTCTGTTACTGTAGATTAGATTTGCCATTTTAATCATTTGACAGAAATGGAATCATCCAGTATGTACAATTTGCTCCTAGCTTCTTTTGTGCAGTATAATGTCCTTGAGATTCATTTATTATCATATATTGAAGTAGTTCATTCCTTTTTATTGCTGAGTAGTATTGCATTTATATAAATATATCATAGTTTGTCTGTCCATACACTTGATGGGCATTTCAGTTGGGGCTATTGTGAATAAAGCTTCTGTGAACATCCTAAAATCTTTTAAAAACCTATATCTAAGACTATGTTAGCTCCTATTTAATATCTTTTATTTGGTTTATTTCCATCATGTCAGCTCATGTCAGCCTTTTAAAAGCTAGTTCTATCATCTAATGTATTTGTCATTCTTCTCATCATGTGCCAACTACTTGTTTGATGAATATGGCTTTTATATCTTCATTGTGAAATTGCATCAGTAGAAAGATTGCTGGAGCAGTCAGGAAGCTATAAACCTCCTCCTGTGTGTCTTTGAGAAAGTCTCTTAAACAAAAACTTAAGTGTCTGTATCTGGAGAATCAAGAAGATTGCTGTAGATGATCCTCTTAGATTGGCTTTAGCTCCAGAATTCTGTGGTTTGGTGAAAATGCCTGATTACCAAATAGAGGCAAAATCACATTTACCAAGATCGTGTTTACTTTGTAGATGACACAGATGACTGAGACCAGGTGACTGAAATGTAACTAGATCCTATGTGTGATCCTATGTTGATGATTTTAAATAATGCTATCTAAGAAAATGTCTTGGTACAGGGATAGGGCCCTAAACATGGCTCTTCATGGTGATGGCATTTCCAAATCATTGGAATATGGAAAACAAATCTCCTATGATGTAATAAGGGATCAAGGTATAAAATATAGACCATAAGAGAATATAATCCAATTGGGTAACCTCCATATCTGACAAAGGAGGAAAGGAGTTTAGAGATTGACAGCTGATAAGAAATGGAGAACTGGGACTGAAATGTGGCCGAATCTCTCAGGGTTATGGGGTTTGGTAACACCAATCATCAAGAAAGAATTATCAGGAGTAGTTGAGTGTATTTAGAGGTATATAAGCCACAAAAGGCTTAGAAAATAAGTGTTTAGAAAAGAAAACTAAATTCCTGGAATTTCTGTGACAAATCCTGGGTGATGAGGATGCCCAGTCATGGCTTAGGTGGAGCAGTTTCAACCTGAAACCAAAGTATTTGGGGAGACCTATATTGAAATGGCTCTGCTCCTCTGGAGACTCCTGATTCATGACATTGATTATCCCCAGTCTGGGGCTAGCTCAATGGTAAATTAGCAAGAAGACTCTATTCCCTTGGATTGGGGAGGAAGGAGGAACCAGCCAGCTAGAAGGGAGATGGAGAGATAGAAATGCCAGAGAGTGGGGCAAAATGATTGTAGCATGCTCCTTATGCAAATTTGAGTGAATAAAACTGTAAACCTGCCCCTTGGCTCTCAGTTTGAATAATGGTATTCTGCAAGTTACTTCTTCAATGACTATTTTGTGTTCTGCATTTTAAGCAGGGGTTTATGTACTTACACACATCAGACACACACAGTTCAACCACTGAGCACCTCCTGTATGTCAGGTGCTGCTTCATATACCTTGCATGTTTTGGTTTACTCAAACTTCCCATTAATTCTGTAAAGTAGATGCTCATTATTATTCCCATATCATGAATTAAGAAATTGAGGCAGAGAGAAGTTAATTCCTTTGAGGAGTAAGGATTTGAGCCTTGGCAGTCTGACTCCAGGATTTACATTCTGAACCACCATGTTATGTTGCTCTATACCTTGTATGCCCTGGTCAGGATTGGGGAAGAGTGCTGTGTTCCCCAGTAGAGGCCATCCTGAGTTTCTGCTTTGTGGCTGTGAATTGTATTTCTCAGCCAGCTTTGCTCATGTTGTCATACCCTGAGAGTCTGTCTATCAGCTTTTTCAGCCTGGGAGTAGAGAAGCAGTCTCCTCTTATGAGTGAGTCCCAAAGTGTGGTAGTTCATGATTTTTTTTGAATGACCTGGGTGCTCGTTCTTAGGCCCCACCTAAGATCTTCTGAATCTGAAACTTTCAAGGTGAAACCTGACAATTAGAAGGTATAACACATTCTTGGGTGATTTGGGTGTACACAGAAGTTTGAGAACAGCTGTTTAAGCATCCTGTATTTAGATGATTTTTACATCAATTCTCTTTTGCATGATCACTCTTGTAAATCGGTCCAGATGGAATGTATCTCTATCTTCACTGTACTATAGAAATCTGGTGGTGAGGGCTTCCCTGGTGGCGCAGTGGTTGAAAGTCCGCCTGCCGATGCAGGGGACACGGGTTCATGCCCCGGTCCAGGAGGATCCCACATGCTGCGGAGCGGCTAGGCCCGTGAGCCATGGGCGCTGAGCCTGCACGTCTGGAGCCTGTGCTCTGCAACGGGAGAGGCCACAACAGTGAGGCCTGTATACTGCTAAAAAATAAGAAGAAGAAGAAGAAGAAATCTGGTGGTGGGTATTAGAGGAATAGGTGTGCAACACAAGTGTAGTGGTTGCAAGGTTATAAAGCTGCTTTCCAATTTGAGATTGGTAGCCATTTGAAAAAGAAAGAAAGATACTTAAGGGGCCGATATTTAAAAAACAAAGCAATAAACCCAAGTGGAAAACGATCATAAATACATGCATCATGCTTTATGGCTAAAGCATATAATTTTATTTGAGTTATTTTACTACTAATTTGGCCTTTCAGTTCTATTTGGGGCTGTATGTGAACTTTACACTGATGAGCATGGCTTTGTTAGGCTGCCCATGTATATTACAAGGTTCTCTTTTAATTCACTCTACTCTTAGAGAAGAAACAAACTAAACAGTCACAACAGCAGCACAATAATATAACAACAAAAAAGCACAGTCCTTTCTAGAAAGCCAGTTCTCTTGTTATGTGCAGAAATCTCTGTAATAGGCAGGATGTCATTAAAAAAAGGTTCATGCTTGGCTAGACTTTTCAATAAATTGTAAAGAGGAAGAAATGTCATGTTTTATTTACAGTGAATGTATTTCATACATAGGAACTAAATTTTGATAACTCAATAATGGCTATTTAAAATGTCCCTGGAAGTTTTACAGAAAACTCTTCTCCTCCCCTTCTGAAAATTAACTCAGTAGTGACCAAAGGTTACTGATGGATTGGAGACACTCTGACTCCATTGTCATGGAAGAGTGGACCTGCCATGAAAGTACCCACTCACCATGTTGGGAACATTGTATGATTTTCCTTGTGCACTTGTCAACTAAGGGCTTTACAGCCTGGCCCTTTTCACAATAGTCCAAACTTTGCAATGGTTGTGAATAACACAGAAGGCCCATCTTTGAAGGATTTGAGTTGTGTGTGAGCACATGTTCTGAAATGGTCAAAACTAAATATTATTATCAAGATGAACTCTTCTCAAGAGAGAAGATGAGTAGCTTGAAAGCACTCTTTGGAGGAAAGAACCACTGAGAGAGGCACAGAACTGGAAATAAAGGATGAGGGGACTATTTCCATGATTAGAGAAAGCATCCCTCCACAGCTTTGCCTGGCCTTCTCTGGCATCTGAGACAATAGGATGACCCAGCAGGTGGGTATATATAGAGCTCCATCCTTTATGTTGTACAGAGCTGTGGGCTTCGTTCTCTGGCCAAAGGGGTGTTATCAAGGCAAGTAAATGCAACATGTTGCTTTTCTTCTTTGGGTGTGTTTCTTGATGTTGTGTTATCTCTTGCTTTGTGATGGACGAATTTTTGTGGCTTTTATGAAACTCTTAGGGTGACTTTTTAAAAGATATATTAAGAAAGTACTTTAAAATTATAAAGCCACCTTAGTAATTCTCCTCCCAAAGAATAAAAATGCCAAATTAGGAATTGTGGACTCCAGGGAGTATGACAAAGGGAAACTGAATTTTATCCTTTTCCCTCTGGTTGGTTCTAGCAGTCCTGGGAGCAGATACTAGTAGTAAGATCTCCTAAACGGTAACAGTGTTGGCAGCTGTCACTTAAGCTTTTTCATAGTTCTTTGTTCCTTAACACATGCAGATATCCATGTACTCCTTTTAAAAGTCAAAATCTGAGATCCAGGAAAGAAAAGGAAACATTGATGGAGACTTCAAGGTCATGGGTGATTTAGAAATAGCTTATTTCGTACCCTGATTCTAATCCAACCCCAGCACACTCTGTTGGCAAAGCTAGTATCAAGTTTATTTTCGGGATAGTTATAACTGATATTACTTTCAATTTCCATAGAGTCATGTCTGGATTGTTTAAGGAGTTCCTCTGTACTTTGAAAAAAGAAAGAGAAAAACAGCAAGGTTTAGATTAAGGACATCTACTTGTGATTTTATTTTCCTTATTCATATTGGCCCAGTGGTTACATAACAGATTGCTGCTATGAATATTTCCCGTCACATTGTATCTTTGAAATGTACCTATAGGCATTTGAAGCCCATGCCTCCCAATGATGCATTGTCTCCTTATTTAAATTCAAGGAATGTTTTGTGACCATTGCTGATTCCTGAGTGGGAGCTTTTGGTGTATTAGCACGCTTTGCAGTTGAAAGGCCTTATAGATCTCTTTGCATAATATTGGTCAAATCATCATAAACCAATTTTAAAGGAAGAAAAAAGATCCCAGTGGTGAAAGGAAAAAATAATGACAAAGAAACCTGCTTCCTGTGAGTGTACATGTGCATATCTCTGAGTGCTAAAGTACAGATATATAAAGCAGGGGGTTTAACCTTGCCACCATGTTGTGAAGCTCTTTTCTATCTTAGCAGGGCTTTTCTAGCTGGCCCATAAAAGAACTCTAAAAAGTGTTCTCATAAATAATTGGAGGTTCACTGGCACTAGATTAATTAATTACTTAATTATTTGAATATTTGAGTGCTGATTACTTGCTTTGGTATATAAGAATTTGAATATGTGGGGCAGAGAAATAATTTTACCCATTCTCTTTCACCTGGGTGTGTGAGAGAGAATTACATAGAGCTTACACATAAACACACACACACAAACACGAGTTACCGCCGCCTATCACCTTCTTTGGCGTCTTTTTTGATACCAGAGGGTTTAGACAGTCAGTAGTCGTGTCTGGGGATATAGTCTTAGATAGCTGAGAGATCTTACTTAACAAACAAAATTTCCCAGGAAATAGCCCTTATTTGTCAGTTTTCTCATTATTCTTACTTGGTGCAAATCTGAACTTATGCTAAGTCATTATCCATTAAATCGTTATACTCAAGAGAGAGGAACTCAGTACAGAATGGATCTATATGGAACTGTCTTATAAGGAGGGGATTTGAAAATTGTAGAATCTGAAGAACTTTTCTATAAAGCTATCTCAACTATGAAATATCAACTTTAGCAG
Organism: Lagenorhynchus albirostris; assembly: GCF_949774975.1. NCBI lineage: Eukaryota > Metazoa > Chordata > Mammalia > Artiodactyla > Delphinidae > Lagenorhynchus > Lagenorhynchus albirostris. The sequence continues at coordinate 54,620,030 of NC_083101.1, read as the reverse complement.
AGATAGTGAGGGCAGAATTAAGATCCAATATGTAAATTACCTTGAATGTAAATAGATTAAATGCTCCAACCAAAAGACACAGACTGGCTAAAAGGATACAAAAACAAAACCCGTATATATGCTGTCTACAAGATACCCACTTCAGGCCTAGGGAAACATACAGACTGAAAGTGAGGGGATGGAAAAAGGTATTCCATGCAAATAGAAATCAAAAGAAAGCTGGAGTAGCAATACTCATATCAGATAAAATAGACTTTAAAATAAAGACTGTTACAAGAGATAAGGAAGGACACTACATACTGATCAAGGGATCAATCCAAGAAGAATATATAACAATTATAAATATTTATGCACCCAACATAGGAGCACTTCAGTACATAAGGCAGCTGCTAACAGCCATAAAACAGGAAATCGACAGCAACACAATAATAGTGGGGGACTTTAACACCCCACTTACACCAATGGACAGATCATCCAGACAGAAAATAAATAAGGACACACAAGCTTTAAGTGACACAATAGACCAGATAGATTAAATTGATATTATAGGACATTCCATGCGAAAGCAGCAGAATACACTTTCTTCTCAATGCACATAGAACATTTTCCAGGATAGATCACGTCTTGGGGCACAAATCAAGCCTTGGAAAATTTAAGAAAATTGAAATCGAATCAAGCATCTTTCCTGACCACAACATTATGAGATTAGAAATCAATTACAGGAAAAAAACTGTAGAAAACACAAACACATGGAGGCTAAACAATATGCTACTAGATAACCAAGAGATCACTGGAGAAATCAAAGAGGAAATCAAAAAATACCTAGAAACAAATGACATTGAAAACATGACAGCCCAAAACCTACAGGACTCAACAAAAGCAATTCTAAGAGGGAAGTTTATATAAATTCAGTCTCACCTCAAGAAACAAGAAAAATTTCAAATAAACAATCTAATCTTACACCTAAAGCAACTATAGAAAGAAGAACAAAAAAACCCCAAAGTTAATAGAAGGAAAGAAATCATAAAGATTAGAGCAGAAATAAATGAAATAGAAGTGAAGAAAACAATAGCAAAGGTCAATAAAACAAAAAGTTGGTTCTTTGAGAAGATAAACAAAATTGATAAACCTTTAATCCAACTCATCAAGAAAAAAAGGGAGAGGACTCAAATCAATAAAATTAGAAATGAAAAAGGAGAAATTACAACTGACACTGCAGAAATGCAAAGGATCGTTAGGAGACTATTACAAGCAACTATACACCAATAAAATGGACAACTTGGAAGAAATGGATAAATTCTTAGAAGGGTACAATCTCCCAAGACTGAACCAGGAAGAATTAGAAAATATAAACCGACCAATCACAAGTAATGAAATTGAAAATGTAAGTAAAAATCTTCCAACAAATAAAAGTCCAGGACCAGATGCCTTCACAGGTGACTTCTGTCAAACATTTAGAGAGCTAACACCTATCCTTCTCAAACTCTTCCAAAAAATTGCAGAGGCCACCATCACCACTATTATTCAACATAGTTTTGGAAGTCCTAGCCACGGCAGTCAGAGAGGGAAAAGAAATTAAAGGAATACAAATCGGAAAAGAAGAAGTAAAGCTGTCACTGTTTGCAGATGACATGACACTATACATAGATAATCCTAAAGATGCCACCAGAAAACTACTAGAGCTAATCAATAAATTTGGTAAAGTTGCAGGATACAAAATTAATGCACAGAAATCTCTTCATTCCTATACACTAACAATGAAAGATCAGAAACAGAAATTAAGGAAACAGTCCCATTTAGTGTCACAACAAAAAGAATAAAATACCTAGGAATAAACCTACTTAAGGAGGCTGAAGACCTGTACTCAGAAAACTATAAAACACTGATGAAAGAAATCAAAGATGACACAAATGGATGGAGAGATATACCATGTTCTTGGATTGGAAGAATCAACATTGTGAAAATGACTATACTACCCAAAGCAATCTACAGATTCAGTGCAATCCCTATTAAACTACCGATGGCATTTTTCACAGAATTAGAAAAACAATTTACAATTTATGTGGAAACACAAAAGACCCTGAATAGCCAAAGCAATCTTGAGAAAGAAAAACGGACCTGGAGGAATCAGGCTCCCCGACTTCAGACTATGGTACAAAGCTACAGTAATCAAGACAGTATGGTACTGGTACAAAAACAGAAATATAGATCAGTGGTACAGGATAGAAAGCCCAGAGATAAACCCACACACCTATGGCCACCTAATCTATGACAAAGGAGGTAAGAATATACAATGGAGAAAAGACAGCCTCTTCAATAAGTTGTGCTGGGAAAACTGGACAGCTACATGTGAAAAAATGAAATTAGAACACTACCTAACACCATACACAAAAATAAACTCAAAATGACTTAAAGACCTAAATGTAAGACTGGACACTCTAAAACTCTCAGAGGAAAACATAAGTAGAATACTCTCTGACATAAATCGCAGCAAGATCTTTTTCAATCCACCTCCTGGAGTAAAGAAAATAAAAATAAACAAATGGGACCTAATTAAAAGCTTTTGCACAGTAAGCAAAGGAAACCATAAAGAAAGTGAAAAGACAGCCCTCAGAATAGGAGAAAATATTTGCAAATGAAATAACTGACAAGGGATTAATCTCCAAAATATACAAATAGCTCATGCAGCTCAATATCAAAAAAACAAATAACCCAATCAAAAAATGGGCAGAAGAGCTAAATAGACATCTCTCCAAAGAAGACATACAGGTGGTTAAAAAGCACATGAAAAGATGTTCAACATCACTAATTATTAGAGAAATGCAAATCAAAACTACAGTGAGGTATCACCTCACACCAGTCAGAATGGCCATCATCAAAAAACTTACAAACAATAAGTGCTGGAGAGGGTGTGGAGAAAAGAGAACCTACTTGCACTGTTGGTGGGAATGTAAATTGATACAGCCACTGTGGAGAACAGTCTGGAGGTTCCTTCAAAAACTAAAAATAGAACTACCATATGACCCAGCAATCTCACTACTGGGCATATACCCTGAGAAAACCATAATTCAAAAAGACACCTGTACCCCTGTGTTCACTGCAGCACTATTTACAGTAGCCAGAACACGGAAACAACCTAAATGTCCATCAACAGATGAATGGATAAAGAAGATGTGACACATGTATACAATGGAATATTACTCAGCCATAAAAAGGAATGAAATTGGGTCATATGTAGAGATGTGGATGGACATAGAGTCTGTCATACAGAGTGACGTAAGTCAGAAAGAGGAAAACAAATACCATATGCTAACACATATATATGGAATCTAAGAAAAAAAAAAGGTCATGAAGAACCTAGGGGTAAGATGGGAATAAAGACACAGACCTACTAGAGCATGGACCTGAGGACACAGGGAAGGGGAAGGGTAAGCTGGGACGAAGTGAGAGAGTGGCATGGACATATATACACTACCAAACGTAAAACAGATAGCTAGTGGGAAGCAGCCACATAGTACAGGGAGATCAGCTAGGTGCTTTGTTACCGCCTGGAGGGGTGGGATAGGGAGGGTGGGAGGGAGGGAGACGCAAGAGGGAAGAGATATGGGAACATATGTATATGTATAACTGATTCACTTTGTTATAAAGCAGAAACTAACACACCATTGTACAGCAATTATACTCCAATAAAGATGTTTAAAAAAAAGAAAGAGAAAAACAAATATTGTATATTAATACATGTATGTGGAATCTAGAAAAATGGTACAGATGAACCTATTTGCAGGGCAGGAATAGAGACACAGACGTAGAGAATGGTCCTGTGGACACAGAGGGGGAAGGGGATGGTGGGATGAATTGGGAAATTAGGATTGACATATGTACACTACCATGTGTAAAATAGATAGCTAGTGGGAACCTGCTGTTACCACTAGCACAGGGAGCTCAGCTCAGTGCTCTGTGATGACCTACATGGGTGGGTTGGGGGCTGGGCTGGGAGTGAGGTCCAAGAGGGAGGGGATATATGTATACATATAGCTGATTCACTTCATTGTACAACAGAAACTAATACAACATTGTAAACTAACTATACTCCAGTAAAAAAAAAAAGCCAACACGTAAATTATATATGTATATGATACAATACAATGTGTATTATATCTATGTGTATACATATATATAACGTTTTGAGTCAGAATCACTTGACTGTCTTATTACAGATACATGCAAATGTAAGCTGGACCGAGTAGAATGTGCATGAAATGGCTGCCTGTGCACCTTGGTACCAGGTTCTGTGGGTCTCTGCCTGGATCCGACAGTGATGACACAGATGGCTGGAGCATATTCAGAGCTTCTCTTCCTGTCACCCATAGGCTTCTCTTCCCAAATGGAAATTTTCAGTTACACTTCAAACTGGAGAAGGCAGAGTGTCCTTGGGGTTGGTTTTCTTTTAAAATCTACTGAGGTATTTTAGAATGATTCCCAAATCTTTCATAAAAGAGCTTTGGCAAAATAGCAAAACAGCTGTAAAACGCTCTTGACTAAATTTAATGGCTTAATTTCCCTGCAAGTATGCACTGTAGAGCAAAAAGCACCTCTCCACACACACTTTCATTTCAAGGTACTTTCTGCTTCAATCTGGAGGTAGGCATGCAGTTGGCAGCAAACCTTTTGATGTTCTGGGGAAAAAATAGCCTACTTTTTGGCAGATAGTCTAAAAAGAAACTTTAGGTTTTTTAGATCGTAAGTATCTGTGAGAGCCACTGTGGGCTCTTACAGACCCGGACTGGACCTTTAGTAGGCTTGTAGGCCCATGCGCATTTACATCTATTAATGATTTTTATTTGTAATTATCTTATCTTTAATCCTGCTTTCTCCTGGGGACAGCAACTGGAATATTTATGAGCCTGAGGTTTGGAATGGCTGAGGCGCTATTCCAAGTTTAGCTGCCAGCTGGGCAGCCTCTGCAGTGGTTTTAGGCGCAGAGGCTGAAGAGGACCCAAAGGAGCAACCTCCAAGTCTTGAAATCTGGAAGACAAGGTAGCCAATTAATTTCCCAACCCTAAAGTTTTAGAGCTGGCTCGTATCTTAGGAATCTACTCTGCTCAGTAAGTTCCTATATATTCAACAGGGCATTTTTATTGAGCCTTATCCGAGGCACTAAAGGCTTTGTAAAACTATGCATTTTATAGTATTCTGCTAATCCCATGCGTTTATTGGAGCTAATGCTATTGGCTGAATGTGTACAAGTTACTTACTTTTCTGGGCCTTAATTCTCAATGACTGAGACCAGGGGGTTGGATTATAGATGATTTCTAAAAATCCCTTATTTTTCTGATATTCTTTAATTAATGATTAGACCTGGATTTATTGGTCAAGTCTCCATCGAGAAGTCAGATAGACCTGTTAAGTACACACGTACTCACACACACAGAGCAAAAACCCCCAAAAACCTATAGTCAAGAAAGAAAAGACTCCCTTGACAGCACTCTCTTTCAACGTTTCATATTACGACTAGTCTTGTCTCCTTCTGCTGGTCTTATGGAGGCAGATATAGGACCATGTAGACTGACGTACTTTGCAATTAATGACAGGAGGAATGTCTTCTCTGAAATTTTAGCTTTGAGTCCCAGGGTTTTGTCTAATATTTCTTATTTTGTTTCTGATTATACAGATTATACTTCATCATTGTAAACAAATTGGAAAGTACAGACAAATATAAAGGAAGAAAAATAGTAAATCCATCACTCAAATACTTAACATGTTTTGGGGTATAATGTTGGCCTTGTTACTTTGCATACATATAATATTTCTTTGTCCTTTTCACCATTTGTGATTTGGAAGTTGTTACTTTTAGGTTAAAATTAATTTTATAATTAAATAGTGTGCAACTTTTTCTCTGGTTGTCAAAATCATGAATGAAATACTCTTTTGATTTTCCATTTGGGCAACATAAGAAATATAGCATCTTTCGCCATCTTCCCTGAACTTCAGAATGAGATTATTATAATGATTTAAAATTTTTTGGGTTTTTTTTACATTTTTCTTTTAATACTTTTAATTCAAAAAATTTTTAGAATTTGCCTTTTTTATTATCTTATAAAATGTCATTTAATTTTAATTAGAAAATTTAGTTTCTGAACTCATGCTTACTACCAGCCTTTTCCTACTAATACTTCTCCATTTTTGAGCTCTTAATTTTGAGTCCTTTCTCTACCAGTTGGAAGTTGTTTGAGAACTCTTTTCAGGAAGGATATATAGTGTAATGCTTTCTGACTTTATACACCCTGAGAATTTTTTCTGTTATCTTTACCTAAGAATGATGACTACAGGATATTGAACAACTGTACCATAAGCTTTTTCTTTCAAAATTCAGTGGTTATTGCTTCATTTTATTTCTAATTATTGTGAAGGAGAAGTCTGGAATCCATCTATTCTTTGCTAGTGATCTTTTTTCCTTGCTTTGATGCTTAATTTTTTCTTGAAATGAGGCGTTATTAATTTTTTTCTCTCCTAGAATCTGTCTGCTATACCCTATCTTAATTGTGGTTTTAAATTTGGCAAATCTGTTTTATCTCAATACTGTCCTTGCTCTAGTTTTGTATATAAAGTACCAACTTGAATCTAGTTGAAAAGACAAATTGGAAATTCTCAGAAATATTCTCTTGGTTCTTTAAGCAAGACTATTTCACAGGAATGCTTTTACTTTGATCCTTTGTGGCTGCTTACTTCTTTTGGCAGCATCTTTTTACAGCACTTTCTAAACAGCATCTTTTCCTGTGTTCTTTGCTCTTACTCTCTCCTTTGTTCACTCCTATGAAGAAGCTTCTTTGTTTGTGCATTGTTAGAGTGTTGAGACAGGGCATCAGGCAGGGTCCAGTCACGAGACAAACCTTGACAGTGTTTTGAAGAAGAACAATTTAATGTAAAGTATCATTAACCAATCAAAGGTGTTAAGTGCTAAAAAGGATAAGAGGATTCTGAGGAATACTTGAGTGGTAAATGCAGGGAACAGTTGCTTCCTCTAGGGCTGAAGGGGACTAAGCAAGCAAGAAACTAAGAATTTAGAAGCGAGATTCCCCTCTTGTCCAATCAAGGTTGAGAATTAGACCTCATTGGAAAGGGTGTGTTTGCAGCTGTGTGGTGGACAAGTTCACTGGGTGTTAGCTGACCAGAGCTGTTCCACATGAAGCCCCTGCCGGAGTGCCAGCTGACCACAGCTGTTGAACAGGAAGTCACCCACCATGATGCCAGTGGGCTGGGGCTGGTCCACGAGATGATGTGCACTGGGGTACTAGAGAAACTCCCTAGAAAATTAAGTACCACTGGGCCTCATACACACTGCTGCAGGAATGCAATAGAAGCAAGAAGAAAAGCACACCAGAACTAGAAAGAGAAGCCCCTTCTTCCACTATGCCTTGCAGTGGCCTTCCAGTTTCTTCTTTTGACAAAGCCTAATATTTTACCAGCTGGCAAAGAAGAAATGCTTACAGGGTTCAGCTTTAGTTTTACTAAGCAGAGCAAAGAAGGGTGAACTGGAGTTGACAGTCAATAGGCTGCTAACTGACACAGATGGTCTCTCTGAGGCACAGAGAGAGGAAAGAAGGAAGAGTTTTTAGTATTGTTTATATTATCTGGTAAGAAATCAAGCAGCCTGGAGTAGCAGGGAGAGAGCTGAAGCCATAGCATTGGCGATGAGGAGCATCAGCTTTGTGCTGTTGAGCTTCTTTGTCATTCTTTCTTGACCACCAAGAGGAGGCTGGGACCGTGCTCTTGTTCTGCAGATGGTACAGGTATCAGCATCAAGGGCAAACTGGGAAACCAGAGGGTTTCCCACCGAGGGGGCCTCCCTGCCTGGATGCTTCTATAAATCCTGCTGGGGTTCAGATAAGTTCCCAACTGCCCCACAATAATGAGTGTTAATGAGTTTCTGCTGGAGCCTCTCCGACTTCTGGGCCAGAGAGTTGTATATAAGGTCAGCCTTCCCTACAGACAAATACCATTTGCTCTTTTATTAAATAGAAATACCGTGAAATTTCTGGTGTGTGAATGTAACGCTTTCTAAATTCCTTAAAGGATGTAAATTTTCCCAGTTTTTTATATTCTTTGGGTCATTTTAATGAGATTATGGAAGGAGGCAGAGTTATATGTATACTTATACACCTGGAAGTCTTATATTTTTAATGTGCCGCAAATCTGTTTTCCTATACTTGTTTTAACCGTATATTAAAAAGTCCAGTCTTAGTCTGTATTTCTTATGCCCTTTCTAATTGAATTTAGAACTATGTGACATTATTTCAGGGCTAAAAATATATTGCATGCTTTAACATTTAATTTTTATGAGTGTCATCTATACATACAGTGTAGCCAAATTCTAGCATCTTAAACAAACCTCTTCACCTGGAATATTCTGTGCTTGTCAGTTTAGTTAATTAGCATCACAGTGATTTATGGGTTGAGAAATATTTGGGTTTTGCTACTTTTTTTTTGCTGGCTAGTAAGAAATTTATAAGGTTAATACAGAGAGTTCTATTTTAGTAAACCTGTTTACTAATTGGTAGAACATGACATTTGTGTTACTTAATACATTAAGGCAGAGAGGTGGGAATTTGTATAAAACAAACAAATTTGATATTAAAGTTTGAAAATGACAGAGAACTTCTCACCTGGGCTGTTGTGCAGTATTGGTATGAAAAGATTCAAAAAGTAAAATAAAAAGTGGAGGGCTCTATATAGCATGTGGAAAAAATCCCAAATATTGTAGTACTTAAAAAAATAAGCCATTCCACTTGTCCTTGACTCATTCTTTGTTCAGTATCCCCTGATGCTCCTCTTTCTATCTGGTTTGTGTTGCTGGTGGCTCTTTACAAGAATGGCTCTGAGTCAGGGAAAACCTGAGAAGGGACCCAGAGGAGACTTTGTCCCAAGGAAGGGTCTGGTTTGCAAACTCCACAGCCTGAAGGAGTTCTGGGAAAAAACAGAAATTCAGACCTACAGAAGAAAAAATAGCCAGTTCTATATTCTTGATGGGACATGGGATTAAATGTATTGTTTTAAAATTCATTAATAATTTTAATTTGAAAATATTTTATTAATAAAAATAAATTATTTTATAATTTCCAGAATCAGACTTTTTTCCGTTTCTAAAAAATTAGGAACAGTGCCAGTTTTAATCTTCAGGTGTCTCTGCTCTACTCTTAGACACATTGATAGTGGAGCACTACTCATGTCTACTAATAGCACCCTGGGGGATTAGGACCCATCAGCACCAGGACTCTGGGACCCAGTTAACATGACCACATGTTCTCTTGCTAATTTTTTTTCATCTAATTCATCTTAAATTTCAGTTTGTAGCCCATTTCCCTATATGAGAAAATGGAAATGAAATGGGAATTAAGTAGCTTCCTCTCTGACATTGGTTAATTTTATACATCTTCTCTGAGCAGAGGGTCTGAAATTGAGTGTGATAGGAAAGGGATGAACTAAATGGGGATGTGGATCTTGCATAACCAATGTTATAAATCCAATATGTATATTTTATGGAATAAAAATTAGAAATGCAGAAAATATGACAGTCAAGGAAAACCTTGAACTAATGTATAAATTTTATGTAAGTGATATCTCTGTGCTTTGTTGTGTAAAAGCTTTACGTTTTTGTTAGTCACATCCTTCAATAGCTTCTATTATTTGTGGATTTTTATCTTATTTAAGAAGGTCCTTTTCTCCTAATATTAGAAAAAAATTCTCTGGTATTTACTTCTAATACTTAAAATTTTTCTACTCACTTTTATCTCTTTATTCGTTGTAGAATTCATTTCTGTGTATGGTACAAGGTACTAATATAGGTTATTTTTTCCCCTCAATAAATGTAAGTTCTCCCGGCATCACTAAGGTCTATCTTTTTCTACTGAGATAATATGCTACCTTTAGCATAAACTATTCTAACTTTTGCCTTATTCTGTTACTTGGTTCTCTCATCTGTTTCAGTGGTCTAGTTGTCAGTTATTGTAGAGACATTTCAGAGTTTCCAAAAATGTCTTATAGCTTTAAAATATGTTTTGACATCCAGATAAGATGTTTCCTCTCATTATTAGACTTGTTCAAAATTTTGTTGACCTTACAGATTTTCCTTTCAATTTTAATGGGCCTCAGAATCAGGAATTTGATAAGTTCCATTAAAAATCTTGTGATTTTGATTGAAATTGCATTCAATTCACAGATAAATATTTAATCTCACTGTTTAGATTCTGATATTTTCCCTGTTTCTTCATGTCTTCCTTTATGTCCTGTAGTAAAGTCTTATGATTTTCTTCACATACATATTTTACTTCTATCAGTAGGTTTACTATTGGACACACACACTGTCAAATATACACACACACACACTGAATATCTTCACCTTTCAATTGGTTGGTTGTGTGTAGAAAAGTTAATTTTTTCTCTGATGACCTTGTGTATGACCAACCTATTAAACTCTTATTTGCCTTAATATTTCCTTTCAATTGATTTTCCTAGATCTTCTAGGTATTCCTTTCTAATATTTACATCTCATTTGTTTTCTCGTTTAATTGCCTAATTTAGGACCTTTGATACATAGTTGAGTTCTTAGTGGTGAGATGATAGCAAACCTGCTTGTCTTTCTTCGGATTTTAGTGAAGGTGCTTCTAATACAGTATCATTTTTAGAATTCTTATTTTTTTGTTTTTAAATCATGAATTGGGATTGAATCTTATCAAGAGCTTTTTAAAAATCTATTGAGACAATCATCTGGTTGGATTTCTGATTCTGTTAGTGTACTGAATTACATGAATAGATTTCCAGATGTTTATTCATTGTTCATTCCTGGAGTAAACAATTTGTTGTGGTAGGATTTGGTTTTCAATAATATTATTCTTTCCTGCACCAACATGCCAAATATATCACCCCACCTTCCAGGATAATTTGTTACGTACCTCTAAAAGTCTCTTCCACACCATATGAGTTATCCATTGTATTATATGTTTTATAAGAGAATTTTACTAAGTGGGGAATAAAAAAGAAGAATAAGTAAGAAGAAAGGATAAGTCTCATACATTTTGCTCCTGGGAATATTGTAAAATGTACAAATCACATCCCTAGACAGACCTAAGATGGTGTTGGCTCAGAAACACGTTTTTCTTTTGTGCTTTGTTTTTTGCAGAAATGGAACTTAATTTATTAATCATCAGTATATTAATCTGATGAGGGTAAAGATTCAAATGATGTAAATGACTTTAATCTGATGAGGGTAAATCTGATGAGGGTAAAGATTCAAGTGATGTAAATGAGTTTATTCCAAGTGCTTAGTCAACATAACAACAGTAAGAATTTGTGTCTCTTGTACACTGTACTTACTGTATGCATAGCATTCTTAACATACACCATCTAAATTAATCTTCACTGCAATGATGGGGGCAGGCAGAAGAGTTATTATCACCCCGTTTTATAGGTAGGAAACTGAGGTTTGGAGAAGATTAGTGACTCAACTGAGGTCACATAGCAAAGGAGTGATACGGTTAAGACTAGACCCCCAAGTCTTCTTAATCCTAAATCAGTATTCATTCCATCTCTGTCTCGGACCTTTTGTATGATGAAAACTCTATGTGGCAGAAACTGGCACAGAAGTAAAGAAAGTTGAGAACCCATTCTTTCCCTTCCACCTCTGTCCCACTCCCTCCAGTAATTTCAACATGAGGAAATTAGCGAGGAATCTTCAAGGAACATTTCTACAACATCATGAAGATTTTTATTTTGAACTGCCTTTTCTTCCTCTCCTAAATTAAGGAAGTCACTAAGCCACAGGGGCAGTGTATCATTTTAATATGACTGCATTTGTTGAGCTCCTTTGGGTCAAAGAAAGCACAGTCCTATATAGACATTAACTTTCACAACCTGGGTACTTAGTGTGGGTAGGCAAGGACGTAATTCAATCTCCATGTTGTGGGTAGTGAAGTCATGTCAGGGAGAGGTGCTGGGACAGCCCAAAACCTCAGAGCAAATGAAGTGAGAATGGAGAGGACCAACACACCTGCAGCCCCTCTCCACCTCCCATGCCCCCTTTTTAACACCTGACTTAAAGAAGCTCAGCTGTCCCAAAGAGAAGAAGCTGTCTCAGGATACCCTGATCACTGAAAAATCAAAGGAACAGAGTATTAAAATGTGCAGAGTCCTTACAATTCACATGTGGCAGTCTAGCATAATTCTCCATGGAATATGCAAATATAAGCTTACAGAAAGAGTAGCATGTTGCTTTTTTCCTCTAGAAACACTTCAGAATATCATGATGTTGGCCTTCATGATGTTTTTGATAATTCAGATACTTTACTGGACTGTCATGCAAACATGAGACTAGAAAAACTTGTTAGCATCTCATTTTTATACTAAACTGTGATAATATATACTCTGTGTAGTTCAGTCTTTACAAGTGTCCAATTAAACCATTCTGTGCCTAGTTACACAAGGTTCCAAGTCTAGAATAGAAAGCCCTCCCCCCGCCCCCCCATGTAGCATTGTAATGTTAACGATTGAGCAGCAGCCATCACAAAGCAGGCAAATAGTGGTGTGCAAGTCTATCTGAAAACCAGAGGATTGGGGTAGAAACTGGATCTGGAGCATAGAATGGATAGGCCAGAAAGTAAGGGCTGGAGGGCAGGCTCTGAGTGTAGAAAATCTATAGGTGGGGGTGGAGGGTGGTAGGGCATAAGAATGGTACCAGTGAGCAGAGCTGAGACTTGCTTCTGGGGCAGAGCCTGGTTGACTTAGGGAGAAGAAAAGAGAACACCACTCTGAACACAACTCGTTGGTGAGCTGGCAGGGAGCACCTCCAGGTGAAAGAGACCAAGGATTGTATTCAGTTGAGAGGAACCATTACCCAAGGTGGTAAACAGATTGGCTGAGAGGAGAATCCGGTACCAGATTCGTGTTTAAAAAGACAATACTTGTTAAATTGGAAAGTTGAAGAGAAGACATAAATGGGAGACTCAGTAAAGGCAGTTAGTCCTGGAGAACTGAAAACAGAATGAAGTGAGGGGTAAAAATTCCATTAAGTGAGAAGTTCAGGGTAGGCTGGAATTCCAGACTGGGAGCTTGGCTGAGACATCTTTGAGTAAAGTGTCCGGTGTGTGCTACGAGGCCTGAAAAATCGGCTCAAAGAAGCTGCCTGGGCTGGCCAGGAGCCTTAGGTTCCAGGAGGAAGGCTGCATGTAGAATTCAACATGGCCTTAAAAGTAGGAGTTGAGGACTTCCCTGGTGGCACAGTGGTTAAGAATCCTCCTGCCAGTGCAGGGGACACAGGTTCAAGCCCTTCTCCGGGCTTTCCCACATGCCGCGGAGCAACTAAGCCCGTGTACCACAACTACTGAGCCTGCGCTCTAGAGCCTGTGAGCCACAACTACTGAGCCCATGTACCACAACTACTGAAGCCCACGCGCCTGTGCTCCGCAACAAGAGAAGCCACTGCAATGAGAAGCCCGCACACTGCAACAAAGAGTAGCCCCCTACCCCACTCACCGCAACTAGAGATAGCCCACGCAGCAATGAAGACCCACCACAGCCATAAACAAATAAATAAATAAATAAAAGTAGGTGTTGCGTTCTAGTTCAGATGTAGAAAATTGCAAGAGACCTTCACATCTACTCTAACAATGAGAATAAGCAATAGAATTATAGATGTTTTTAAACCAGTGATAGAGCCAAGGACATACTTCCTAGGAGAGAAGAAACCCAGGGCTGCTTTCAGTCCTGGAAGAGTGGTAGGAAGAGGAGGAATATGTTATAGGCAGAGTAAGAAGAAACTAGCCCAATTTTAACTAACTAACTTCTCTGTGGGCTTTTACCAAGTGCATAGGGGTGACAGGCAAAAGGCTGAGAGTAGGACAGAAAAGCGGATAGTTTCCTTTTAAGGCACATGTGGGCTTTCCCAAGAGTAAGACAGTGACTTGGTCAAGGCTGACTGAAGACAGGAGAGGAGAGCTGAGAGAAATTCTGTCACAGCACTCTGGAGTGTTCTGTAGTCACCATCCAAAGGTTGAGGGCACCCAGAAGTAGGGCAGAGAGAGCTTTCTAGAGGTACAGAAAGCCAGGAGCTGTAATGGAGAATGAAGAGAATTTCTTAATGACCCCAAAATATGCCTGCTGGACTTCAAAGCTGAGAGAGATAACCACCAGTTTTGAAAGTAGATGGTTTACCTGTAAACCATAGGGAGATCTTCTGGAATCTTCTTAGTACTCAGATCTCAAGCCCTACTAAAAAAGAGTCCTGATCCCATCCTCTAAATATTAAAGCCAGTGGTGAATTGAATTTAACTACAGCTGCAGTAAATCCAGACACAGATCAACTATAGATTAAATGACACAGTGCTCCTTTCCCCCCACCAAAGAAGGATGAGGCCTTTTCTGTGGATAAATATTAACTTAGTCTCCATTGTTCTCCTACACAAAATGTCTGCAAAAAATAATTTATAGACCTATGAAAAAACAAGTGAATGTGACTCTTGCCCAAGAGAGGAAATAGTCATAGACATAAAGATGGTCCAGTTTTGTAATTGTTAGGCAGGATTTTAAATGATTATTCTAGGTATCTTCAAGGATCTAGTGGAAAAAATGGATAACATGCAAGAACGGATGTGGAATTTCAGCGGAGAGATGGCAATTTCTTTTTTAAAGTTGGGGCAGGAGAGTCTAGAGAGTCAAAGAGCCCAATAGGGAGAGAAAGGCCCTATTCAATAGGGATGTGATTCTGTACCCAGGGCAGTGACAACTTATCCTCTGCCATGCTCTTGTGCTCCCTATTATACATGTGTGTTCATAGTTGCTAATTGTGGAAAAAGAAAAATAAATTAAAACAAAAAAAAAGCAAAACAAGGAAAAGAAAGCAAAGGCCTACACGCATTTCTTGGTCTGGAGAAATTAGTGGCACAAGAAGCCAGGCTCATAGCTAAATCCTGGATTCACTTCCTTTTCCCTAGGAATAAGGTACATTTGTGATTCTGTACAATCCACACAATAAGTGATATTCTTTGTCTTTTTCCTTAGCTTTATTTGGAGAAATCACTCATCCAAAGGGGCAGATGCACCAGAAGAAAATGTCTGAGTTCCAAAGCCCAGAATAGCAATAAATACCTATATATAATTTTAGAACATATTTTTTTACAGTTAATTTTGTTTAACCTGTAAAGTAGATCAAAGTTCATAGCAAGGGGCCTGGGCTTTTTGCATAAGCCCATCATCAAAGCCTGTTTTCTGAGGTTTTTCTCAATGAAGACCACTTTTTCTTACAGCATTAAAAGTACTGTCATGTCTTTGCTGAGAATTGTCAAAGACTCCTTTTGATATCATGGAAAAAGTTGAGTAAACTGTTTTTGTTTTATGCTGCATTTTTCTGTTCCCTAGGAAGTTGGTTGACCTTTCTTTCTTATTTCTTTTTCAATTTTCTTTCATTTGAAGAAGAGTGAACTGGTTCACACAAAATGTGATTTTATGTTGTGCTTATTAATTGAGAACAAATAATGAGTCTGAAACAGACCCCAAGTGCCTGCCTTTTTCAGGAAATGAAAAAGTTCTTCTCTTTATTTATCTATGATTATCCATTTTAAAATTGTTCTTTGTCACCTGTCTCTGTGCTTTCCTGTTCAGCTTTTTAGAATAAAATTTGTATCTTCATTAGATATTTTTCTTGGGTACAGACCCAACCAGAGAAAATTCAGTTTGAAATCAGTCAGAACCAGCTTCATAATTTGCAGGGCCCAGTGCAAAATGAAAATATGGGACTCCTTGTTCAAAAATCGTTAAGAATTTTAGGCTGTCACCATCCTAGGTGAAAGGCTCCAAGTGTGGAGCCTTTGTAAGGGTGAAGCCCTGTGCAACTACACAGCTTATATGCCCATAGAGCCAGCTCTGGAATTTGGATTATCTCAGCTTCTGGTTCCTTAGGACATCGTTGATCTCTCAAGAAGCTGCTCATCCAGATATTCTAGAGTCATGGTCTTGAATGAGATGAAATTTAGGAGCCTAGTTGTTATGAAGTCTGCATGGCCAGGATGTAAGGCTGTGCAGGTTGTGCACTGAACAATCCTAGGGAGCACCATTCACATTCTTAGTCATCATAGATTTAGATAATTAGTGGCATTTCTTCCTGGCATGTGGCAAAAAAGTGTCTTGGGGAAGAAGATCAGCCTTTTCTAATACACAAAGTTATTATTTGGGCAAGTAGTAGCTGCTTTTGCCAACTCCCTTTTCCCTATTCGTCAACATTTTCTTTCCCTGTCTCTTGACCTCACAGTTTGTGTGTGCTTGTCTATGTCTGTCTCTCTTTTCTTCTTTCTCTCCTCTCTGTCCTCTCCTCTGTTTTCTTCTCTTTGGGTTTTTTTTTTTTTTTTCCTCCTTTCTCCAGCCTTTACTTTGCTCCCAAAGCCTGGCTCCATAGAAATTCTCCTGAGAAACTGGCATTCAATCTTAGGTTGAATTTCATTCAGTTTGTCCCATCTTTAAGGGAGTATTCCATTTAAAATCCTCAGTTCTAAATCCTCATTTTAAAGCACACATTCTCTATCTCATATTTACGTATTCTAAACTTTCATGTGTCTCAAGATTATAAGCCCTGAGAGGTAGCTACTCATCTACCTCATCTTAGAACCCCCATTTTCTTTGTATACGGAAGGTGCTCAAGTATAGGAGCTTTATGGTGATGCTGAGAGATATTAAAAAATAGGATCAGGAACCGGGATACACAGAGGAGCCCTTGATTTCATCTTACCTAGAATTTAGAATAATCTGAGGCCAGTCACACTCTGCCTAGTCAAACTCTACATCTGCAGCTACATGTCTCAGAATAGTCCAAGAAAGAGAAGACAGGGACTCTTGCCAAGTCTATTGATGTCAAGGATGACAGCTCCATATGCTAAGAAGAAGGAAGCCCCAGTTGCCCTGTTCATTCTTGGTGCAGGATGAAAAAGTAATGGAAAGGAGAAAGATGAAGCATATCTGGCATCACCTTTTCTTTTTTTCCCCTTACCCACAGACCCAGAAGAGAGGAGAATAGAATTTAAAAAATCAAGGTAGCATCATAATGATTTTTTAAAAGCCCTAGATATCAATGTTAGGGCAAACCTTGTTAAATCCCAGAAAGGTAAATTAGTAGCTCTTGTGGGAAAAGCCATGAGAGTACATTAATTGGACCAATATCTTCATTTTTAAAAATAGAATCTTCTAAGCACTGAAAGCCCATAGTGGTCAAGTGTGCCAAGGAGCAAGATGTTGAAAACTGCTCGTTTCTCAGGTGATTTGGTCAGGAACACCACCACCACCACCCCCCTCCCACAGCAGCACACACCAAAATTTTAAAAAATTTACTCTTGTTTCAAAATGTTCTAGTTTGGCTATCCATGATGTGCTGCCATTATTATTATTATTATTTTAGCTGAGGAACAGCACAGGTCTATAGAGAAAATAAGTAAATAAGCCAAGGCCCAGGAAAAGTGATATTCATGTCTTCAAACTCTGAATTGCCATGGAGGCAGCTTTGTCACCAGTGTTCCCTGTGATCTGATTCTACCTGAAGCCCTGATCAGGCCTGCATTTACGTCCTTCTCCCATAGAAGGCCATTTCTGTACCTGTAGAACCCACAGGCTCTGACTGTTGAATTTACTCCAGAGCACATCCTCATGTGACTCTAACCAAGGTGTTTAATGTCAATCCTTAAATTCAGGTAGTTCTTCAGAGCTTGGGAAAACACATTTATTTGTTTTGTGCCTTTGAAAGCTTGGAAACGTGGAGGTGCTGTGGAGCTGAGGGAACATCTATTGAGTATACCGCAGGCATTGCTCTATTCTGAAATCAAGCAGTGACCACGAAAGGCAAGGTCTCTGCCCTCATGGAGCTGATGTTCTGCTGGCGAGTGTAGATGGGCAGTGTGCCCTGCCACCAGGGAGCTCTGTCTTTGAATAAGCAGTTTACTGCATGAAGCCATGGGGTCTTCATCTCCTAAAAGAAAGAGTGAGACCTTTAGAAGGCTTTGTACTCAACTCAAATATTTTCTTTTTGTTCCTCTTTCTCTCTTATTCAAACAGCAGGAATCTGATTGTTGTGAAAAAGACCCAAGTTGGGTAAAAGCAAATGTGTACACATTGAGGGATCCTGCAAAGTAACTTGACTTTTTGCTTGGACTTTAAAGTGAGTTTTTGGAGGCTTCTATTTGATAAGCAGAACAGAACAAAATAAAATCAAAGCTTGAAGCAAACTTACCTTAAGGGCTAAGCTCTTTTGTCTTAACCTCAGGAACAAAACCAACCAATTGCAGTGACATCTGGTCTGTGAAAGAAAGACCGAGACTTAAATGCACAATTGAAACTAAGCAGTCTACAGTTAGTTGGTCAATGGTGTCACTAATTGGGTGGCCTTTGAGGCCACATTTGTTTCCTTTCTTTGGGCTTTAGAGCCTGTTGCCATCCAGAATTACTTTGTTTTGTTTTGTTTTTGAGAAGAAAGAAAATTAATAGGCACTGAGTCTGGCTCTTCCTCTGTCTTGTAGGAATTCTTTTTAGCCTCAAGCACTCTTCAGAGATTTATTCACTAAAGAAATGCCTACTGTGCCTGGTACTGTTCTAGGCACTGGGGATGTAGTGGTGAACAAGACAAAAGAGTGCTGCTCTCATGGAGCTTACATTCTAGAAGAGAGAGGTAGGCAATTAACAAGCAAATGAATAAATAAATAATTTCAGAGAATCTGAAAGTGCTGTGAAAAGAGTACAATAGGATAATAGCCTGGAAGTACCTGGGGATGGCGAGGAGGGGCTGTTTCAGTTTGAGTGACCAAAAGGTTCTGTGTGAGGAGGTGCCCAGTTAGCTGAATTGGGGCAATATGGAGAGGCCAGCATAATTGCTTGTTCCTGCACTGACTGTTCATGTTATTTAATAATAGTTATAAAATTAAACACAAATGGGGTAGCCCTGGAGAAACATAGTTTGGTGGTTCCTCAATAAGTTAAATGTAGAAGTACCATATGACCCAGCAATTCTACTTCTAGGTGTATACCTAAAAGAATTGAAGACAGATGTTCAAACAGGAACTTGTACATGAATATTCATAGCAGCTTTACTCACAGTAGCCAAAAGGTGTAAAAAAACCAAATGTCCATAAATGGTTGAATGGATAAACAAAATGTGTTATGTCTATACAGTGGACTATTATTCAGCCATAAAAAGGAATGAAGTACTGATAGATGCTACAACATGGATGAACCTTGAAAACACTGTGCTAAGTGAAAGAAGCTAGACAAAAAGGCTACATATTATGTGATTCAACTTATATGACATAGGTAGGTAAATCCACAGAGATAGATAGCAGGTTAGTAGTTGATTAGTTTATGGGAAGCAGGGAATGGGAAGTGACTGCTAATGGCTATGAGGTTTCCTTTCAGGGTAATGAAAAGGTTCTGGAACTAGATAGGGGTAATGGTTGTACAACACTGTGAATGTACTTAATACCAATGAATTGCACACTTTAAAGTGGTTAAAATAGTATGTATATTTTACCACAATTAAAACAAATTAAACCCAACTGTGATCTTGACACTAGTCCATACCAAGAGACATTTACATACAGTTGGAAAAAATCTTGAAAAATAATTGTGGATTGTCGGGCTTAGCCCTTTATTTTAGGGAGGAAGTTTAGTTTTGTATTTATTTAGGCCCATACCATCTGGATTGATCCCCTGATCATTATATAGTGTCCTTCTTTGTCTCTTGTAACGGTTCTTATTTTAAAGCCTATTTTGTCTGATATGAGTATTGCTTTCAGGGACTTATCAAGGTAAGATTGAACACAAATACAATTGTACAAATATGCAGATACGCACATTTCTCCAATGATGAATCTATTCTTTAATGTCTTAAACCATTTAGAAGTGAATAGGATGTGTTTTATACACAGGCCTCCCCCGATGTACTTTAATGTCTTTTTTATATGTGAGGAACATTCTCACCTGCAAGCTTGCTGACTGTTCCTGAGGTCTTAGTGAAAAGAGAAGGCTCTGCAGTTGAGGAGTGGGTGCAGGGGGAGGTGATACTCATTATTAAGAACACCAGACTTAGAAATAAAACAGGTGGAGGAGGTTTGGACAGGTCTCCCAAGACCAAGTTGAAGACATGGCCATATATAGAGGTAGCATGGGGGAAGGAGGAAGGGCAGAACAGTGGCCTGGCATTCCCTAACCTGCCTTGTGCATCTAGGATGTTATTTCAGTACATGTATATATGTATTATCTATAAAGTTTCATACCTTTCACAAGCCTAGCACCTAAAGTAAACACAAATGGGGAAAAATAAGCACCTTTGATCAGACTTCAGAATATTAGCCATAGCAGTAGTCCCGTATTTCTTCATTGAGTTTGGTGTGTCATCCATCTGACATTTCTTAGAATGAGAAACTGGTGAAAATTCTGTAGTCCCCCCAGATTATTGATGAAACATCTAAAGAGTTTTCAAACCTCTGGTAAGAATGATGGCTATGCTCTTTAAAAAAAAATTATATCTCAAGTAGTATTCATTTAGTGTCTCAAGTTGTTATGACCTTTTTCTTTCTTCAACTGACATAAATAAAATGCTACCGAGGCCTCCTTATTTTTTCTACCACTTCCTCTGATCTACATAGTTATTGGGAGGTGGAGGTATATTTAAATATATTATTGAAGAGGTGGTTTTGATATATTGAGGCTCAGGTATAAGGCATTCCACCAGACTGCCTTAAGAAAATGTTAGGATTGTCACAATTTCCAACAATCCAGAATGTTCTGTCTACTTGTCAGTGGCAGCCTCTCACCCCCACATACACCTTGCCTTTTTCTTCACTTACTCTTCCTACTACACTCACCATTGGAAATAAGCAGTGCTATGTCTTGCTTAGGCAGTGTTTGAATTCCCTCATAAACACGTGAGAGAAGAGAAGTGCATTCTGTTCTGTTTGTCTGAGGCCCATTGTCTGCTTTCAATTTTGACCCAGTTTCTTTTGGGACTGGGAGTACAGGGAAAATTTAGGCCTTACAGGAGATTATCAATGGATGCTTTCAGGCAGTCCTCTGAGACGTGTGCCTGAGTGGTAATTACTTGTCTAGGTTCCTACATTCACCAGAAGGAGTATATTGTTCTCAAACAGGAGGAAAAACAAATCTTTGTAGTTTATTGTGAAACTTTCTACTTCCCCCAACTACAAGGACCCAGAAGGCAGGTTTAGGGTTACACCTGCAGGTATAAAGGCTTACTATCTTTTTTTTTTTTTTAATAAATTTATTTGTTTATTTATTTTTGGCTGCATTGGGTCTTTGTTGCTGTGCATGGACTTTCTCTAGTTCGAGTGAGCAGGGGCTACTCTTCGTTGCAGTGCACGGGCTTCTCATGGCAGTGGCTTCTCTTGTTGCAGAGCATAGGCTCTAGGAATGCAGGCTTCAATAATTGTGGCACACAGGCTCAGTAGTTGTGGCTCGCGGGCTCTAGGCGCAGGCTCAGTAGTTGTGGCGCACAGGCGTAGTTGCTCTGCGGCATGTGGGATCTTCCCAGACCAGGTCACGAACCTGTGTTCCCTTCATTGGGAGGCGGATTCTTAACCACTGCACCACCAGGGAAGTCCTAGGCTTACTCTCTTTATCCCCTCTTACATGAAGGCTTATCTCTGATGGGGGGGTTAGAGCCTAGCCAGACTAATAAAAGTGATGCCAGTGACTTTTGGGGGAAACCTAGTGTTGGAATATGGAAAAAAGTCACAACTAAAAGATTTGAATCCTGCTAAAAAAATGTATGAGAACAATAAAGACTCCTAACCTAGTATAGCTTCTTCTATATGAGATATATACTCTGTGATCTTAAGACATTCTCAGAGGATTCTTATGCAGAGAGAGAGCTTAATCCTATGTGTCCATATGTGTGTTGGAAGCAGGGAGATGTGTATAAAAGAGGATGAGGGAGAGAATCAGAATATTAATAGGCTCACAGGACACTCTCGCTAGCATCCCTGGGCTGTGGGCTTTGATGATAGTCACCGTCTTTAATAGCTGGTCTGGCATGGCACTGACCAGTTGGAATGGATGCCAACTATATTGCTGACGCAGAGTCCTGGACAGCCCATTTTGTGCCAGGCTTTCATCCTTTAGCTATCATGTTGTGGGGAAGGGATCCTATAAGAGGAATCCAGGTGGCCATGCTAGTGGCAGGGGGAAGTTAGGTATCACGGCAGTGGTTATTTACCAACCAGTATGAGTGCATTTGAATATTTCAACAACCAGTACACAAGCTGCGGGTCTGTGAATCTCTCTGTATCCTAGGCTTGTAAAGCAGTTCTTATCAAGATGTAGCCTACTTGGTATCTAGGATGGCTGGTTGTTGTTGTCGTTGTTGTTATTGTTGTTGTTAGGTGTTTGTTTCTTGGCTAGTATGATTATGTGATAATTTGCTCATACATCCTTGGTGTTCATCTGAATTGCTACCTGGTTAAAACCCAGCCTTTTGTCCTCAGCAGTCTCTATGCCTATGACATTCAGTACAATAGAGGCCTGCTGACTACATCAGGAACCCAAAACTATTTTGAGTACTGGCTGGCTGTGAGTACTTGGGTACTCACCTTACTGCTTTGTGGTGACTATTTCAAAGTGATAGGATGCAGTAAAGTCACTGAGTCTCCAGAGATGGTTTTTTAGGAGAACTACATTGCCTATTTTCAGAAAAGGGCTAAAATATTGGAAGTCACAAAGTTGTTGGTAAGATGTTTGTGTAGGGGTCCTGATAGGTGTACACGCTAGGCCTGGTTGCATGATGGGTGGCTGGAAGGACAGTATTTGAGAGGGGTGAACGTATTAAGAAAGTTTGCAGCCGGGACATCTGATTTCCACAGAGAGGACTTCAGTGTTGGAAGAGATGCTGCCACCTTTCAATCCTGCTCTTAAATGGTGCTTTCATACGCTCCATGAAGAGATACTTCTCTCTTCATTAGGTCATTGCCTTCCAAGTGATTTAATGCGATGTAAAAATAAGCACACAGTTGAATACTATAATGTGGTTAAGCAAGCTGTTTCTGACTGTGCAAGCTAACTTTTTTTCTATTTATGAGAGTGGCTTATGTTATATTATGCATATACTGAGCCATGGTGTGACTATATGATAGCCCTGTGTAACGTCAGCATTTAAGGTGGACTGTTGAAATAGATCCACAGGGAAGTAAGTTTTCAGCAGGATCCCTTACAGTGCATGAACCATCTCACAGCTTGATTTGTACCTTTACATCTTCTGCTCAATATGTTTTCTTCTCTTGATCCTCATGAACGTCATTCAGTATTAAAAAATACTGTCAGCTTAAATGTTGCATTATGTTTAACTCTAACATGCCCTGTATGATAGAATCTGCTAGAGAGTCAGAGTAGGGTTCGATGCTCAAATGTTACCACTCACCCCTCTTCTTCAGGGTTTGGCTGAATTCGGTATGAACACACAGAACTGCAGTAAATAGGACAAAGTATGTTTTATTTAGGGTTCTCTGATCATGGGTTAGAGTGCAGCACACAGTGGTGCCCCTTACCTCACTGCCTGAATCTTGAGTCTTACCCAGACTTCCCATCTGGAAAAATTGGAAAAATTCTGGAAAAATTGGAATTAGAGAACAAAGACCTTCCTGGGTCTACCAGATAGCAGCTGGTTGTGGAGGGTATAACTAACTCCCTGGTTAACTGGGTCCAGTGGATGTCAGAGTCTCCTTAGTATTAGTCACACTCTCCTTCCCTAGGGAATGGCTAGGAGGACCAGAAGCCTTATACAGAAAATCTCTCTCCTAAGGAGGGCCTTGGAAATCCATTCTTGGATGCGTGAGTTTGGTGAAGTAGGATTCTGCTTGCACCCCTTCTATCCCAACAGAGTTTATCTCACAATAGTTCATTGGCCTTGTCTAAACTACTTTGGGTTACTTTTCTATGTAACCGAGAGAATATACAGAAAGGTCCAGGTTGTGGCTCTAGAGCCATAATGCCAGCTTAAGTCTTCCATAAGGTCTTCCCTGGCTTAGCTAGGGGGCCCCTCTTCTGTGCTATAATAATGTAGCACACTGAGCCCACTCTGTCTCTTTTCACTCTGACAGCATTATGTTAAAATTCTTTCTCCCCTTAGATTGTGAGCTCCTTGAGGCCGGGGACCATGCATTGGTGATATAAAATTAGCTCTTAGCATAGTGCCCAGATTATAGTAGGTACTCAATAAATATTTGTGAAACTAAAATGAAAGGCAAATGAAGCCATCTGGTAGAGGTCTTTAAATGGTATGTCTAAGGATGTGGATTTAAGCCTTTTGTAATTGGGAGCAATAGCATATTCTGTGAAAAGACATGATTGGAACTGGAATATAAGACTAAAAAAGTAATATTTTTTTAAAAGCATAGACTCTTAAGATTAAAAAGGACCTTAAAAATTACCCAGTCCAGCTACACATTTTAAGGTAGCTATAACTTAGTGGTTATTGGGCCTTTGAACACCTGCCAAGGCAGCCTATTCTATTTCCAAATGAGCTAAAATATCTTCTATAGCTTCATCCCTAATTTTTCCTTTGGAGATACCTAGACAGTGTATTGCCTCTCTTCTATATGACAGCCCTTCATTTATTTCAAGAAAAATTGTCATGTCCCCCTGCCCACACTTGCCCACATGTCCCCCTGAACACACCCAGTTTACCATTCCTCATATGGTACAATTTAGGGTTCCTTCATTATCCTAGTAGCTATCCTGTAAATATTTTCCAATGAATAAACACTGCTCAAAAACTGCATTACTAGAACTGAAGGGGATATTTCACGTATGGTCCAGAGTAGAAAGGATTTATTGCTTCTCTAATCCCAGAAGCCATATGCACATTAAACACAACTTACCTTATTAGCTTTATTGATGACCTGGTCCCATCGCTGAATCCTGTTTGGCTTTCTGTTGATGAAAACGTAGTCTTTTCCTATGCTGCTGCTTAAACTGGGTATCTCAGCCTCTACTTATGTAATTGCTTATTTGGACCCAAGTAGAGAACGTTACATCCTGCTAGGTCTCTCACACCTGCCAACCCTCTCTGGCTCCGTACTGTGCCATTTGATGTATCTGCTACCTTTCTCAGCACTGTGACCTCTCAGGATTTTATGGGCATCCCCGTATTATTACTATCTTCATTCAGCTTCATATGAAAATGTTCAGCTGGATGGGCCACGGATAGGGTTCTGTGTCAAGCTGCTGGAAATCTCTCTGTGGTGGGTGTCGACTTTGGGAGTGGTTTATGTTTATAAGGTTTACATCCTCCCTCCCCCACACATAATTTGTAATATCATAAGAGACCTTGTAAAATGCATTGTTGAAGTCCACATTTTGGTATAATCGAAGGGAGATATGGCCAATTGTGGGTAAAATTTTGCTGCCTTCTGGTGATGGCAGTTTCTCTTTCTGGCTTCTCGTGAACAATCCCTTTAATAAACCATTTTGGATTTTTACCAAGGCGACCTGTATACAATTTTTTGAATCTGCCTTCTTCTTCAGATTGAAAACATGAATGACATTTGCCAGTTCCCCAGTTTTTGGCACATCTTCCATTTTCCACAGTTACTCAAGGATTTCTGACAGGGCTGGAGCATTAGCGATCTCTTTTGTGAGGATTCATAATATCTAGGCTGTGATTCCAAGACTATGTTTAATTTCACCTGAAGCCTGTTGTCTGATTTTTTCCAGGCCTTGACTGTTGAGAACACAACTTTTCTTTTTGCGGAGTTGTTACATTGTATGTACAAAAGAAAAAAAATCATTTTTATAGCAAAAAATGTCCAGAACACTTCACCTTCGTGAGGCTTTCTAGTTACGTTAAATGCACAAGTCCCAGTGTGTGTGTGTAGGTTTCTTTCATAAGTGGGCTTCTTCAAGTAATAGAGCTTGTTGTAAGGCTGCAGGTGGCAATAATAGCAAAAATGGCTCTTTGGAAATGCAAAGTTGAATCAAGAAATGGCCAGGACCTGGAATTGGAAAATCAACATCAATTCTAGGGATTGTGCTATCTGGACCCTGCAGTAGCAGCAGTAGTTCACTGACTCCCCACCCCAGCACTATGCCAAGGACAGACTCAACTCCCTTCTGGCCCTCCTCCCTCCCACCTCCCCCCACCTGCCTCCCTCCCTCCTTTCCTTCCTCCCTCCCTCCCTCCCTTCCTTCCTTCCTCCCTCCCTCCCTTCCTTACTTCCTTTCTTCCTCCCTCCCTCCCTCCCTTCCTTCCTTCCTCCCTTACTTCCTTTCTTCCTCCCTCCCTCCCTCCCTTCCTTTCCTAGAGCTGACCTCAGGCATAGTTTATTTCCTCAGCTCTTTTCTTTGCTTTATCTTTTACTTCTGTGCTACAATTTATTGACTCTTTACCTCAGAATTTACATTTACCCATATTTTTGGCTTGCTCAAAACTTTGCCTCCCCCATGGCATTTTGTGGGCTATTTCTTACCCATTCTCTTGTCCAGGGAGACTTTTAAGATGGTGTTTGGAATAATTTAGGAACAGATCTGCCCAAAGACTTCAAGACGTTAAATAATCTATACTTGTCCTAGTAGAACCGAATATTCCTCAGGTTTTTGCTTTTCTTTTCAAACAGGTATGCGAAAACTTGCTAATTGTCTAACTCTGTGACAATATCGTGAGCAGTAACTTGTCAGTCATGCCCACAGTCTCTTTCTGAGGGTAACTGCTCACCTTCTGGACCACCATGTTTTACTCCACTTGACCCTCGCTCAAATATGGCTGACTGTATTATGGGTACGCAACTGACCCAAAGACAGCAGTCCATGGGCTGGCCAGCAAAAAGCTCTTCCCACACAAGGGTGAAATGGGCCAGTCAGACTCCTTCTATCTGGAAAGGAATTCCATTTCTAACTGAAAAATGGGAATAGGAGCAGGCAAACAGGAGCTCAGAAGATGGAAACCCACAGAGAGACTGTGAAAGACAAGAGAAAGACTAGGTGCTGTTTTCCTAAGGGAAAGGGGCAAAGATTATTTAATGTCTCTCCCAGTCTTTGGGCTGATCCATATAATCATATGCATAAATAAATACTTTATGGCCATTTTATAGAACTTGGCATGAGTGGATAGAGAGCGGGAGGTTGTAGGTAGAGTTAGGAGCCACACACACTCCTACTTCATTCTGTTGTAGGAGCTCCATTCTCCTCTTGAGTAGATCAGATTCTTCTCTCATCTCCTTTCTGCTGGGCATCCCCAGGCAGTCTCCCAGCTTCTCTGGGATACTGAAGCATACCTGCCAGTTTCCTCTTCTGTGCCAGCCCCTATTGGTGATGTTTGTCTGCTTTGCCTCTTGGCCCTCACCTGTGCTCTTAACAGTGCCCAGTGTGCTGCCTTCCAGTATGGGTGACACCACCTTGCTGCGGTGCTGGCTGGTGCTCCATGTGCTAGGTTCTGCTGCTCCTGCAGCTGCTATACCTGGGAGCCGTGTCAGAGGGTACCAGATCCCGACATTAATTAAAGTGGTGAAGGCTGATTTTACTCAGTAACTATTGTAATAGAGGAAAAGAGACTCCAATATAGAACTGGGCACAATTCTAAATACGAAGACACATGGGACTTCATATACAAGGAGGAGGAGGAGCAGGTCAATGGATGGAAATTACTAAAAGGAGACATCAAGGGTGGGGGGTTTCTTGCTTAAATGACTTAGCAGGATTCTTGCTACAACTGGACTAGACAAGCCGAAGACATGACCCAAGGATGAAGCCTAGTTGAAGGAGGGCTCAGAGGAACCTTTGTAAGGTTTGGTTAAGGAGAGAGTCTTTGCCATCCCTCAACCCACCACATTTTTATTGGATTTCTGGAACTACAGATGAACTGAAGCTTCATCTTATTTTTGTCTTGAATGAGATTCTCTTCTCCCTTTTGTGTTACTTGGTTACATTCTCCCAAAGAGGTACTGTGTCAGTTCCCAGCTCAAACATGGTGGGAAAACAGGTCTTTGCATTTGTTTCTTCAGGCTTCATTCACAGGCCCATGGCTGCCAGGACTTGCTGGGTGAGAAGTTTTTCCTGGGAGAAGTCTGAGTAATAGACAAAATGCTGTACTCAAAACCGTGTCTTCTCAGCCCTGTAACAGCTGAGGCATTGTTTGGGACTAAACTTGTCTCTACCCTTGAGATCTTCTGTGAGAGCCCCTCTCTAGCCCTTCCTGCAGACTGACCCTAGTGGACTTGTCAGCCTGACAGTCACCTCAGATCAGCCACACCCGAATACCACCTGGGCGTCCAACCAAGGCTAAGCCAGGACTGCTCCCCACCCTCTTTAGTACTTGGAAAAGAAGAAAATACATCGAAATCTAATGCACTTCACCCTGACACCTGCCTCTAAACTAAGAAAACTGCATTTACTTCTTAACACTCTCCAGTTTATACTTTAAAAAAATTCATTCTGACAGAACCACCTCAGGCCTGTTTCCAAAAGAAGTGAAGTTTTACTGAAAATGATTGGAAAGAAAGGCACAAATGAATGTTTAAAAGAATTTAAATGCAGGTGTTAAAGTAGGACCTTGAGTTGGGGCTGTGGGGAGTGGAGAGGGCTGAAGAGAACCATAGCTGAGTGTATTGTGGCGCTGAAACTAGGGGAGAAAAACCATTTTTGGTTCTCAGTAGAAGAATGGCCATTTCTTTGGATATTTCCAAGATTGCCGCTCTTGAGGTTTGCACTGCTTTTTCACTGCACCTTTTTTCTTTTCAAGAAACTGCTAATGATTTGGCATCCCGCACATAGCTGCATTCTCCTTATAACTATGTGTACTTTCAAGTCTTTACTCAAATTCAGTATAATTTATTTCAGAAAATCATCTTTCAGGAACATGGTATTAATTCAAGAATGCTCTTGCTGCTTTTATTGTCACTAAAGTCATACATTGTTTTTCACAGAATACCGTCATTTGTTTGTATTTCCCCACAGTTTTTATTTTTGGGAGTTTTGTTCTGTTCTACTGGTACCTGAAGTGATTTTGAGTGTTTGCAGCATGATGTTAATTAACCAAATGTTTCAACCTGGAACTTTAAACACCTGGGCTGACATAAACTACTTTGAATCAGTGTGGAAATCGTTGGAACGGTGGATGTTGAAGATTTGGGGTAAAACACAGTAGATGGTAAGAGATTTTATGCTCTAGTCATTTTTTAAGGCAGAATAAAAGCAGATGAATAAGTGTCGGGCTCGGTAGCAGAGTTTGTCCTCAGCAGCAGGCATGTCTTATATACTAATGGGTCAACCATCAGCAGCTCCCAGCATTTGTCTGGATGCAGAGAGCATAGGTCTAGTTTATGTTTGGCTGAAATATGACCCTGTTCCCATTTCACTTCTCTATTCTGCCTACCCTTCAGCTTGATAAGTTAAAAAACTTGGATAGTTGCAAATGAAGAGTCAAGGCTAGTCATGGGAATTGCTAGGGCAAAGGATTTGGGTACCTAAATCCTTCCACTTATCCTTTCTTCCCTCTGAGGAATTCTGGCCAACAGAACATATGCAATAAGAACCATATTTGAATGGAAAATGAAGCACCATTTTATTAATAACTGAGCAGGCACCTGATAAGCTCACATAGACACCTGCACAAGAAAGGGGGCTCTGGTAAGGCTGAAGTGAACCAAAATGGCTGTGCCTGTGGGGGCAAACCCACCCTTTCTTCCATCCAGTCTAAGGTACAAGAGCTAAAATGGATTGAGAATAGTTGATTTGTCTATCGCAGGGTTTCTCAGAAGCAGCACTAATGGCATGTGGGATAGATAGTTCTTTGCTGTGGGAGCCGTCCTGTGCATTGTAGGAGGTTTGGCAGCATCCCTGGCCTCTCTCCTCAGTAGATTTCAGTAGCAAGCTTTCTGCACCCTTGTTGTGACAACCAAAAAAGTCTCCAGACGCTGCCAGACATCCCCTGGGGGCAAAATTGCCTCTAGTTGAGAACTACTGGCCTATGGGAAGCAGACCCCCAACTGGTCTGGGTTTCCCAGTGATACGTAGGTTATAAAACACAAGCTTAACCATGGACCCATGAGGAGAGGGTCTAGAATAAGATTTTTTAAATTGAGTGCATAATATGATTGAAGTGCTTTCAAACAGTGGTTTCCAAATGTTACCTATTAGAATCACCTGGGGAGCTTGTAAAAATCCTGATGCCTTGGCCACACTGCAGTGTCAATTAAGTCACATCTCTGGGGTGGAGCCAGGCCCTCAGGGTTTTTTTAAAACTTCCAATGTGCAGCCAAATTTGAGAACCAGTGCTTTAAAGTACAGTCACTAGCAGGACATGGCCAAATTGCCTGACTTGCAAATATCCTGTGTAATGAACAGCTTCTTGCTGTTATTCATTCTACATAACTGGTGAGTAGTTCTCAAACTTTAGCTTGCATCACAATCAGCTGGAGGGCTAGATGTTGAGAAAGAAATCTTTCTGATTCATTTGGTCTGGGGTGGAGCCTGATGTTTTGCATTTCTGAAAAATTCCGAAGTGGTCTTGATGCTGCTGACCAGGAACCACCTTTGAGAACCACTGCTGATCACCATCACTACAACCCTTTTACCTGAGGAGCGGTGGTCCCACTGTCCCGAGTCAACAGCACCACCCAATGACAGACATGGAACTATCTACCCAACTTCACTAGTCTTCATCTCTCTTCATCTTCTTATAGTTTTCTCCTTTTTTCCATCTTTCCTAACTCACAGCCCACATCGTTCCACTGAAGGCACTCTGTGATTGTAGTCAACCTTAATAGTCCTCAGAAGTACTCAGAATTTCTATTCAAAAATTTCACATGCCTTCCATACGCTTATTCGTTGAATCCGTTTTTCTTCCTTTGCTAGCATTTAAAAAGTTTAGGAAAAGACCTCTTATTTAGTTTTACTGTTTTCAGATTGTCCTTATCTGGTGATACACTGTCAGTGAGGATTTCTTCCATTTTCACTGTAGCATGTTGTAATACTTTGTTATTGAAATAGACTTTGAGGATTAACTTAGAAATCTAACCGTGATTTTAAAATGATGAATTAATTTTGACAAAATATCTTTGGAATTAGGAGACTATATATTCAGTGTAGCAGGTTGTTTTTTTTTTAACCTGTTAGATGCAAGGCTCCATAGTTCAAACATATTATTTAAAACACGATTGTCTTGCTTTAGAAGTATCAAACTCTTTGAAGACCAAGGCCATGACTAACATGTCCCTATTTATGTCTCCCATTAAAATGACTACCCATTCAGAAATAGAGATGGTGTTAATGGGTAGATATTTGGTCAGTTAAGTACCAGGGCTATGCCGGGGGCTTTTCTGCAGGATGACCAGAGGATGTCATTTTATTAAGGAGAAGGTCTCAATTACCAGCTGCTTAGAATCCTTTGAAGCAGGGCTGCCTGCCCTTGTCTTGCCTCTTGACCCGCAGATCTTCCCAGACAGTTTGAGATGGACTGGCCCTGTGTTTGGTATTTGCCCATTGGCTTTGCAGAGTCAATTTCTCATAGGCATTTCTACAACCCTAGCAGAAGCCATTTGGATGGATTTCGAAAAGAAAACAAATATGTCTTAGGAAATACAGTAAGAATTAACATTGGACTGGGAAACCAGAACTGGGCTCTCTCTAGTCCAGGCTCTGGCACTAACTAGTAGTGTTACCTTGGACAAATCACTTCACTTATCCTGCTTTCATCTTTCTGGTCAGGAAAATCGAGGGAATTAAAGCAGGCAGTCTGTAAGTTCTTCTCTAGTGCTGCTACCCTGTGATGATGTGAAGTTAGATATTCTGTAGGCTAGAGACCTATGGGAGCCTAACTGCTTCCGTGAAGTGTGGGCTTCTTTCCACAGTCAGTAACTCAGGGTAATACATTGTGTGGAGGAGGGAAAGACATGAACAGAGAGTGTTTACAGCTTCTCCTTGTTGCCTTTTAGTGCCTGAATAATACTACATTGAACAGCTAGGGAAAATAAACTTTGCTTTTCAATCAAGCTCTTGAATTTTAGTCCTCACAACCAAATTTAATATATGCAAAAATACCTTACTGAATGACAGTGCTGGAACCTCTCCAAAGGATAGCTAAGTGGCCTATTAAATTCCATGTTAAGCAGGTAGAGTGTGGAAGCACCCTAGGTGTGAAAAGGTCCTTTAAAATGTTCCTTCTTAACTTCTCATCCCTTCTTAACTCCCCAGAAGTTAAGAAGGGATGAGAGTAAGGTCTGGTGCCCAAGCTTGTTACATTGGTTTTCTTTTTTCCCTGAGTTTGTAAGAGATGAATGGTTCCCAGTGTTGTGGCAGGCTCTCCAGCTATGCTCTGGCTCACAGTGAAAGAAGACGTGGGGTTATCAGGCAGTTCGTCAATTGTGTAAATTAGTCTGCCTTGGAGATTAGTGGAGGAGAAAAGCAGGTCATCAGAGTTATGAGGGAGTCCGGTGTGTCCTCTTCCTGATTTTTCCCACAGATAAGAACACTTGTATGCATAGTATTTAATATATATAAAGGCTGGGTCCCATGCCTTTAAGAAATCAGGGTTAAGGAAGCTGTACAAATGTAAACTTTGAAGAAAAAGAATGAACAAAAGAGTACTGGAAAGTTGAATACATATGGCCAAACTATGTCACAAGCCAAAGGGCCAGTCATCTTTATAACATGCTAGCACAGTGGCTTACAGAATGGATTCTCATGCATACTCCTAGGACAAAAACACTAAAGGGACATACCCAGGAAATTCCTTTTCCTTAAATCAGGTTGAAGCAGCATATTGAGACCTGGGGAATCGTATTAGATTTCACCTTTAATCTCCCAGACGTCAATCTCTTTACAAATGGTCATTCTCAGAAAGGTACAAGTCGGGAGTGCTTTGGCATTGAGTTCCAAAGTGGCCTTTATCATCTTGATGACAATTTTTCCAATTTAGTTAACAGTTTATTCAGTTGTAAAACTATAGTGACTCACGTAGAGGTTTCCCTCTGTGTCAACAGCGAGGATTTTCAGAGCTTGGTAATGAGTTGGACAACTTTTCTGCCGCACTTCAAAAGAAGTAGTCAATCATGGGATAATATTTGTAGAATGTCAGAACTGGAATATGGCCAGATGCTAATCATCCTCAAATAAAACCCTTGATTAATTACAAAATGAATTATCCAAAAGTGACAAAATTTACTTGGGCCTTATTGAAGTTTTACCAGGTTACCTGCTCCATGCCAGGTGAACAGGAAGTGGGAAAAGATGTTCTTCTCCTTCATTAATGTTCAACTTAAAACAAACATACAAACAAAAACAAAAAAGCTACAGAGCTCACAAAAGATGGATGAGAGACCCTGTAAAATTTCATCCAATGAAGTCATTTTTTTTTGTACTTCCTGCATTTCATATCTTCCCTGAATGTGGGCAGCTGAAAGGTGTTTATAAAATATTTCTCAACACCAAAGTGAAATTTCTCCACAGCAGTCATAATAATAGTTCATTAAATAAATGGTATAAAAAACTGCTTGAACATTTCACAAGCATAAATGAATCACAGCAAGTCTTGGAGAGATACTACAAATTAATTAAGTGACCACAAGGACAGGATGAAAATCTGAAATTTGAAATTCAGATTTTGTAGGAGAATTGTAGGAGAATTCCAGCTATGAATCCCTTGTCAAGGTTGTCATCTGATTTTCTGCCGCTGAGAGGTTTATTGTTTATTGTTTATCTCCTGTTGCTTGGGTCATAGGTTAAGTTACGCCTGGGCATGTGAAAGTTCTGATAGGATCCATTGTTATTGTTGGGGGGGGCAGGGGTGCACCCTGCAGCACGCAGCATAGTACCTGGCTTATGGGATAGTCACAATCCATGTATTTATGAAACATGTATAACATTACTTCTTTAGATAAAAAAATTTCTCATTTATTCCTCATGATAACCCTATCAGATAGTCACTCTTATCCCATTTTACAAATGAGAAAACTGAGCCTTGGAGAGGTTAGTAACATGCCTAAGGCCATAAAACTAGGAAATGACAGAACTGGAATTTAAATCCTGGGCCATATGGTTTTAGAGTCTGTGATCTGTGCTCCTATGCTGTGTTGCTTCTCTCAATAAATCTTCCTTGAAATAAAAATAAGTCTTGTCTATGAAGAGTTTATAAAGCAAATTCACATATCATTTCATTTGATTGTCAAAGTACCCAGTAAGGAAGGCATAGCTATTCCCATTTTAGGATGGAGAAAACTGAGGCTTGGACAGGTGGATGATTTTTCCAAACTCACCTGGCTGGTAAGTTATGGGGGCAAATGGTTGGAACTTGGATGGCCCATGGCTTGAGCTCTGGCTTTCTTTCGGCCTTAGCTGCAGTGGAGTAGTAACTGTTATGAACCAGATTCCACTGCACTCTGCCCGTTTTATTTCTAGCCCCCTCCACTGGTTTTCACTTCTCCTTGAGGTCAGTAGTTACACTCAAATGAAATGAGTGGGGAGGGACTTTTGCATCAAAGCAGGTTCCTCCAAATACCAGCTTTTCTGCACTTTCTCTTGGTATGTCACCAATCTCTAGTATAGTTTTCTCCAACTCCTGCCCCATGCACAACTAGCAATCACTTATGGTGGGAATGGATTTGGGAAGTCAAAGTTAAGTAAACAATTCTTAGGTAGTGCTCTGTTTACCGGATACCTGGTTCATATCTGGACCTCAGTGCTTAAGGCTATAGCTTCAGAGTACTATAGCCCCCACCCCCATTTTTTACTGTGTCACCCTTTGAGTCTCAGGGAGCAAACTGCTTTCTTGTTTCAGTCCTGTATCCTTCCCTTTAGACTATGGACAGAAACTGTAACAAATTTTGGCTGAGTTCTCCACTTTTTTCCCCCATAGGAATCTTACTTTCAATGCAAGTTGTCAATCATTTCTCAAAAACCTAATCTTTATTTATACGTCTATTTATTTATATGCCATCTTGTTCCATAGGAGTTGAGGTAAATTAAAGGAAACATAAAATAATAAAATACAAGGAGAAAGTAGAAAAT
This sequence comes from Lagenorhynchus albirostris, assembly GCF_949774975.1. Taxonomy (NCBI): domain Eukaryota; kingdom Metazoa; phylum Chordata; class Mammalia; order Artiodactyla; family Delphinidae; genus Lagenorhynchus; species Lagenorhynchus albirostris. Next base: position 54,585,008 of record NC_083101.1, on the reverse strand, counting down.
AAAGATTGGAGAAGATAGAAATTAGAATAGGGCAGGAGTTGAGGATAAAGAGAGATTTGACTTCTAGCTTTTTAGCCAGAAAAAAACAAATAAGAACAAAAACAAAATGTGAAATGCAGTGAATTTCAGAATTCTTGTTGATGAAGAGGAGGATAAAACCCTTTAACTCTAAAGGAAAATTCTCACTTGAGGCTGCTTTCAGATGGTAATTCCCTATGAAAAGCATTGTAGGTACTGTGGTTATAAAGATGATCTTGAATCTTTCAGTCTAACAGGTGAGTCAGGCAAATTGAAACCTATGGAATAAAATAAATGCAGCTCAAGGGCAAGTCAGTGGGAGCGCCTAGGAAAGGAAGATCCATTTTGACAGGAGATTCCTGGTTGAGCTTTGAAGGAAGGATTTGATTTTGATTGAAGAGAATGAAAAGATGGGCATTCCAGCCCTAGGGAATGGAGTGAGCCAAGATCAAGGTTACGGGCTTGTGTTTGGGGAGAGACAGTCATTTGGGTCAAGTATAAGAAGACCAGTGTGGAAGGCAAGACAAGAAGAGAGCTTAGTATGAACCTGTGGCTTTTAGGAAGCTGGATGATTTCTGTGGAAGGGCTGTGTCCTGACCTTGCTTGGGGACGTTCATTCTGGCATCAAGGTGAAGATTGTGTCACAAAAGTGAGGGGCTGAATGAAGGGAGATCAGTTAGAGCACTGCTGCAGTAACAGAGAAGTGACCAGGTCGCAACTAGGCCAGTGGCAATGGAAATGAAAAGTAGAAAATGGAGAATCTATGGGAGCTAAAAGTTAAAAGATTTGGCCAAATGTGGAGGTTAACTAGGAGACAGATAGGAAGGGCAACAGGAGAAAGTTAGGAGGTAGGTTTGGGGTATGCTGAGATAATCCAGCATGCAGAGATCTGACTGAATCTTCTGGAGTCTTTTCTACTTTCATTACAGTATGATACACTGGTCAAGAACTTTGAGTTTGGTTGACTAAACCTGGTTTTGAATCATGTCTCACTAGCTATGTAATCTTCCATAAACAATCCAAGCCTTCATTTTGCCATTCGTAAAATGGGAATAAAATCTGCCATAAAATGGTGTGGTAAAGATTGAGGGAGAATGTGCACATTTGGAAAACACTTAGCATACCATGCAGCTGTAGTAAGCAGTCTTATTGAGATCATTTCTACTCCTGGTACTTTCAGGCTGGTCTTGGGCCTTCTCTTTGTACTTCTGCTCTGTTGTCTCATCTGCCATTCTATTGCAAACATACATTTCTCAAAACATATTCAGAGCCTCAGTGTCCTGGCTCATCTAGCAGTAATAGTACACACAGCAGCATGGTGAAGTCAAGCACAGTCTTGCTGCTGCTAGAGTATCTGAAGTGATGAAGACCCTCAACATTTGTGTTTTGGCCCTACCCACCACTAGGTGAAGAGGAGAGACACTCTAGGATACCAAGTGACATTCAGGTTCTGAAGGCAAGACTTTGCACTCTGTGATGTGAGGGTCTGCACTGCTAAAATCTTCAACCAAGAAGTGCTCTGGGTGAAGTTAAAGTGCCCCTAAGGACAGAGAAGCAGGCACTATTGAAAAAGGGAGTGCCAGGATTTCAGTGTCACTTGGTTTCCCAGACTACTTCTTGAAGACATGTAAATGTGACAGCCTGCAAAAGCAGCAGCAAAAGTGACAAGTGGTAGAAATTGTGATATGGTCTTCTGTGAGTCCCTGAGGGCAGCTAACACTAGGAGAGTGTCTCTCATGGGTCAGTGATTTGTTATAACATTCCTAATTATCAGGCGTTGTCAGCTGAGCTTCTTATTGGGAAATTCTCTTTCTAATTAACATATCCCTGCTCTGAACATGCTCACAGGTCTCTGCTAATTCAAGGAACGGTGGAAGAATGTACCAGGAGCTCAGCCTTAATTGAAAATGTAATAATTAGATTGTGGAATCCTACTTTTAATTGATAGAGCCAGATGTTCCTTGGTGTCTAACTTATTTTCTGATGATACTATGCCCTGACAGAACTAATAAAGTTTCTGGGAATCTGTTACAATTTTTAAAAAGTCTGTGACTCAGTCTCAGTCCAGAAGTGGAGATAGGACCCATATCATTCCACTTGTCTTGGATCCTTTGCTTGAGTTGTTGGAGAACTAAACAAGTCCCTGTGTTGTCATGCACATGAATGGAATGTTATTTCATCTGAAATAGCCTACCTTCACTTTCAAAGTTGGTTAAGTAGTATATTAAAGGACTGACAACTGCCAGACACATCATCACCCTTCAATTTGGACAAAAGGGGCCCTGTGCCAATCCCATACTTGAACTTCAATGTGCATATGAATCACCTAGAGATTTTGATTGAGTGGGTCCAATCAAAATCCCAGTGGGGCCTTGGATTCTCCATTTCTAGTAGGCTCCCAGGTGGTGTTCACTCTCGTGTTGGTGGAGCACACTTTTGAGGAACATAGCTCTGAAGGACCCCACTCTGGCCCTTCTCCATCTTCTCCCTTCCCTGTGGGATAAGGAATCCACAGATCCAAGGAGATGTGCCTACCCACAGCCTGTGCCCCCTCCTTCTAGACCTTGCTTTAGGTACTTAGAGTGCTAGAATTCCCTGCCCAAATGGCCTAGCACCTTTTTCTAGAGTCTTCTCTGACCTCCTTCTCAGGTTCATTCACCTGAAGTGGGTGAACCCCAGGTCTGAGGGGTTGCTAAGAGGCAGCTGTTGTGGATGTGTGTTCAGTGCCCCTTGTGGTATAAGATAGAACTGAGGTGGAAAGAAGGGGAAAAAGTCAGGGTATGGGTGGCTCTCCTGGCACGGCTCTATTCTAGTGCAGAACCCTGAGAAGTTGAAGAAGTCTATGTTCAACCTGGATTCCAGCCTCAGGTTCTTTGAGGAACTTAAAAGGAGAATGCCATTATCAGTAGAGACTGGGGGCGTCTTGTGGACAGGAGTTGCCTATCTTGAATTGGATGGGGTGAGCAGATACTTCATGGCGTATGATATATGGGCCTCCATTTGTACTCTTGCTCCTGTCCTACAAATGTTGGGGTAGGTCTAACTGGAAGATGCCTTATGACCCCAACAGAGAGAGATCTTCACCCCTTCATCATTTGATATTTTGCATACATTTATTTTCCTTGATACACATTAGAAATATGCATATTTGTTATGCTGCTCTATGGTATACAGTCCTACACCTTTGTTTTATGGGCCATTCTGCCATCCTTAAATATATTTATCAGCAGACAAATTCTTTTAAAAGTAAGATTTTTTTTAAAGTTATAAAAGTTAATACAAAATTTTTAAAAATTATTCTCTGAGGAAGAAAATAAGATGATATGCTTTTACATTTTATGATTTTGGTAGATTTCAGTAAAAGTTGGTTCTTTTTGGTTAGACTAGTGAGGACCGAAGTTCCCAGCTACAGATACAGATTATAGGAGCGATGCTGAGTGAAAGGAGTGAAGGGCCTTCTGCTGAACCCAGCACCTTGTGTCCTGCTTTAAGTTTTCATCTGCACTTTTGAAACCTCCTTCTGTATGCAGTGAACATCTGTGTTAAAGGACCCTCAGGCCCAGCACAGCAGGCACTCTTAGCAGGGCTCAAGGCTAGGATCTAGCACTTCGGATGGGGATCTCCCTAGGTATCCCTTGCTGCTCAATGCTCCTGTGCTGCCTCTGTCTGAGCTTCTGAACACCGCACCCTTCCTGCCAAGGTTGAGAGGGCCTCCTGGGTTCTTTGGGTTTTGCTGAACTTAACCTTCTATCTATCTAGATTCGGTATCTGCCAGGCTTTTTAGGCTAGTTGAATCTAGGCTTCTTGCCTCCTATATATTGGCATGAAAAATGAGAGTTTAAAGAGAATGATTTCAAACCTTTATTGGGTCACTGAAGAGAAAGAGACTGGAACCACTGGAGCAATTTCTAATTGATTTCTCAGTTGAATTGCTTATTTGTTTTCTTTTCACCTTTATCTCTGGGGGTAGTTCTTTCTTTGGCACCTATGAGCAGTTTCTTTTTCCTTTTTTGCCTCCTCTTTTTTATCCTTTTTTCTTTCTTTAATCTTTTTTTTTTTGACATTTAAAAATATTGACGTGAGAGCTAACACCTATCCTTCTCAAACTCTTCCAAAATATAGCAGAGGTAGGAACACTCTCAGACTCATTCTATGAGGCCACCATCATCCTGATACCAAAACCAGACAAAGATGTCACAAAGAAAGAAAACTACAGGTCAATATCACTGATGAACATAGATGCAAATATCCTCAACAGGGCTTCCCTGCTGGCGCAGTGGTTGAGAGTCTGCCTGCCAATGCAGGGTACACGGGTTTGTGCCCTGGTCCGGGAAGATCCCACATGCCGCGGAGCAGCTGGGCCCGTGAGCCATGGCCGCTGAGCCTGCGCGTCTGGAGCCTGTGCTCCGCAACGGGAGAGGCTGCAACAGTGAGAGGCCTGCGTACCGCAAAAAAAAAAAAAAAATCCTCAACAAAATACTCTCAAACAGAATCCAACTGCATATTAAAAGGATCATACACCATGATCAAGTGGAGTTTATTCCAGGAATGCAAGGATTCTTCAATATACACAAATCAATCAACGTGGTACACCATATTAACAAATTGAAGGAGAAAAACCATATGATCATCTCAATAGATGCAGAAAAAGCTTTCGACAAAATTCAACACCGATTTATGATAAAAACCCTGCAGAAAGTAGGCATAGAGGGAAATTTCCTCAACATAATAAAGGCCATATATGACAAACCCACAGCCAACATCATCCTCAATGGTGAAAAACTGAAACCATTTCCTAAGATCAGGAACAAGACAAGGTTGCCGACTCTCACCAGTATTATTCAACATAGTTTTGGAAGTTTTAGCCACCCCAATCAGAGAAGAAAAAGGAATAAAAGGAATCCAAATCGGAAAAGAAGAAGTAAAGCTGTCACTGTTTGCAGATGACATGGTACTATACATAGAGAATCCTAAAGATGCCACCAGAAAACTACTAGAGCTAATCAGTGAATTTGGTAAAGTAGCAGGATACAAAATTAATGCACAGAAATCTCTGACATTCCTATACACTAATGATGCAAAATCTCATTTTTTCCATTTACCATTGCAAGAAAAAGAATAAAATATCTAGGAATAAAGCTACCTAAGGAGACAAAAGACCTGTATGCAGAAAATTATAAGACACTGATGAAAGAAATTAAAGATGATACAAATAGATGGAGAGATATACCATGTTCTTGGATTGGAAGAATCAACATTATGAAAATGACTCTACTACCCAAAGCAATCTACGGATTCAATGCAATCCCTATCAAACTACCACTGGCATTTTCCACAGAACTAGAACAAAAAATTTCACAATTTGTATGGAAACACAAAAGACCCCGAATAGCCAAAGCAATCTTGAGAACGAAAAATGGAGCTGGAGGAATCAGGCTCCCTAACTTCAGACTATACTACAAAGCTACAGTAATCAAGACAGTATGGTACTGGCACAAAAACAGAAATATAGATCAATGGAACAGGATGAAAGCCCAGAGATAAACCCACGCACATATGGTCACCTTATCTTTGATAAAGGAGGCAAGAATATACCGTGGAGAAAAGACAGCCTCTAAGTGGTGCTGGGAAAACTGGACAGGTACATGTAAAAAGTATGAAATTGGAACACTCCATAACACCATACACAAAAATAAACTCAAAATGGATTAAAGACCTAAATGTAAGGCCAGACAGTAACAAACTCTGAGAGGAAAACATAGACAGAACACTCTGTGACATAAATCACAGCAAGATCCTTTTTGACCCACCTCCTGGAGAAATGGAAATAAAAAGAAAATAAACAAATGGGACCTAATGAAACTTAAAAGCTTTTGCACAGCAAAGGAAACCATAAACAAGACCAAAAGACAACCCTCAAAATGGGAGAAAATATTTGCAAATGAAGCAACTGACAAAGGATTAATCTCCAAAATTTACAAGCAGCTCATGCAGCTCAATAACAAAAAAACAAAGAACCCAGTCCAAAAATGGGCAGAAGACCTAAATAGACATTTCTCCAAAGAAGATATACAGATTGCCAACAAACACATGAAAGAATGCTCAACATCATTAACCATTAGAGAAATGGAAATCAAAACTACAATGAGATATCATCTCACACCGATCAGAATGGCCATCATCAAAAAATCTACAAACAATAAATGCTGGAGAGGGTGTGGAGAAAAGGGAACCCTCTTGCACTGTTGGTAGGAATGTGAATTGGTACAGCCACTATGGAGAACAGTATGGAGGTTCCTCAAAAAACTACAGATAGAACTACCATACGACCCAGCAATCCCACTACTGGGCATATACCCTGAGAAAACCATAATTCAAAGAGTCATGTACCAAAATGTTCATTGCAGCTCTATTTACAATAGCCAGTACATGGAAGCAACCTAAGTGTCTATCAACAGATGAATGGATAAAGAAGACGTGGCACATATATACAATGGAATATTACTCAGCCATAAAAAGAAACTAAACTGAGTTATTTGTAGTGAGGTGGATGGACCTAGAGTCTGTCATACACAGTGAATTAGGTCAGAAAGTGAAAAACAAATACCGTATGCTAACACACATATATGGAATCTAAGAAAAAAAAAAAAGGTCATGAAGAACCTAGGGGTAAGACGGAAATAAAGACACAGACCTACTAGAGAATGGATTTGAGGATGTGGGGAGGGGGAAGGGTAAGCTGTGACAAAGTGAGAGAGTGGCATGGACATATATGCACTACCAAACGTAAAATAGATAGCTAGTGGGAAGCAGCCACATAGTACAGGGAGATCAGCTCGGTGCTTTGTGACCACCTAGAGGGGTGGGATAGGGAGGGTGGGAGGGAGGGAGACGCAAGAGGGAAGAAATATGGGAACATATGTATATGTATAACTGATTCACTTTGTTATAAAGCAGAAACTAACACACCATTGTAAAGCAATTATAGTCCAATAAAGATGTTTAAAAAATATTGAAGTGAAATTCACATAACATATAATTAACCATTCAGTGTGCAGTACGTTAACCTATTCTGGACATTTAATATAAGTGGAATCATGTAGTATGTGATCTTTGGCCTCTTTCACTAACCTTTTTGAGGTTCGCCCACATTTAGCATGTGTCACTACTTCATTTCTTTTTATGGCTGAATAATAGTCCACTGTATGTATGTACTACATTTTGTTTATCCATTGATGGACTTTTGGGTTGTTTCCACCTTTTGGCTGTTGAGTAGTGAGTAGTGCTGCTATGAATGTATCTGTAGAAGTATTTGTTTGAATACCTGTTTTCACTTCTTTTGAGTGTATACCTAGGAGAGGAACTGCTGGGTCATATAGTAATTCTATGTTTAACTTTTTTGAGGAACTGTCTTCCACAGGGGCTGCACCATTTTACGTTCCTATCAGTAATGCATGAGTGTTGCAGTTTCTCCGTACCATTCCCAGCACTTATTTTCCATTTTTATTATAACCATCCTGGTGGGTGTTTGAAGCGGTATCTCGTTGTGGTTTTGACCTGCATTTCCTTAATGACGAATTATGTTGAACACCTTTATGAGCAGTTTCTTGCTGTCGGTACATGATGTTATGAAGTCAGTGAGTAAGATACAGTTCGTAGTGGAATATTTGAACGAAACACAGCTCAGCATTTCTTGCCTCATCCTAGCTTTCTGTATGGGCTGTTAACCTCTTGGGGAGTGCGAGTTACATGAATTCTTACTGCCATGCCATCAAGAATGGTAGGGAGCCACTCATGTTGGTCCAGTGGGAAAAAAAGACCTGTTGGTCATTTCTAATTTCTATTCCTGAGGAGCAAATAGTATTAGAGTTGGCTAGATGAGAATTTTTAAAATTTATTTTCTGAGGATCCTAAGGGTTTCTGTGATCGTTTTTAAAGTACTGAGGAGGATATCAGTGCCGTTTAAGTTTTAGATGTATTTTTGGGAAATTACTGGTTTGTATTTTAAGTGTGAGTGATGGCAGTTACTTTCAGAGTTAAATAATTTTTCTTCTTACTACAAAATACACTTCTTCTTGATGTCCTCACAATCTAGTACCACACTAGAAAGCAGATATGATGAGTTTCATTCAGATACGAATGTGTAAATTTTCCCCTTTTTGTTCTAAAGTGTTTGGATAAAGAGTAAGAAGAAAAGAGAGCCCAACACTGTCCTAGCAACATATTGACATTGCTGTCAATGTATTTATTTTTATAACTTACTGTCCATTTGGCTTAGCTGATTAGCTGCAGTATCCTGCATTCCCATTTGCCTTTTGCATGTGTCAACATTATTAAAAAGTTACTTGATTCAAAAGCAGGCAGATGTAATCTGTGGTGTTGGGATTCAGGAAACAGGTTATTGTTGCAGGAGAAATGGCTGGAATTGGGCCACGAGGGGGCTCCTGGAGGACTGGTTATAATCTTTTCTGATCTAGGTTACATGGGTGTGTCACTTTGTGTAAATTTAGGGAGTTGTTCCCTTATGATTTATGCTCTTTTCTGTGTGTATGTTATATGTCAGTAAACGTTTTATTAAAAAACAAAAAGAGGGAAAGAGCCCTGCTTCTTCCTCAATGTGCTGTATGTTCTGGATTGTAATATAAAGACTGCATGATTTGAGAAAATGGGGAAATCTTTGGTCCTGATAAAGGGAGAAAAAAGGAAGGAAATTGATTTTGGGGAGTCATGCATTATATTACATAATGCATTATCTCATTTGGTCTTCACAGCAATCCTGTGGCATTGTATGTTATACCCATCTTGCAGATGGAGAAACTGAGACTTAGAAAATTTAAGAAATTTAGGGAGGCTCATATAGCTTTCTGTAATGGAGTCAGGAATTGGCCCTAGAGCTGATGTTGCAAAGTTCTCTGCAGTACATGGTGTCTTTGTAATCTAGTCAGTGTTCAATTACTATCTCCTCCTTTGTAATCTAGTCAGTGTTCAATTACTATCTCCTTAATAGGTGAGGGAGTTAATTAGGAGAAGGAAAGTGCTATGCTGCTCCTCTAGTGTGGATCTGGTTTGTGCTGGTTTGGTCTGGTACAGTTTGCAGATGGGTCCTTAGAAATGGAATTGACAGGACCCCCACCCACTAGGTTCCCCTTTCTCTCAACTCTGAGCTGGTCTTCAGTTGGACAGAGCTGAGCAATCTTGAGAGATACTGACAGATTGACGGCCTGTTAGCCAGAGTGTACCTGTCCTGTGAGGGTTCCACCAGGGCTCTTCTCATTTAGAGCTGGGTGTCTGAATGCCTCGACCTTCTGGAAACTGGCAGGAATAATGGACTGGTTGGGACGCTGAATTGAACAGGATCCTAGTGAGCTGTCAAATGTGATTACTGAAATGGTTTCAGTATGAGCTTATCAGACTGTTTAGGAACAGAGAATAAGCACAGTACATGTTATTTATGGCGTTCACACTTTTGCAGCTAGAAACAAAATATAGCATGTCCCAGGCTCAGATTTAAATTAGAATATTCTGGCGTGCACAGATTAACTGAACAATAGATTTGAAGGATAAGAAAGAGCCTCAAATTTAGAGGAGGAGAGAGGGAGAGACAAGCAAGAGCCAGAGTGAGAAAGAGAGATTGAGGAAATGTGTCTAATTTTACAGTGCAATTTGAAAATGTTTCAGTCCTCAAATGAACTGGTTGTCCTTTACCAACTGTGGGAATGGGAAAGGCATTCTAGTATATCCAATTGTGAACTATTTTAGTAAAACTCCTGCTGTGAACCACTGCTGAGTTACATTGTTTTCTTGTGGCTTACAGACCTGTTTAGGTAGATCTTTCAGTATCTTCTGTAGTTGTTTTAGTGACTTCGAAAGGACTAAGGTTTGTTCAATTAAATAGATGTGTCCTGTTAGCCAGGTTACTAAAATTGTATTCTGGTGGATTGTTAACTACCGTATCAGTGAAACTGATTGTAGTGTAGCAGATGAGTGTGTGTTTGTGTCCTGAAGATTGGTTGACTTGTATTTATTGTTGAGAGAAAGATGGGGCAGGTTTGAGATTTGAAGTAGCCTCACTGCTGACCCCCCCCCCACCTACCCTGCAGGCATCTGGCTGGTGTGACCCACCAACATATGTCCTCAAAGCCTGGGAACCCAAGGCATTTGGAGTCAGGTAGACCCAGCTTTGAATCCAGCCCCACCTTTTACCAGCTGTGTGATTTTTCTCTTTCTCTGATTCCCTCTTCTCATTTGTAAAAGAGTGATAAAACCTAAGTTGAAGAGAGAGTGTGAGAATGAAATTAGATAATATTTACAATGCCTGATCAATAAATGTTAATTTTTTTCACTCATCTCCTTTCACCCCTGGTAATTTGAATGGATGAAATAATACTGGTAAAAGTTTAGCACATATTTTAAAAATAGTCTAATAAGTATGCTTAAAGAAAATGGATGTTAAAATATCTTCTCGTTGGGAGGCTCTTAGGTTTGGAAGTTCATTACAAAATGATTAATATTTTACTGCGTTATTTTATGTAAACTGCATTGTATATACTGATGATTTTTTTCTTATTTGCATGTTTGTCTTTGTGTATACATATATTTTATAGATACAAAATATATAATATACATTATAATTATATATTTTATATATATAAATAATATGTGTGTATCCTTTTTTGGGCCACCTCAAGTGTTTTTTAGAAAATGGAAGACAATAAAGAAATTTAAAATACATAGATTTTTATACTTTTGATGAGCTTTCACACTTAAATGCATATTAATAAAACTGACTTCAGTCATTGTTGCTTTAGGATTACAGAAAAGCATTTATTCACATACACAATGATAAAAGTAATTGTGTATTTGCTAGGAAAAAATTAATGGACCTCTGTTTATGGGGCTTAATAATTGAGACTGTTTGACAGCGAATCTACCGGCTTATTGTTTCTCAATAAATACTAAATGGGTAAACCCTCTCTTTGCAACTAAAATAGTGATGTCCTAGCTATCCAGGGATGTTGTGGGCCTGCTTGGTGAAGTACTTGTGCATTTATAACCTTGATGTTGGAAGAAAGCCTTTTTGGCTGTGTTAGGCAGTTGGGCTACTGTGGTTATATACCAGAGACTGGGTAGATTATAAACAATATAAATTTATTTCTCATAGTTCTGGAGGCTGGGAAATCCAAGATCAAGATTCAGTGTCTGGGGCTTCCCTGGTGGCGCAGTGATTGAGAGTCCGCCTCCCGATGCAGGGGACACAGGTTTGTGCCCCGGTCCGGGAAGATCCCACATGCCGCGGAGCGGCTGGGCCCGTGAGCCATGGCTGCTGAGCCTGCGCGTCCGGAGCCTGTGCTCTGCAACGGGAGAGGCCACAACAATGAGAGGCCCGCGTACCGCAAAAAAAAAAAAAAAAAAAAAAAAAGATTCAGTGTCTGGTGAGGGCCCGATTCCTTATTCATTGACGGCTGTCTTCTTACTGTGTCCTCACATTGTGGAAAGGGCACAGGAATTCTCTGGGGTCTCTTTTTAAAGGGCACTAATCCCATCCATGAAGGCTCCACCCTCATGACCTAATAAGATGGCCCCACCTCCAAATACTATGATAATTGGGGATTAGGTTTCAACATATGAATTTTGAGACGGACACAAACATTCAGTCTATAGCATAGGCTAATCATATTCTTGGTTTTTACTATCTGAAGTTGATAATGTTCTTGGGAACTGTGATTTGACCCAAAACATAAACAAGGGTATATTATATTAAAATTTATTCCTCTCTACCATGACTTTTGTTTTTAAAAATTATTTGCAACATTTTATCCTAATTGCAATACAGGATAACACAAGTCTTTTTCTCTATTGATTATTTCAAAAAAAGAAAACTTTCATTTATAAAATTCCCCATGGGCAAGAATCATGAATTATGTATTCACAGTATATTTCCTACCCCTGAATTCTTAGAAATTTTTATTTCCTTTTGAGCTGATAATAAGGCCTCCATGGGCTATTGAATCTTCTTTAAATTTTTAATTATATGAGACTCATGATTAATTTTATCTTTTTATCTAAAAACGTGGACCAAAGCATTGTATAGATGGTCTAATATGTGGAGACTTCATTTGTTCAGCCATTCATTCACTTATTCATTCATTTCTTCTTTCAGCAAACATTTGTTGAGTATATTCTGTTGCTCATTGCTGTGTTTAAGTGCTAGGAATCCAGTGCTGAACAGGACAGGCATGGCTGCTGCCCTGTGGAGCTTACCAAACTGTAGGGGACGTGAACACCAGTCAGAAAATCACTGGACTAAATTTATCCTCTCTGTGATAAGCAGAAGGAAGCAATCTAATCAGGAAAGTTGAGGAAGGCCGTCTGAAAAAGTGACAGTTGACCTGAGATACGAAGGAAGAATAAACGTTAAGTAGTTTCTTGCCTATGAATTCAGAGTCCTGGCCTCCATTTTGCCCTTTTGAATCTGTACAGTCTCCGCAGCAATTATAAGGAGCACACCTCCTCCCCTGCACTCCTGTGTAGTATGAGGCAGGCTGTCTATACCATACACTCTGAGTTCCCCCACAACTAATCTTTGTGAGAAATATGAGAAGTGAGGAGACAGAGTTTTCTGGGCCAACGTTTAGTTCTACCCTAATTAAATGTAAGCATTGGCACATGGAGCAGCCCCATCTGTGCCTGCTACCTTTGCTGCTCCAAAACAAATGGGGCTGATTCAGGAATAAGTGTGTTCCTACAGGGATGAAAATAAATAAATAAATAAAGAGGAAAAGAAAGAAAGAAGAAAAGAAAATTAATTAATCCACTCCTTATAGTCACTATCATGACCTTCATTTTTTGTTTGTTTGGTTTTTTGTTTGTTTGTTTGTTTTTGCGGTACACGGGCCTCTCACTGTTGTGGCCTCTCCCGTTGCAGAGCACAGGCTCCAGACGCGCAGGCTCAGCGGCCATGGCTCACGGGCCCAGCCACTCTGTGGCATGTGGGATCTTCCCGGACCAGGGCACGAACCCGTGTCCCCTGCATCGGCAGGCGGACTCTCAACCACTGCGCCACCAGGGAAGCCCACGACCTTCATTTTGATTCTTGATGTGATGACAACCATATCTGCAGCTTATACAACCATGATACTAATTAGAATGGAAACATAGCACTTTTGATAAACTTTCTCTTTGAGAAGGTTTATTTAATTTCTCTTTACAATCTCAGTCTGAACAGCTACAGACAGGCCGGGGGGCTGCATGGATTTGACTGGATGAAAGCAAGTGACCTCTTTTTGGCTCTCGCCATCATCACTTTGGGAAAAATTAACCTTCACTGAGTAAGACGTACTATAAAACTGTGCTTCTTAAACCATGTGTGGAGGAGGATCAGTTTTTTCTTTTTGCATTTTAAGCCACTGTAAATGGAACATGGCCCTCCTGTTCATGGCTGGATTCACCAGCTGTGTTTGACAACACTGGACCTGGTCTGTACCCTGCTCTATGAGCTTCTCAACACTCTGAATTTCTGTACTTATCTCACTGAGTGTCAGTAACAAATAGTTTGTGACCCAGCACTGGGTCACAAGCATAGTAATCCTAATGCTTCTGTATCAATGAGAGAGCAATGAGGTGGGAGCACATCCAGAGCTGAGGAAACTTTCTAGTTGCTGACCTCTTGTGGGCTAAACTCTATTTCATCTTCTTTCCCCTAATCCCTTGCCTTTTCGAAAACCTAAAGTTCAAGCTCAGGATTGCCATGGCTTTCAGAAGCAACACTACCTGTATGGCCCACACAACGTACCATGTTCCTCAGCACAAAGAGGGTTTTGGAGAAGTTCTGAGACTTAGAGTCCAGAGTTTTTGTCAGTCCTTACAGGCATACCTCATTTTATTGTGCTTTGCTTGATTGTACTGTGTATTGATACTATAATTTTCACAAATTGAAAGTTTGTGGCAACCCTCCACTGTCAGATGATGGCTAACATTTTTCAGCAAAAAAGTACTTTTCAGACTAAGGTATGTCGTGTTCTTTTAGACATAATGATATTGCACAGTTAGTAGACTACAGTATAGTGTAAACATAACTTTTATATGCACAAGAAACCAAAATATTCTTGTGACTTGCTTTATTGTGATATTTTGCTTTATTGCAGTTGGTCTGGAACTGAGCCCACAATATCTCTGAGGTATGCCTGTATGTGTTTAGGAACAAATGCAAACATTTCCTTGGTGACACTTTTTTAGGGTCGGTTGGACAAGCTAGCAGGCTCACTCTAATCTGCTTCCAGGATGTCTTTGAAAAGCAATGAAAAATATCAGAATGGAGTTACATTTAGATACAATTCTCTGAAGAGTTGCAATGCCTAATGCTGTGCTCTGAACTGCACAAAATTTAAGCTAAAAATGAGAACTTACTGTTGACTATCAGGAGTTTAGAATCTAAAGTAAACAGTGTAGATAGCTCAAACTATATATTGTGTCAGATAAGGGCCAGGCAGTTTCACAAAATTTTGAGTATGTTTTAAAAAAAGATTTGATAACTGGAGTTTAGTATGCACATTGTTTCCTTTAGAAACCCTTATAGTTTATTTTCAAATTTATTGAGGTATAATTTATGTATATAATAAATTATATCCTTTTAAAGAGAGAATGCAAGTTGTTTCACACCTGTATATGCCCATGAAATCATTGCTCCAGACAAGATACAGAGAGCATTTTCATCACCCCCAAAAGTTTCCTTATTCTGCTTTGCAATCTGTTCTTCTCTCAGTCTGCGATCCTAGGCAACCGCTGATCTGGGTTTTGTCACCATAGATTAGTTTACATTTTCTAGAATTTCAGATGAATGGTGTCTTACAGTATGTACTCTTTAGTGTCTGGCTTCTTTCTCTACTATACGTGCCTTGAGATTCATCCATGTTGTGCGTCTCAGTAGTTCATTCCTTTACAATGCTGAGTAGTATTTCATTTTATGGATACAACATATTTTGTTTATCCACTTTCCTGTTGAACTGTTACCAGTTATTGACTATTGTGAATAAAATAGCCATGAATATTTTTGTACAAGTCTTAATGTGGACATATGTTTGCATTTCTCTTGGGCACATACCTAGGAGTTAAATGTCTGGGTCATATGGTAGGTATACGTTTAACTTTTTAAGAAATCAGGACAGAGCATTTTTGGGTAAATTTAGCCACCAAGCAATGCATACACATTTGCATTTTAGAAAGTTTAATTTTTATACATGAATGGATAGAATCAGGTTGGGGGGGTAAGGATTTTCTGTAAAAATGCATGCTGAAATATGCTCTTATAAAATAGACTTTCAGAACAGGGAAAACTGAGATATGAATAGAGTGAATTCTAATCATATAGTTATCAAACCAAGCACAGGACCTGGGGCTTGAATTCCTCCGTTTCCTAGTTATGTGACACAGACCAGTTGCTCAACCTCTCTAAGGCCTCCATTTGCGTATCTGTGAAATGGGGATGATAGTAGTAGAGTGACAGTTCAGAATGTTGCCGTAAGAATTAAATGCAGAAGTCCAATGGTCTTACTAGCACAATGTCTAGGCATAGCAAGTCTTCAGATACTAAGTTGTTGACATCTCTGTTGTATTTAAGAAAGTATCTGAACAAAACCATCTGAGAAGTGCATAAGCTGCATTGGAGACAAAAAAAAAATTGAACTGCAATTCAGCATGTTTTGCTTGTGATTATATGTATCTGATTTCTGCTCTTTGACTAAGCAGTGCACCAGAATTACTACTTTAGGAGCTTCAAATTGTAGAAACACGTTGCTCCAGATAAACAGAAAAGACCTGAGTTGCTTTGTGAATTATCCAAGTGATGCCCAGCTGGTCACATCTTGAGTTCAGGAAAAAGTACAGACAGCTTGGCAAGTGCTTCAGCAGCTTGCTTCTGACAGAAAACCAGAAGCTCCTTAGAGCTTGCTCAGGGAAAATCTCTAGGCCCTCAGGTGTATTTTGTTAGGAACCTGGAAAGAGCCTCTTTATGTTAAATGCAATGTTACATTATATTAATTAAAAATGAGATTCTACCTGTGTTAAATTGTTGAACAGGAAATTTGACTGGGATACAACTGAAGCTTGTATTTGTAAACCACAAATAAATAATGGGTAGCCATCCAAGGCTGAAGTTACCTCATGTCAGGCAGATCTGAAGCTACATATTGCCATAGCTGTCGTATTCTGTGAAGTTGTGCTGTGTAGAGGATGAAATCTTGTCTCTATCTGCTGGTGGCATTAACTCATTAAACTAAGCATTAGTCAGATAAATTTGGCCAGGAGGGGTTTTGCAAAGAACAGAGATAAATTTCTTATTCAGTTGCATCAAAACCACCAAAAAAATGTTATAAATTATTTAAAAATGAATATGAATTACTAAGTTAGGTTTACTCTTTGAATTATCATTTTTTATTTCATTGCAAAAAGTTCAGAGTTAGATATCTGAATTATAGTGCCTAACTTGGGCAGAAGTTAGAATTAGTAAGTCTAAAGATTTCCATGCAGTTACTCAATATATTTTCATATGTAAAAGTAAGATATATATATATATTTTTTAATATCTTAACATACCTCTGGATCAGGAAGAGTATTTGTCTTCATAAGAAATGAGAGAGCAAAAAATAATTTGAGCCTTTGGAATATATAAAAAATTTTTTTAAACATCTTTATTGCAGTATAATTGCTTTACAATGGTGTGTTAGTTTTTGCTTTATAACAAAGTGAATCAGCTATACATATACATATATCCCCATATCTCTTCCCTCTTGCGTCTCCCCGCTCCCACCCTCCCGAACCCACCCCTCTAGGTGGTCACAAAGCACCAAGCTGATCTCCCTGTGCTATGTGGCTGCTTCCCACTAGCTATCTATTTTACATTTAGTAGTGTATATATGTCCATGCCACTCTCTCACTTTGTCCCAGCTTACCCTTCCCCCTCCCCGTGTCCTCAAGACCATTCTCTAGTAGGTCTGCGTCTTTTTTCCCATCTTGCCCCTAGGTTCTTCATGACCTTTTCTTTTTTTTTTTGGATTCCATATATATGTGTTAGCATACAGTATTTGTTTTTCTCTTTCTGACTTACTTCACTCTGTATGACAGACTCTAGGTCCATCCACTTCACTACAAATAACTCAATTTCATTTCCTTTTATGGCTGAGTAATATTTCATTGTATATATGTGCCACATCTTCTTTATCCATTCATCTGTTGATGGACACTTAGGTCGCTTCCATGTCCTGGCTATTGTAAAAAGACCTGCAATGAACATTTTGGTACATGACTCTTTTTGAATTATGGTTTTCTCAGGGTATATGCCCAGTAGTGGGATTGCTGGGTCGTATGGTAGTTCTATTTGTAGTTTTTTAAGGACCCTCCATACTGTTCTCCATAGTGGCTGTATCAATTTACATTCCCACCAACAGTGCAAAAGGGTTCCCTTTTCTTCACACCCTCTCCAACATTTGTTGTTTGTAGATTTTTTGATTATGGCCATTCCAACGAGTGTGAGATGATATCTCATTGTAGTTTTGATTTGCATTTCTCTAATGATTAATGATGTTGAGCATTCTTTCATGTGTTTGTTGGCAATCTGTATATCTTCTTTGGAGAAATGTCTGTTTAGGTCTTCTGCCCATTTGTGGATTGGGTTGTTTACTTTTTTTGATATTGAGCTGCATGAGCTGCTTGTAAATTTTGAAGATTGATCCTTTGTCAGTTGCTTCATTTGCAAGTATTTTCTCCCATCCTGAGGGTTGTCTTTTGGGCTTGTTTATGGTTTCCTTTGCTGTGCAGAAGATTTTAAGTTTCCTTAGGTCCCATTTGTTTATTTTTGTTTTTATTTCCATTTCTCTAGGAGGTGGGTCAAAAGGATCTTGCTATGATTTATGTCATAGAGTGTTCTGCCTATGTTTTCCTCTCAGAATTTGTTACTGTCTGGCCTTACATTTAGGTCTTTAATCCATTTTGAGTTTATTTTTGTGTATAGTGTTAGGGAGTGTTCTAATTTCATTCTATTACATGTAGCTGTGCAATTTTCCCAGCACCACTTATCGAAGAGGCTGTCTTTTCTCCATTGTATATTCTTGCCTCCTTTATCAAAGATAAGGTGACCATATGTGCGTGGGTTTATCTCTGGGCTTTCTATCCTGTTCCATTGATCTATATTTCAGTTTCTGTGCCAGTACCATACTGTCTTCATTACTCTAGCCTTGTAGTAGTATAGTCTGAAGTCAGGGAGACTGATTCCTCCAATTCCGTTTTTCTTTCTCAAGATTGCTTTCGCTCTTCAGGGTCTTTTGTGTTTCCACACAAATTGTGATTTTTTTTTGTTCTAGTTCCGTGAAAAATGCCAGTGATAGTTTGATAGGGATTGCATTGAATCTGTAGATTGCTTTGGGTAGTAGAGTCATTTTCACAATATTGATTCTTCCAATCCAAGAACATGGTATATCTCTCCATCTATTTGTATCATCTTTAATTTCTTTCATCAGTGTCTTATAATTTTCTGCATACAGGTCTTTTGTCTCCTTAGATAGCTTTATTCCTAGATATTTTATTCTTTTTGTTGCAATGGTAAATGGGAGTGTTTTCTTGATTTCACTTTCAGATTTTTCATCCTTAGTGTATAGGAATGTCAGAGATTTCTGTGCATTAATTTTGTATCCTGCTACTTTACCAAATTCATTGATTAGCACTAGTAGTTTTCTGGTAGCATCTTTAGGATTCTCTATGTATAGTATCATGTCATCTGCAAACAGTGACAGCTTTACTTCTTCTTTTCCGATTTGGATTCCTTTTATTCCTTTTTCTTCTCTGATTGGGGTGGCTAAAACTTCCAAAACTATGTTGAATAATACTGGTGAGAGTGGGCAATCTTGTCTTGTTCCCAATCTTAGTGGAAATGGTTTCAGTTTTTCACCATTGAGGACGATGTTGGCTGTGGGTTTGTCATATATGGCCTTTATTACGTTGAGGTAACTTCCCTCTATGCCTACTTTCTAGAGGGTTTTTATCATAAATGGGTGTTGAAATTTGTCAAAAGCTTTCTCTGCATCTATTGAGATGATCATGGTTTTTCTCCTTCAGTTTGTTAATATGGTTTATCACATTGATTGATTTGTGTATATTGAAGAATCCTTGCATTCCTGGGATAAACCCCACTTGATCATGGTGTATGATCCTTTTCATGTGCTGTTGGATTCTTTTTGCTAGTACTTTGTTGAGGATTTTTGCATCTATGTTCATCAGTGATATTGGCCTGTAGTTTTCTTCTTTGTGACATCTCTGTCTGGTTTTCATATCAGGGTGATGTTGGCCTAGTAGAATGAGTTTGGGAGTGTTCCCCCCTCTGCTATATTATGGAAGAGTTTGAGAAGGATAGGTCTTAGCTCTTCTCTAAACGTTTGATAGAATTCGCCTGTGAAGCCATCTGGTCCTGGGCTTTTGTTTGTTGGAAGATTGTTAATCACAGTTTCAATTTCAGTGCTTGTGATTGGTCTGTTTATAGTTTCTATTTCTTCCTGGTTCAGTCTCGGAAGGTTGTGCGTTTTTAAGCATTTGTCCATTTCTTCCAGGTTGTCCATTTCATCGGCATAGAGTTGCTTGTGGTAATCTCTCATGATCCTTTGTATTTCTGCAGTGTCAGTTGTTACTTCTCCTTTTTAATTTCTAATATGTATTGATTTGAGTCTTCTCCCTTTTTTTCTTGATGAGTCTGGCTAATAGTTTATCAATTTTGTTTATCTTCTCAGAGAACTAGCTTTTAGTTTTATTGATCTTTGCTATCGTTTCCTTCATTTCTTTTTATTTCTGATCTGATCTTTATGATTCCTTTCCTTCTGCTGACTTTGGGGTTTTTTTGTTCTTTCTCTAATTGCTTTAGGTGTAAGGTTAGGTTGTTTATTTGAGATGTTTCTTGCTTCTTAAGGTAGGATTGTATTGCTATAAACTTCCTCTTAGAAGGATTTGCTGCATCCCAGAGGTTTTGGATTGTCGTGTTTTCATTGTCATTTGTTTGTAGGTTTTTTTTTTTTTTTTTTTTGTGGTACGCGGGCCTCTCACTGTTGTGACCTCTCCTGTTGTGGAGCACAGGGACGCGCAGGCTCAGCCGCCATGGCTCACGGGCCCAGCCACTCCATGGCATGTGGGATCTTCCCGGACCGGGGCACGAACCCGTGTCCCCTGCATTGGCAGGCAGACTCTCAACCACTGCGCCAGCAGGGAAGCCCTTGCAGGTATTTTTTGATTTCCTCTTTGATTTCTTCAGTGATCTCTTGGTTATTAAGTAGTGTATTGTTTAGCCTCCATGTGTTTGTATTTTTTACAGATTTTTTTCCTGTAATTGATATCTAGTCTCATAGCATTGTGGTCAGAAAAGATACTTGATACGATTTCAATTTTCTTAAATTTACCAAGGCTTGATTTGTGACCCAAGATATGATCTATCCTGGAGAATGTTCCTTGAGCACTTGCGAGGAATGTGTATTCTGTTTTATTTGGATGGAATGTCCTATAAATATCAATTAAGTCTATCTTGTTTAATGTATCATTTAAAGCTTGTGTTTCCTTATTTTTTTTCATTTTGGATGATCTGTCCATTGGTGAAAGTGGGGTGTTAAAGTCCCCTACTGTGATTGTGTTACGTCGATTTCCCCTTTTATGGCTGTTAGTATTTGCCTTATGTATTGAGGTGCTCCTATGTTGGGTGCATAAATATTTACAATTGCTATATCTTCTTCTTGGGTTGATCACTTGATCATTATGTAGTGTCCTTCTTTATCTCTTGTAATAGTCTTTGTTTTAAAGTCTCGTTTGTCTGATATGAGAATTGCTACTCCAGCTTTCTTTTGATTTCCATTTGCATGGAATATCTTTTTCCATCTGCTCACTTTCAGTCTGTATGTGTCCCTAGGTCTGAAGTGGGTCTTTTGTAGACAGCATATATACGGGTCTTGTTTTTGTATTCATTCAGCCAGTCTATGTCTTTTGGTTGGAGCATTTAATCTGTTTACATTTAAGGTAATTATCAATATGTACGTTCCTATTACCATTTTATTAATTGTTTTGGTTTTGTTATTGTAGGTCTTTTCCTTCTCTTGTGTTCCTTGCCTAGAGAAGTTCCTTTAGCATTTGTTGTAAAGCTGGTTTGGTGTTGCCTGAATTCTCTTAGCTTTTGCTTGTCTGTAAAGGTTTTAATTTCTCTGTCAAATCTGAGTGAGATCCTTGCTGGGTAGAGTAATCTCAATTGTAGGTTTTTCCCTTTCATCACTTTAAATATGTCCTGCCACTCCCTTCTGGCTTGCAGAGTTTCTGCTGAAAGATCAGCTGTTAACCTTATGGGGATTCCCTTGTATGTTATTTGTTGTTTTTCCCTTGCTGCTTTTAATATTTTTTCTTTGTATTTAATTTTTGATAGTTTGATTAATATGTGCCTTGGCGTGTTTCTCCTTGGATTTATCCTGTATGGGACTCTCTGTGATTCCTGGACTTGATTAACTATTTCCTTTCCCATATTAGGGAAGTTTTCAAGTATAATCTCTTCAAATATTTTCTCAATCCCTTTCTTTTCCTCTTCTTCTTCTGGGACCCCTAAAATTCGAATGTTGGTGCGTTTAATGTTGTCCCAGAGGTCTCTGAGAGTGTCCTCAATTCTTTTCATTCTTTTTACTTTATTCTGCTCTGCAGTAGTTATTTCCACTATTTTATCTTGCAGGTCACTTATCCGTTGTTTTGCCTCATTTATTCTGCTATTGATCCCTTCTAGAGAATTTTTAATTTCATTTAGTGTGTTATTCATCATTGTTTGTTTGCTCTTTTTTTAAAAAAAATCATTTATTTATTTATTTATTTCTGGCTGCATTGGGTCTTCATTGCTGTGCACGGGTTGTCTCTAGTTGTGGTGAGAGGGGGCTACTCTTTGTTGTGGTGTGCGGGCTTCTCACTGCAGTGGCTTCTCTTGTTGCAGAGCACGGGCTCTAGGCGCTCAGGCTTCAGTAGTTGTGGCACACGGGTTGAGTAGTTGTGGCTCACAGGCTGTAGATCACAGGCTCTGTAGGTGTGGCTCACGGGCTTAGTTGCTCCGTGGCATGTGGGATCTTCCTGGACCAGGGCTTGAACCCATCTCCCTTGCACTTGCAGGTGGATTCTTAAGCACTGCACCACCAGGGAAGCCCCTGTTTGTTTGCTCTTTAGTTCTTCTAGGTCCTTGTTAAACGTTTCTTGTATTCTCTCCCTTCTATTTCCAAGTTTTTGGATCATCTTTACTATCATTATTCTGAATTCTTTTTCAGGTAGACTGCCTATTTCCTCTTCATTTGTTAGGTCTGGTGGGTTTTTACCTTGCTCCTTCATCTGCCATGTGTTTCTCTGTCTTCTCATTTTGCTTAACTTACTGTGTTTGGGGTCTCCTTTTCGCAGGCTGCAGGTCCGTAGTTCCCGTTGTTTTTGGTGTCTGCCCCCAGTGGCTAAATTTGGTTCAGTGGGTTGTGTAGGCTTCCTGGTGGAGGGGACTAGTGCCTGTGTTCTGGTGGATGAGGCTGCATCTTGTCTTTCTGTTGGGCAGGTCCATGTCTGGTGGTATGTTTTGGGGTGTCTGTGGCCTTTTTATGATTTTAGGCAGCCTCTCTGCTAATGGATGGGGTTGTGTTCCTGTCTTGCTAGTTGTTTGGCGGAGGGTGTCAAGTACTGTAGCTTGCTCGTTGTTGCATGGAGCTGGTTCTTGGCGTTGAGATGGATATCTCTGGGAGATTTTCGCCATTTGATATTACATGGAGCTGGGAGGTCTCTTGTGGACCAATGTCCTGAACTTGGCTCTTCCACCTCAGAGGCACAGCACTGATGCCTGGCTAGAGTACCAAGAGCCTGTCATCCACACGGCTCAGAATAAAAGGGAGAAAAAAAGAAAGAAAAAGATAAAATTAAATAAAGTTGTTAAAATAAAAAATAATTATTGAAAAAATGTTTAAAGTAATAAAAAAAGAAAGAAGGAAAGAAGAGAGCAACTAAACCAAAAAACAAATTCACCAATGATAACAAGTGCTAAAAACTATACTAAAAAAAGAAAGAAAAAAAAAAGACGGAAAGACAGAGCCCTAGGACAAATGGTAAAAGCAAAGCTATATAGACAAAATCACACACAGAAGCATACACATATACACTCACAAAAAGAGAAAAAGGGGAAAATAGGTATATATCGTTGCTCCCTAAGTCCACCTCCTCAATTTGGGATGATTTATTGTCTATTCAGATATTCCACAGATGCAGGGTACATGAAGTTGTGGAGATGTAATCCGCTGCTCCTGAGGCTGCTGGGAGAGATTTCACTTTCTCTTCTTTGTTCGCACAGCTCCTGGGGTTCAGCTTTGGATTTGGACCCGCCTCTTAATGTAGGTCGCCTGAGGCCATCTGTTCTTCGCTCAGACAGGACGGGGTTAAAGGAGTAGCTGATTCGGGGGCTCTGGCTCACTCAGGCCGGGGGAGGGAGGGGTACGGATGTGGGGCGAGCCTGCAGCGGCAGAGGCCGGCGTGACGTTGCACCAGCTTGAGGCGCGCCGTGTGTTCTCCCGGGGAAGTTGTCCCTGGATCCCGGGACCCTGGCAGTGGCGGGCTGCACAGGCTCCCCGGAACGGGGTTGTGGATAGTGACCTGTGCTAGCACACAGGCTTCTTGTTGGCGGCAGCAGCAGCCTTAGCGTCTCATGCCCGTCTCTGGGGTCCGTGCTGATAGCCTCGGCTCGCGCCCATCTCTGGAGCTCATTTGGGCTGCGCTCTTAATCCTCTCTCCTCGCTCACCGCGAGACACAGAGGCCCAAAAAAGTCTCTTGCTTCTTCGGCAGGTCCAGCCTTTTCCCCGGACTCCCTCCCGGCTAGCTGTGGTGCACTAACCCCTTCAGTCTGTGTTCACGCAGCCAACCCCAGTCCTCTCCCTGGGATCTGACCTCTGAAGCCCGAGCCTCAGCTCCCAGCCCCGCCCGCCCCGGCGGGTGAGCAGACAAGCCTCTCGGGCTGGTGAGTGCTGGTCGGCACCGATCCTCTGTGCGGGAATCTCTCCGCTTTGCCCTCCTCACCCCTGTTGCTGCGCTCTCCTGCTTGGCTCTGAAGCTTCCCCCCTCCGTCCCCCGCAGTCTCCGCCTGTGAAGGGGCTTCCTAGTGTGCGGGAACCTTTCCTCCGTCACAGCTCCCTCCCACTGGTGCAGGTCCTGTCCCTATTCTTTTGTCTCTGTTTTTTATTTTTATTTTTTTTGCCCTACCCAGGTTCGTGGGGGAGTTTCTTGCCTTTTGGGATGTCTAAGGTCTTCTGCCAGTGTTCAGTAGGTGTTCTGTAGGAGTTATTCCACATGTAGATGTATTTCTGATGTATTTGTGGGGAGGAAGGTGATCTCTGCATCTTACTCTTCCTCCATCTTGAAGCCCCCTCTCAGGTTTATTCTTTAATAGTCTACGTTATCCAGTTTGAACCAACCCCCCAACTTGATTTTTATTCTTACCATAGATAATACAGGATATATAGTCTAGTATAGCAAATTATGGTATATATATATATATATATATATATATATATATACACACACACACACACACATATATACACACACTATATATAATATAGTAAAATTGTTAGGTAGCAGTCTCAGCAACCTGCAAGTCCTTTCAGGGACTTATCCAAGAATTGCAGATGCTCAGTTCCTGTTACTCTTGAAAAAACTTTGCATCAGACCTGTGTCTTTTTTAATCCCTACGACCCACTGCTTTCTCTAGTGCACAGAAATCTCTGAGCTGCTGTATTTTTGGCACTGTGAGCAGGTGGAAGTTGATTTGTGGTGAGTGTTACTGTGGCTGTGATCAGGAGATGCGTGACCAGTATCATTTGCTTATATCAGGGTGACAGCAAGGAAGATTTTGAAATGAATCCACCATGTGTGCTGCTGCTAATTATTTACTTTGTTCAATGCAGCTTGGCACTAATTCTCACAATATCAGACATTTATAATCTGGTGCTATGTAAATGACTGGGGAGAAGTCTGAAAAGTGTCTCATAGCTGGAAGCTCAGGCTTATTGGAAAGTTATTAAATCTCATGGTTAAAACCAAGGTGAAAAGCCTGGTATCAGAATCCATGTTACTAAATAAGTGTTTGGTGTGTGACTCTCTTCCTAAAGATCTTAGACTGCACATGAAGCCAACCTGATTGGTTTAAAGGGTGAAAAGTCCCAAAGACTTTTTTAAAAAATTATGTTTCTCTCATACTAAGAAAAGGATTTGGTGAAATTTCCCTTAGATTGACCAGATGTTTTGGTATGATATAAATGTAAACAGACAATGGCATGCTTGGTTTGAGAGGGGCCTTGACAACTCAAGTCCTTGCGAGGAAGAACTGCAGTATACTCACATACAAGCCTCATTTATGCCAGTTCTAAAAACAAATAAATGGACTTTCCCATCTATTACCCACCTCTTCTCACCCCACGCTGGCCACAAGGGCTCCTGTTCCTCCTGCACACAAGACTGTCTCCTGACTTAGCATCCTTGCACTGGCTGCTCCCTCTATGTGGAAATGCCCTCTGCCCTCATCTACTAACTCTCACCTCCTTCAAGGCTTTGCTCAAATGTCACCTTCTCCATGAGGTATACCTTAGCACCTGATTTAAAATGGAAACCCACACTTTCCCTGCTCTAACTTTCCTTTTTTACTATAGTGTTTACCAACTTCCAGCATGCTGTAGAATTTACTTACTTACTGTGCTTCTTGCTTTTTATTGGCCTTTTCTCCCCATACCTCTCCCTGAGGGCAGAGTTCTTTGCTGTGTTGTTCACAGATGGGTCTAAGTGGCACATAATAGGCACTCAATAAGTATTTGCTAAGTGAATAAATTTATGGTATGAGCACTGGTAAAAAAAAATATCTTGGGTGGTAAGGTTGCCAGACCCTGAGCTGTCTGATGTAATCCCAGAGATGTGCAGGCAGAGTCTGTTCCTATCTTTGAATTTCTTTGCTAGATGCATGATGTCAGGCAAATGACTTGACCTCCTGGGCCACCATTATTTTCTGATAATCCCTGGGGATTCTTGTGAGGGGCAAAGAAGTCACAAGTATGAAAGCACTGTTTAAACATCCTGTATGAACTTTGATCCTGTGTTACGGAGTTTTAATGTTCCAAAGAATCAAGATTATTTCTGTTTTCACCAAATTCTTAACTATCATGTTTTATGTTGCATTGAATGAATCAAACTAGCATTTATTGACTGCCTGCTAGTTGACACTGTGCTGGGTACCTTCCACAAGTCACCTCATTGCTCCTCACCACCACTGCATGAAGTACCTGCTCTTACCTCATCTGCAATAGGAATTAAAGGCCCAGAGGGGTACACACAGTAAGTAGGATGTCTTGAATTTGAACATCAGCCTGTGTCATTCACAGATTCTTCATGTTTGTTCCTCTAAGCGAGAATACATGATTCTTCTTTTCTAGTTAGGAAAAATTGGTCTCATTAGCTTACTGCCGTTTATATTCTGTCCCGCTATCATAGTGATTCCTGAGGGGCATGTATCAATATCACTGGGGACACTCTTTTTCCAGGTGTGTACACCTGCCTCCCTGGGGATTGGGCCTCATTGCCACAGCTATTACTGAGGGGACTATGGGTTTAGGTCGAAGATAGTTTGAGAGCTATTGCACTTTTGATTTGAAAGCTACTCTCTTAAGTCACCCTCCTTAGCTTCTCCCTTCTCTGAGCCCCCTAATCCCAGTCAAGTTCCCAATTATAGCTAAGAATCTGTGAAGGCCCTGATATTTTAGCCTGTTTTACAGGCTTAATTTAATTCAAAGATGATAAACTGTGACTTAGAAAGAACATCCCAAGTGTTCCTTTAATTCATGAAAAAACAACCAGCAAAAGAGGTGATTCATCTTATTTCCTTCCTCAGTGACTTCTCTTTCAACTGTGGGTTCTGGGAACAGGTCTGTGTATCCTCCCCAGGGCTTCCTGAGCCAGGTCTTCTGTTACTGGCGAGGGTGGATGAAGAAGTACAGCCAAGAACTTACCTCTAAACCTCAACCTAATTGTCCTATTTTTATATTCAACATCCCTCCTATTAAGACAGGACAAAGGTCACAAACAAGTAGCCAAGTTTATTTCAGTTTCATCCCTCCCTCTTCCCTCCCTTCCTTCCTTTCTGCCTTCCTGTCAGGATACACTTGAAATTTTTGATTACTTTGTAGGAAGAGTTCTGCTTCTCTATCAGTCCAAGCATGCAAAAATCATGTGTTTATGAGGTTACCCACAGCCCTGACGTGTAGCCATGTTTTCATATTAGAAGTAGGTTCCCTGGGGGTGAGGCTGGGCCCAGGGGACAAGGCCTGCCACATTGGTTGGTCGGGAAGCAGCCATGTTAAAAAAAGATGGTGCTTTCAGTCAGTTTGGTCAGTACATCACACAGTCCTACTGCTAATGTTCCAACTGCATATTGAACTGATTGACCTTTGCATTCACACAATTTCTGCTGAATATTTTTCATCAGTCTTAGCACCCATCCTTAAATATTGTTGCTAGCATGTATTTTGAGGAGGGTATGTATTTTCCTCCTGCAACTTCTCAGCCTTTTCCACTGACTCACTTTGTCACCAGGCTATTCATTCACAGAGTTCTGTCTTTGCTTGTGGTACTTCCCCTATTGGGAATCCCCACAAACTTCAGATCTTTGCATCTCAACCCTAGCCACCTTTCACAGCCTCTGTCTGATCATCTCTACTCTGGGAAGATTTCTGGGACCGCCTGAAAGCAGAGGAGGTTTCTACCTTCTCCAAACAGTTGTCCTCACTCTCTGTCCCTCATGTGATATTCGTATACTCCCCGTGTTACTTGTTTGTGTGTGTGCATGCATGTGCCCACAGATAGATTGCTGACTTCTTGAAGGTAAAGACAGCATATCTTCTGTTTATTTCATGGCATCCAGCACCCAAATTGCATCATCTGTTGGGTGAAGAAGTACATACCACCTGCTACTCCCTGCTGCAGAGTGAAGATTAGTCAAGGAATAAACAACTTCTTGAGCTGGTTATAGTTACTAACCTAGAACTAAACCAGCATCTCTTTTTATTTTTCCAAGCAAACGGCTGCCACTATTCAGAGACAAGCATAAGGCTAGCTTGTCTAGCCAGCTGGTCTTGGCAAATATCTAAGTGGTGGTGTGTTGGGAAGAAGACTGAAACAATTTAGTGGTTTCTGAAAGGTAAAAGGTTTTCAGAGGGGAAAAAGGGCCAAGCTGCCTTTTTCAGAAGCACTCAGGACCAGATGACAGGCACATGATGGCCGATTGAATGGTTGTTCCTCGATGTTGGAAGCATTTTGCAATGTGATTGTTCAGCTTATGGATCGGGTATCAGAAGATCTCTCGGGCTGCATTGCCCAAGAGTGAGACCTCAGCAGCTCCTTGTGCGGTTTAAGTGTTTGTGTTCCCTTTAGTTATCATCTGATCATATGCCAGCTTGTAATGAGATTGTAGTGGCTTTGCACAACAATGGAGTCCTCAGAAGGCTGAGAAAACATGACAGAAACGGTGAGTGGCAGAATCCTTAGATCTCTCATTTAATGCTGGGTGATTGAGTGCGTCCATGTGGAGGAGTTCTTTCAAGTCAGCATCAGAGCAGAGCAATTTCAGAAAAATATCAGAGCCTTCCCCAAATGAGAAGGCATGGATGGGCAAAGGCACTTTTTTGCAAACAAGTTCAGAAATCTCAAGGCAGAGGAGTTGTATTGTTTTTCAGCATTAGGGAACCTTACTGTCATTTCACGTGAAATCTTCTAAAATGCCCCTTTGGTGTTTCTGGCCTGATGTATTATGGTGAGTTCATTCAGCCCCTTTGTTCTGTTTAGGAAGATATACTTCTTCATATTTATTTAGTGTAAAGTGGAAATGAGAAAATAAAGGAATCACAGAACTTAAGTTCCCAGAAAGAAAATGAGATAGTTTGACCAGGAGTTTTTTTTCAGTAACAATGGGAATTTCACTAGTTTCTGATACATTCTGACTTCATGGTTGACTCCATGTAAAATAGCTTCAGATGTGTGAAGCTTTTTATTGGATGACAGTGCTGCATGGCCACTGACTTTCTGGGTGACTGGTGACTAGTGGTTGGGGTCAGCCAGTCATTCACTGCACTCAGTTTACTTTGTTTTTGTTTTGTTTTGTTTTGTTTTAATATTTATTTGGCTGCACCGGGTCTTAGTTGAGGCATGCGGGGTCTTTAGTTGCAGCATGCAGGCTCTTTTAGTTGTGGCAGTTCAGTGCATATAGCAAATGAGAGTTCCCTTTGTCTTTTTTAGGCTGTAAGTATTTTGTGGTTAACGTCTCATTAACATAGCTTGATAAGACAATGACGTTATCTTGCTTTTGTATGAGCTTCCAGGAAAAGCAGTGTGGTGGAAAGAAGATTGATGAAAAAGTCAGAATCTTTATCTGGAATTTTCTCTTCTAGTTCTTACTCCCTCAAAAACCCCATGTCTGCACACGTCACCCTTCCATGATGTGGTGAACTAACTTTAATTTATCCTTTTGATTTCCTCTCAAATACCACTTCCAGGGAGCCTTTGCCTGATTTCCAGGTTAGGTCAGAATCCCTATCATGTGCTCTCATCATCAGACACTGTGTTTCTCTTCTGTAGCTTTTGTCCCACTTGTAATAATTTAATAATTCTTTAAATAGTTGTTTATTATCAATCAAATCTATTAGAATGAAAGTTCCATGAAGGAGAGGTCTATCATTGTGTTTTCTAATGCACAGTGACCTCTTCTAAGTATAAAAGCAGTCCATGAATATTTATTGAAGGAGTGAATGAACAGTGAGTGAATTGTCCCAGCTCTGCCATGATTCAGCCCTGTGATACTGGGTCAGTTATCCAAATCTTTCCTGGTCTCTGTGTGTACATCTGCCCTTCAAAGGCACTGGACTACATGATTTCTGTATTAGCTACCTGTGGCTGCCATAATGAAGGAACATAAACTGGGTGGCTTAAAAGGACAAAAATTTATTCTTTCACCATTCTGGAGGCTAGAAGTCTGAAATCAAGTCATTAGAAGGACCATGCTCCCTCTGATGGTTCTAGGGGAAGATCCTTCCTTGCCTCTTCCTAACTTCTAGGGATTGCTGGCAGTCTTTGGTGTTCCTTGGCTTGTAGCTGCATCACTCTGATTTCTGCCTTCATTTTCACATGGCCTTCTTCCCTCTGTGTGTCTGTGTTGCTCTTCTTCTTCTTAAGACACCAGTCATATTGTATTTAAGGCCTACCCTACTTCCAGTATTACCTCATCTTAACTAATTAAATCTGCAGAGACCCCATTTCCAAAATGAGGTCACATTCTGAGGCTCCGGGTAGACATGAACTTTGGGGAGACACTGTTCAATCCAGTACAACTTCTAAAGCCCCTTCCCAGTTTTTTGATTCTGTGACTTAGCTTTCTGTGATTCCATTCTCCCGTCTTCACAGCTCCACTCTCCTCATGCTGGTTTAAGAAATGTTTCAGGCTCAGTTGAGACAAAAGCCAGGAGTTGGTGTTGCCACCAGCAGGGCATGTATCAGAGCTTACTGTCTGGTAGGAAGTGTTGAGTCCCAATGGAGATCTTCTTCTTCTTCTTTTTAAAATTTTATTTATTTATTTATTTGGTTGCACCAGGTCTTAGTTGTGGCAGGTGGGCTCCTTCATTGCAGCTCACCTGCTCCTTAGTTGTGGCATGTGTGCTCCTTAGGTGCAGCATGTTTGCTCCTTAGTTGCGGCAGGTGGCCTCCTTAGTTGCGGCTTGCTGGCTCCTTAGTTGTGGCTCTCTGGCTCCTTAGTTGTGGCTCGCCAGTTCCTTGGTTGTGGCATGCGAACTCTTAGTTGCAACATGCATGTGGGATCTAGTTCCATGACCAGGGATCGAACCCGGGCCCCCTGCATTGGGAGCGCAGAGTCTTAACCATTGTGCCACCAGGGAAGTCCCCAAATGGAGATCTTCTTGATTCTTGGGCCCCATGTCAATTCCTTCTTCAAGTTTGTCTGCATTTCATTGCCCTTGGCTCTCTCAGAATTGTAGTATGCCCATATGGTACTTTTGCATGAAAGAGTAAAAGATGCCCCCTATGTTTGGCATTTCAGCTCCCATCACCCCTTCGCTGGGCATACTTGTGCTGCCCAGTTGTGTGCTGAGGCCTTGGCCTCTCCATTTTTTGACAAATGCCTACCTGGACTTGTGTTCCTCTTGCCTTGCCTTGCCTTGCCACTTCACACTTGAGTCATCCAGGTTTGCGTCTATCTGACCTGCCTGTGACTATACTAATCCTTGGAGTCTTTTTTGTCCTCACACAAGACATTTGCCACCAAGAGATCAAGCACTGACTAGAAAAGTGAAGGTAAAGGTGGCCTAATACTTTATACCCACAGAATAATAAGCTAGTAATAGTAGGTCTCGAGCCTGCCTATGTTCTCCGTTGGATAGAGAAGCCAAAGGAACATTTATTGAGGACCTGCTATATGTCAGGCCTTACATACCTGTTATAAACATCTAAATTTGTATACAGAGTAGGCATCTTATTCCTATTTAATGTATTTAAATGCAGCAATCATATAGAAACAATGAATTTCTAAGGACAGAAAATTTATTATATAATGAGAAAGTGTGCTTTGACTCTTAACATAATTGTTACTGCTTCCTTTGATATTGGGAATAAATGTCACAACAATCATCAAAAGAGAAAATATATAAGGAAGAAATGGAATTTGCTATGGAAGTGATTTTTAAACTTGTAGGGTATCTTAAAGTCTGTACTAGCTCATCCTCTGAGAAGTGTGTGCTCTGGTGTTTGGAGAATTGGGGACATGGGACATCATGGGCCACCAGAGATTATAAATCAGTTCACAGGCATCACCACACTGTGATCCCAGCTGCCACAGAGAGCTAAAGGTTCCCAAAGATAGTCACAGTTTTGCTCTATTCCTGTACAAGAAACCAGGGAGAGGTGAAGTTCCAACATGTGAAAAGGATTAGAAGAAAACAAAGTTCAAGAGAAATGGTGGCTGGGGCCCACCAGGTGCCCCCATTTCCTGACAGATCATAAAGGGACATGATCGTTTCCACAAAAATGTAAGGAAGAATGTTTTTACATAGTAGTTAAAGAAATAGGAATCTCGATGTCCTCAAGAAATTGTATAAATATATAAATAATAGCATCAAGAAGGGTTTTTATGTTCAGTTCCTTTGGAGAATTATTGGAGGAGAGTTGGGAATGATCATCAACCTTTTTTTTCTTTTTGCTCATGACACAGGTGAAAGAATAAATACAATAATTATCAAAAAGGATCTAGTTTGCCTAGATTTCTAGGCCCTGCTTTTGATCTCCATAATGTGCATTGACTGCTTTTATCTACACTCTTCTAATAATTATTAGTAACTCACTGATTCATTTATTTACGTGTATTTTTCAATGCTCCTATCTGCCAGACATTGCAGCGATTGCTGTGGAAAGATTGGAGTTGTAGAAAACATTGTTCATACTTAAGGGGTTTACAGCCTAATATTAGAGTACGTATGAGCAGGTAATGGGACAGTGGTTTAGCCCCTATACTTATGAAATTGCTTTGAATGACACAAACAGTGTTAGAAGGGTTTTTGTTGTACTTTAAAACTTTTTCTTTGTTCTCCCCATGATGTTTGCTTTACAGGCAGGCTTTCTTCAAATGGAAGCAAAAAATATCTCAGTGCCTCTAGTACTTCCCTCTCTACTGTCACCTTTCCGACTTCTGCCAAAATTAATCATTTTTAATGAGAATTCTCAACCATAAAAATCTGACTGTGGAAATCAGTGCTGGAAAGAAAGACCAGTCTCTTGGTGGGTACGTCAAATCAATTTTTTAAAAATGTTAAAAGATTTGCCCAGTTTCCTGTGAATAGCTAGAGTTTTATGAAAGTCATAGCAAATGAAGTGAAGTATGGGGACAAGATATCTGTCCCACCCAAACCAAACTCACCAGATGAAAGCATTACCAAAATCAATTAGAAAAATAATGATCATACAGCAGCTCCCTCCTAATTGGTGAGGGCAACTGGACCAGAAACAGCAGGCTGGGAGCAGTTCAGTGCGTTATTCACCAGATAGATGGGATGCCAGATCTTTGGCCCCCTCCCCTGCTTGGGAAGCTTTATATTCTAGACCCTTTGTGAGTGGGCTACCTATCATATCTGTGAATCAGGGAGAGCACTTTGTGGTGCATAGCCCAGCGTCTGCTCTCTGAGGCCTTGCTCATAGGACCAAAGACACTTATAGACCACCCAATGCCATGTGCCTCTCACCAAGATGTGTCACCTTATTTTCTGTGTCTTCTGGGCCTTGCTTCTGTTTTCATCTGCCATTTGACTATGAAAATCTTGAGAACAGAGACCCTGATTCTTACTGAGCCCTTTCTCTCCCCAGGGCCGGGCACAGTGCACCTTACAAACCTGCTTCTCTAGAGCGATCAATCAACAGTTGTTTGCTACCTTCTCTGGCTCTGGGAGTACTTCCTCCAGACTTCCAGTTTAGCACTTTGTATGCATGGAACTGGTGTATATTTTAGGATTCTTCTCTTAGTGCAGGGATTTACAAACAAGGTGTTTCAGAGGCTTAGGATTCTGCAGGTGTGGGGAAGAAGTATGAGCAAGTGGTAAGCCACATGGGCACCCCCTTCACCCAACACCTATCTATCTTGAGAAGCTCCACTTTTACCTGTTTTGTACTTTGGGATTTTCTTTGCAAATAAAGGTTCTATATAGATACACGCATAAATACACAATCCATCCATCCATCCATCCATCCATACATGCATATCAGTGCATCACTATTCCCAGGAACACTTCTGATAGTAGGATTTTAGGAACTTGATCAAGTTAATGGGTTCATAGTTAGAGTCTGGTCTGGAAAACAGGACCCACCCACTCTAGGTACTTTAAGAAGGAGGGGATTTCGTACAGGAAATTATGCCTTATAGAACCATTGGACAGGCAAGTGGAGAAAGGCTCAGGGAAAACTGCATCTGGCTTTCCAAAAATTAAGAGGGTCCAGAAATCAAAAGAAAGAGTCACAGATGACCTCAGTCCTTTAGCGCACCACAGCAGGGACTTTGCAGGAGAAAGTCTGGAATCTGAGGCAAATTTCAAGTCTGTTCTTGTACGTGGCTCCGTTTGCTATTCCTAGAGGGGAAAATGGCTTCTCCTTCTCTTCTGTTTCCAAATTTGCACAAGATGACTCTCACTGGTAGGCTGTAAAGGTGGAGCCCTGCTGGTAGGGATTCTGGAAGAATGGAATATTTCCTGAGCTCCTCTGGAGGAGAGGAATGCTTACGATAGGCCAGACACCATTCTGAGTGTTTTCCACATATGAAATAAGTTAATATTGGAGCCACCTGATAAATGGGAGCCATCCTCCCATTTTACAGCTGAGGACACTGAAGCACAAAGATCAAGTGACATGGCTAAAGTTATCCATCTTGTAAGTGGCAGAGTTGGGGTTAAGAGCCCAGGCAGTCTGGGGCCTGAGTCTGTGCTCTTGACCTTGACACCAGTGGTTCTCAATTGGGAGCTGTGCTAGGGGACAGGGGACATGTCTGGAGATATTTTTGATTGCCACAACTGGAGAGAGGGGGTTGCTACTGGAGTTCAGTCAGGAGAAACCAGGGATGCTGCTGAACATCCTGCAATGCACAGGACAGCTTTTTACAGTGAAGAGTGATCCATCCCAAAATGTCAATGGTGTGAGGTTGAGAACCCCTTCTATACACCATGCTGAGTGTGAGCAGAGGGGCTTCTCCTGTTCTTTGGTGTGTGCCACTTGAGAGCCTAGTGTCCTATGCCCTGGGTTGAGGTGGCCAGGCCCTTCCCCTTTCCCCAGCTCTACAAAGGACTGCTTCTCTCTTTGCAGTGAATCCAGGTGGACCTGGCTGAGGTCAGAGGATGGGAGGCCCTCCTGTTCCAGAGACTGCCAGGTCCCTTAGTGTTTGGCCCACACCTTTGGCGGTGCCTAGAGCGTTTTTCAGATACAACATTTTGTCTCTTCCTTCTCCTCCTTGCTCCTCTTGCTCCAGGATTGTCATTCTTCTGCCAAATACAGCACAGACCCACGGGGAGCCTTAGAGTAATCTTAGATTACTCTAAGCCTCCAGTCATGGCCCCACCAACCCAGGCAGCATGAGTGTGCTTCTACCCCTTCCCACAAATGGCCAGCATGAAGCCAGTCCCACTTCTGCTCTCTGCTGGGAAGTTTGTGGAGGGCTATGGGATCCAGGGCTTGGGCCATGGGCTGCACTTGCTGGCCCTCAAGAACACTACCCATCTTCTTGAGCGGCAGCTGGTGCCTGTCACACGTGTCCTGGTGGCATCTCTGTTGGAAGTGAGGAATGATCCATGCCAGCTGGCTTGTCAGCTGTCAAAATAAACAGTGAGCATGAGCTACCTTGTGTCTGCAGCGCAGCTGAGGGGCTGTCTTTGCACACGGGCTGTGCGAGGGAGGTGGGCAGCCTCCTCACGCTCCATATGAGCAATTTCCATTCTGTTGTTTTCTCTCACACATGGTGTTCTGGAACGGCTCTGGAAGGAGAGAGAGGGAGAGAGACTGACTCAATGTTTTAACTTAGATTCTGTGAGATTCATCTATGGGTGCATCCATTTTCTTGTGAGTAACAGGAACGCCTCTTCTGTATCACAGAGTATCAACCCATGAAGAACTCTAATGCTGTGGTGGAAACGGCACTGGGCTGTGAGTTATGACTCAATGGGGTCAAGTTCATGACCATGGTTTTCTCACCTCACTTCTCCTCATCACGATTTCCTCCTCTGTAAAATGTAGATATTGGAACAATATCACCTTTAAACTTTCCTCCAACTTTAAACATCAGTGGCTTTAGAGTTCATTTCACAGCATTTAGACTAGGGTCAGAAGCTTCCAGATCTCCAGCCCGTAGCCTTTTTGACTATGTCACAGAATTCACATAAGCAACATGTGGAGCCAGTCCTCTGAATCGCTCTAGATGAAGAGATGAACGTGGAGTGCTCTGAGAGTCACCCCCGGCCACATACATCAGTCCTTACCCCCTGTGTTGAAAGATGTCAAGTTAAGGATAAAATAAGATAGTGTAACCCACGTAGAATTCTGCAGGCCCTGCCTGTTTTATCCAGGGAGGTACTGTGGGGGGCTAGGTTTGAAATACACTGGGAGCATTTTGGACAACTTCTGTCTGCCTCTTCACCTAGGAATAGAATGAGAGCAGGGAAAGGCACTGGCCGCTATAGCTGGGATCAGTGCTCATGTTGGAAGCTGATGACAACTTCTGAGCCCACATGAAAGGTTGGACTTGTCCTGGCCGAGCAGTTCAGAGCCACTAAACAAATGTAATATGAGGGCCTACTGTGAGCCAAGCGCCGTGCGCTGGGTCAGGCCTTTGGAAGTGATCCTGAGGAATCTCAGAGCGTACCCTTCTGAGCCATGTAAAAATAAGGCCAAGCCTTCTCTCAGCCACTCCCAGGCCCTTTATAGTCAACAGACTTTGCAGAGACTGGGAGGGTTTGTTGGATAGAGAGAATTTAAGAAGCTGTGGAATTAAGGGCGTGCTTTGGGCAAGTGAGAGCTTAGGTGCAGAGGGATCAGGCACATGCAGCCCTGGTGTACACACAGAAGCATGCTGACAAAAGACTGGCCTTTGGTCCCAGAGCCTTGGCTGTCTCACAGAGGCCTGGGGCGATACCCCTAGGGACACTGGGTACATCGCGACATTTGGAGGTAGGCAATAGCCTTAGGAATGTCTGTGATTGCCACCGAAGTCTTTATCTCTCCAAAGTGAGAATATACATCGGTACTTCTTGATTTGTAGCTTATGGATATACTTAAAAAAAAATTATATATGTGTGTGGTCTTTCTTTTATATCTTTCTTATGTGTGTATGTCTGCCCACGTGTGCAGGTAAGAATTTGTGTATATCATCAGCTTTTCATAGTTTCTGAAATTCTACCACTAGATATTCATTTCCTTTAGTTTCTTTAGATTTTTTTCTTAAATTGTCAATAAATCCCCACTGAAATTCCAACTATCCCTGGGACTGTTAGCATCATATTTCTTTTATAATTGGCATTTTAGTAGGGATTGATCTACCTCTTAGTTTTGGCAGGGGACTGAGAAGATGGCATCCGGGGAGAGGGGTGCAGCCGGCAGTGAGATGAGGGAGGTGTCCTTGAACCAGGAAGAGGAAGAGGGACATGGAGAGTGTTGGACTTTATTTTTCACATTAGCCTAAGTGGTGGGAAGTAGGGGTCATACCACCTAAAGCTCAGAGCTTGGCTGTTTTCCTGTCCAATCAGCCTAAATCCTGGATGTCCCCTGTCTTTTGGGGGCCCCTGAAGCAGGACAACACCCACCAGGCTCAAGCAGGGCTGAACCGAGGGCTGTGAGACCCTGTGGAGTGTTTGGATTAGCAGCTGGCTTCCTGTGCTCTTCTCCCAGTAGTCTGTCCCTCTAGGAAGATGTGTCAGATTCTTGGTCTCAAGGCTTGTGCCCCATAAACAAGAACCTCCAAGTGACTTCCCAGAATGCTGCGGGTTACCAATGTATTGTCATTTCATTTTGGCCCACAAAGAAGTACATTAATGACATTGGGCCTTGGCTGTTAGCATTTGCCTCTTTCCGGGGCAGCTTGGATCCAGGACTTTCTGATCTGTCACCTCACAGTGTTTCTCTGGGTCAAAGAGCACCATTAAGAGTTTTTTATAGACCTTCTATCTATTCCTACGTTTTCCCTTAGCCTTCACTATTACTGAAATATAGTGTCCTACCCCAAAATGTTGGGCTTTAGAAGTGCGAGCATGGGTTTTAGAACCAGCCAACTTGGTTTTTAAATCTACGCTCTGTCACGTTCCTGCTAAATAACCTCGAGCAAGTCTTTTAAGCTCTCCAAGCCTCAGTATTTTCATCTATAGTGTGGAGATGATGACTCTTAGTTCATAGGATTGGTCTGAGTACTTAAGGTATGTATAGTGCCAGGCATTTGTTAGTCAGGAACATGCCTTGGTTCCCCTTCCTTTCTCTGCTCCTCACCCACAATCCATCCTAGGTCTTCAAACCTTCCTCGTCTCACATATGCTGAAGGTATGACTTGAATTCAGTGATGACACATATTTTTTATAACCTAGCCTGCAACTAAGTTATATTCTCATCTACTGGTTTGCCCCTTTGTTCTATTTTCAAAATTTCCATACGGATGGTTAAATGTGGTTTAGAAACACTCCCGTTTTCTTGAATCATATGAGTAACTGTAGTTAAAACCAGTGCTTAGAATAATCCATTAAGGGAGCGTTCATGCTATTTACCTGTCAGGCAAGGAGTGTGAAAGAGAGAATTTACAGCAAAGAGCCTAACACTGTAGATCCAGGCAGGAAAACCTGCATTCTGCCCAATTATTTTGGCAGCTTTTGTGGAAAGTCTGTTGAAAGCAGGATGAGAAGAAGGTAGTTCAAGTGTTTTCTTCCCATGATAGCTGCGACTTGAAGAAGTGAAGCAGCAGGAAGGAAGGACCTATGTGGGTCTGTAAAGATGTTATGTCCGTGTGCAGATACACATGACTTTAACCTTTGTATTGTCTCACATTTCCGCTCATCCTGAAGCACTGACCATAGCAGTACTAATTCAATAAATGGCTAAGAGACAACTGAGGGGGAAAAAACTCCACAGAGCCCCAGATAGAATTCTTTGCCTGACGCATGTGTGT
This sequence comes from Lagenorhynchus albirostris, assembly GCF_949774975.1. Classification (NCBI taxonomy): domain Eukaryota; kingdom Metazoa; phylum Chordata; class Mammalia; order Artiodactyla; family Delphinidae; genus Lagenorhynchus; species Lagenorhynchus albirostris. The sequence continues at coordinate 54,546,216 of NC_083101.1, read as the reverse complement.
TCTTTCTCTCCTGGACAAGCAGCTGATACGATAGATTTCAGTACCTTCAGTGGTAATATCATTTTCTCTTATATGGATCCCATCATGCATTCAACCATCCTATTCTTGGCAGATGTTTTGGTTATTTTCAGATTATTTTGCTAATACAGTATTTGACTGAAAATCATAATAATAGCAGCTAACATTTGTACAGTACTTTATACTTGTTGGCCTAAGCCCTTTACATGTATAGTTGATTTAATCCTTTCAACAAGTCTATGAGGTAGGTACTATCCTTTTTTTTTTTTTGGCTGCATTGGGTCTTCATTGCTGCGCACGGGCTTTCTCTAGTTGCGGTGAGCGGGGGTTACTCTTCGTTGCGATGTGTGGGCTTCTCAATGCAGTGGCTTCTATTGTTGCGGAGCACTGCCTCTAGGCGCACAGACTTCAGTAGTTGCAGCACACAGGCTCAATAGTTGTGGCTCATGGGCTCAGTAGTTGTGGCACGCGGGCTTTAGAGCGCAGGTTCAGTAGTTACGGCACACAGGCTTAGTTGCTCTGCGGCATGTGGGATCTTCCCGGACCAGGGATCAAACCCGGGTCCCGTGCATTGGCAGGCGGACTCTTAACCACTGCGCCACCAGGGAAGTCCCAGTAGGTACTCTTCATGTCCTAACTTTATAGATAAAAAAACTGAGGAATAGAGATCCTAGAGGCCTAATGTCACATTAGAAAATGGTAGAAGCAGAAAGAAGCATCATTTGAATTCATGAGGTTTAGCTCCTAAGGCCATACTCTTATTCACTACATTACTCTGTCTCCTATTATTAGCCTTTTGTGTGTGTATGTGTGTATTTGTGGATGTATGCTATATACATCCTTTTATGGCAGGACATACTTTTATTGTAAATTAAATTCTTAGCAGTGAGATTGTTATATAAAGGGTATGTACATTTGAAATTTTGATAAGAATCGCCGAATTGCCTCCTCCACTCCCACCCCCCAAAATAGAATGCACCAATTTACTCTCTTACAACAGTTATTTCAAGATATATCTTCCACTGTTAGGTGCCACAGAGAATACTGAATGGAGAAATGACACCAAAGCATGTGAAGGTAGACACTGAAGTTTGAATATGTCTAATGACAGTTTAGAATAGACCAGAGAATTCACCACTGAGGGCATTGTAATTCAAGGGGTTAGACCACTACCTGTAAATTGAGGAACTGCCAATTTTAATCCTACTTTGACTTTGCTTTGGGAGGGTTACTTCATTTCTTCATTCAGTCACATTTTAAATTATGTCATCATAGATAAATAATACATGGTAGAGCCAGGACTCAAATCTAAGTATGTTTAAAATCCATATTCTAAGTCTAGTAGAATGGGGTTACTAATTGGTATCTCACAGGATTGTTGGAAGGATTAAATGAGTTAACGTGTAAGGACCACACAGTATCTGTTCAATAACTGTTAGTCTCCATCTCTTTCAGTGTTCTGTGAAACCATATAACTAATCCCAGTGCTCCCCTTTCCAGTATTCCCGCAAACCAGTAGACCCGCACAATGAACAGCAGCCGCTGGATGTGCCAAAGATGTGCTCAAGTGATATTGAACTTCCCTGAAATGTACTTGTCCTGTGACCAACCTTCTCAGTCTTCCAACTATTCCAAGTAGTGTTCATACAACAGTATCTGGCTGGATCCTCATTTAATCCTTCATGTTTTGAATGACTTTGGAGAACGAGTTCACAGCTAGTACCAATCATGTCTCCAAAGACATTTTTGCTATTTGTGGAGGGATTTGAGTAATTTGTGTATTAAAGTCCTCCCACTGCCTCATCATTTCCACCTATTCTTTTATTTTCTTTACTTGAAACAGTCCTGATATGTTGACCTATCAAATGTCAAGGAGTCTTTTTCTTGTTTACCACCCTTGCTCTGGTCTTCAATCAATCAATCAATCGGTCAGTTAAAAGGTTTTTTTTATCCATTCCCTCATTCCACTCAAATAACTTGTAATTTCCCTTTTACAACTCATAACATATATTTACTTGTTAATGTCTGTCTATTACTTAACCAGAAACTAAGCTTCACAAGAATGATAATTTCTCTCTGTCTCCATTTCTAGCTCTGTGCCTGCCATTGAGTAGGTCATCCACATAGGTTGTTGACTTCAGCCTCTGAATGTGTCGGTGCACTGGGGCACCACAGTAATAGTCATTATAAATGGAATGTTCTAATGAAAAAGCCCATTTTAGATCTCTGACTTTGCCGTAAAAGATTTACCAAGGAACTTTAACAAATCTCAAATTTTGTAAGACAATTAATGGTATGCGCACCAAGGTGAAAATTTTAGAAAGTTGGTGTAGTTTCATTCCCAGAATAATCTTCTGTCTTCTTTGGCACTGATTTCCTCTAGACAGTTCACTATAATTTTTATTATTACTCTGGGAATTTTATGTGTAGTCTCCAGCACACTGGAGTACTATATTTGGAACTGGCAAATTAAGCCTCCTTTAGTAATATTTTGAGTTAATTTGGTTTTGGGTTTGCAGAATGGTGATGGAGAGACTTAGAGACACTCAGTACATTGATGTTAGAAGGAGTGATTGGGAGCTTGGAAGTCTCAATTTGACTGTCATTGCAAGTTCTTCAATATGTATTTATAACATGTAATTCTGCAAGGTTGAGCCAATGAAGGTGGATACATCTATTCTTCAGCATTTCTTTTTCAATTTGTAGTTTCATAGTAATGACTGAAGTTTCATTTTGCATTCCTTCCTTCCTTTCCTTCTTCCCTCTCTCTTCTGTCTCCCTTCCCTATCTCCCTCTTCTTTCCTTCTTCCCTTTCCTTTTCTCCCTCCCCCTCTCCCTCCCTCCCTTTCTCCCTCTCTCCCTTTCTTCCTTCCTTCCTTCCTTCCTCCCTTCTACCTTCCTCCCTTCCTTTCTTCCTCTCTTTCCTTTTCTCCCTCCCTCCCTTCCTTTCTCCCTTTCCTTTTCTCCCTTCCCCTCTCCCTCCTTCCCCCACCCCCCTTCCTCCCTTCCTTTCTTTTCTTTCTTTCCTTTCTATAGATACCAGTGCACAAAACTATGTGCTAGAGAGGTTTCTGTTATACTTTCCAAAGCCTCAGTGGTCTGGCTGCTTATGGTATTGCTGTACAATGGGGGCTACCAGAGAAAAGTAATATGTTAGGAGTGCTTTCAAGCTGCAAGTAACACCAACCATACTGCAGTGGCTTAAAAAAAAAAGGAGCTATTATTCTCATAAAACCAGAAGTTTCCAGACATAGGCAACTATTGACTTCGGCTCCATGACTCAGCAATATCAGAGCCCATGTCTTTGTGGTTCTCTTTGCCTTTTGCTCACGACAGCAAGATAGCCACCGCAGCTCTAACCATCACACTCATATTCAAGGTAGGAAGAAAGGGAAGCGGTCACACTGGTCCCACCTTTCCTTTTCATCAAAAAAGCAAAAGTTTTCCTCAAATTTTTTCTTTCTCCCAGCAGACATCCATATATGCATCACTTTTCAGAACTGGGTTATACTGTCATCCCTCTTTGCAAGAAAGGCTGGGAAGGAGTGTTTGACTTTCTAGCCAGTGCAGTATGAGGCAGCAAGGGAGAGTGAATTGGAAGTAGTTTCAGGGTAATTAATCAACAGTGTCTGCTACAGGCAACAAACAAGTATCAGGTTAATACAAATCATACCAGAGCACAAGGGGATAACCAGTAAGACATGATGATAGTTTCAGAAATGAGAGAATTGGGTATTATGTGGGGCCCAGGAAAATGTTAGGGCAAGAGAATGTATGCAGGGATACAGTCTAATCAGTGAGTGGATTCCTTTTCTATTGCTGTTGTAACATTTACCAGAAATTTAGTGGCAAATCAAACAATACAAATTTATTATCTTACATTTCTGGAGTTCAGAAGCCCAAAATGAGTCTTCGTGGGCTTATTGGGTGAAAGTCAGCAGGGCTGGTTCCTCCTGGAGTCTCTGAAGGAAGAATCTGTTTCCTTACCTTTTTCAACTTGCAGAGGCCACTTGCATGCCTTGGCTTATGACACCTTTTTTTTTTTTTTTTTCATTTTAACATCTTTATTGGAGTATAATTGCTTTACAATGGTATGTTAGTTTCAGCTTCACAACAAAATGAATCAGTTATATATATACATATGTTCCCATATCTCTTCCCGCTTGCGTCTCCCTCCCTCCCACCCTCCCTATCCCACCCCTCCAGGCGGTCACAAAGCACCAAGCTGATCTCCCTGTGCTATGCGGCTGCTACCCACTAGCTATCTACCTTACATTTAGTAGTGTATATATGTCCATGCCTCTCTCTCGCTTTGTCACCGTTTACCCTTCCCCCTCCCCATAGCCTCAAGACCATTCTCTAGTAGTAAGTCTGTGTCTTTATTCCTGTTTCACCCCTAGGTTTTTCATGACATTTTTTTCCTTAAATTCCATATATATGTGTTAGCATACGGTATTTTTCTCTCTCTTTCTGACTTACTTCACTCTGTATGACAGACTCTAGGTCTATCCACCACATTACAAATAGCTCAATTTCGTTTCTTTTTATGGCTGAGTAATATTCCATTGTATATATGTGCCACATCTTCTTTATCCATTCATCCGATGATGGACACTTAGGTTGCTTCCATCTCTGGGCTATTGTAAATAGAGCTGCAATGAACATTTTGGTACATGACTCTTTTTGAATTATGGTTTTCTCAGGGTATATGCCCAGTAGTGGGATTGCTGGGTCGTATGGTAGTTCTATTTGTAGTTTTTTAAGGAACCTCCATACTGTTCTCCACAGTGGCTGTATCAATTTACATTCCCACCAACAGTGTAAGAGGGTTCCCTTTTCTCCACACCCTCTCCAGCATTTATTGTTTGTAGATTTTTTGATAATGGTCATTCTGACTGGTGTGAGATGATATCTCATTGTAGTTTTGATTTGCATTTCTCTAATGATTAATGATGTTGAGCATTCTTTCATGTGTTTGTTGGCACTCTGTATATCTTCTTTGGAGAAATGTCTATTTAGGTCTTCTGCCCATTTTTGGATTGGGTTGTTTGTTTTTTTGTTATTAAGCTGCATGAGCTGCTTATAAATTTTGGAGATTAATCCTTTGTCAGTTGCTTCATTTGCAAATATTTTCTCCCATGCTGAGGGTTGTTTTTTGGTCTTGTTTATGGTTTCCTTTGCTGCGCAAAAGCTTTTAAGTTTCCTTAGGTCCCATTTGTTTACTTTTGTTTTTATTTCCATTTCTCTAGGAGGTGGGTCAAAAAGGACCTTGCTGTGATTTATGTCATAGAGTGTCCTGCCTATGTTTTCCTCTAAGAGTTTGATAGTTTCTGGCCTTACATTTAGGTCTTTAATCCATTTTGAGCTTATTTTTGTGTATGGTGTTAGGGAGTGATCTAATCTCATACTTTTACATGTAGCTGTCCAGTTTTCCCAGCACCACTTATTGAAGAGGCTGTCCTTTCTCCACTGTACATTCCTGCCTCCTTTGTCAAAGATAAGGTGACCATATGTGCGTGGGTTTATCTCTGGGCTTTCTATCCTGTTCCATTGATCTATATTTCTGTTTTTGTGCCAGTACCATACTGTCTTGATTACTGTAGCTTTGTAGTAGAGTCTGAAGTCAGGGAGCCTGATTCCTCCAGCTCCGTTTTTCGTTCTCAAGATTGCTTTGACTATTCGGGGTCTTTTGTGTTTCCATACAAATTGTGAAATTTTTTGTTCTAGTTCTGTGAAAAATGCCAGTGGTAGTTTGATAGGGATTGCATTGAATCTGTAGATTGCTTGGGTAGTAGAGTCATTTTCACAATGTTGATTCTTCCAATCCAAGAACATGGTATATCTCTCCATCTATTTGTATCATCTTTAATTTCTTTCATCAGTGTCTTATAATTTTCTGCATACAGGTCTTTTGTCTCCTTAGATAGCTTTATTCCTAGATATTTTATTCTTTTTGTTGCAATGGTAAATGGGAGTGTTTTCTTGATTTCACTTTCAGATTTTTCATCCTTAGTGTATAGGAATGCCAGAGATTTCTGTGCATTAATTTTGTATCCTGCTACTTTACCAAATTCATTGATTAGCACTAGTAGTTTTCTGGTAGCATCTTTAGGATTCTCTATGTATAGTATCATGTCATCTGCAAACAGTGACAGCTTTACTTCTTCTTTTCCGATTTGGATTCCTTTTATTCCTTTTTCTTCTCTGATTGGGGTGGCTAAAACTTCCAAAACTATGTTGAATAATACTGGTGAGAGTCGGCAACCTTGTCTTGTTCCTGATCTTAGTGGAAATGGTTTCAGTTTTTCACCATTGAGGATGACGTTGGCTGTGGGTTTGTCATATATTGCCTTTATTATGTTGAGGAAATTTCCCTCTATGCCTGCTTTCTGCAGGGTTTTTATCATAAATCGGTGTTGAATTTTGTCGAAAGCTTTTTCTGCATCTATTAAGATGATCATATGGTTTTTCTCCTTCAATTTGTTAATATGGTGCACCACGATGATTGATTTGTGTATATTGAAGAATCCTTGCATTCCTGGAATAAACTCCACTTGATCATGGTGTATGATCCTTTTAATATGCAGTTGGATTCTGTTTGAGAGTATTTTGTTGAGGATTTTTTTTTTTTTTTTTTTTTTGCGGTACGCGGGCCTCTCACTGTCTTGGCCTCTCCCGTTGCGGAGCACAGGCTCCGGACGCGCAGGCTTAGCAGCCATGGCTCACAGGCCCAGCCACTACGCGGCATGTGGGATCTTCCCGGACCGGGACACGAACCCGTGTCCCCTGCATCGGCAGGCAGACTCTCAAACACTGTGCCACCAGGGAAGCCCGGTTTATGTTTTTTATGTTTTATCTAAGACACCTTTCCTACCTTATGATCTTCAAAGTATTATCCTATATTTTTTGCCTAAATATGTTAACCTTTTGTCTTTCACTTTTAAGTTCTTGATTTATTTGAGAGTTTTTTTAATGGTGAAATCTACTTTCAGTTTTTTCCTCTGGATGATCAGTTGTTCTGGAAGCATTTTTAAATAATCCATACTTACAGATCTGCAATGCCAGCTCTGTCATATATCAGGTTTCTATATATGTATGGGTCTGTGTATGGGATCTCTATTCTTTTCCATTGGTGTATTTTTCTGTCTCCATGATTAAATATTAAATTACATAATGACTAAGTCTTGTTTCTTGATAGAGCAAGTCCCCAAACCTAGTTCTTCTTTAAGCCTGTCTTAGCCTCTCTTTCTTGGCTGTTTGCTCTTCTGTATACAGTTTAGAATAAATTCATCAAGGTCCTTGAAAAATCCTATTGAGATTTTAAAAAAAATCTTTACTGAATATGTAGCTAAATTATAGGATCATTGACATATTTACAATAGTAAGTCTTTCGATCCATGAATATGTCATGTCTCTCAATTTATTTATATCTTCTTTAAAGTCTTTCAGTAAAGTTTAATACTTTGTTTACCTAAAAATCTCACACAATCCTTGTTTTTTTCCCCCACCATATATTATATATTTTTGTTGTTGATTTTGTAAATGATAACTTTAAAAATTTACAGTTTAAATTATTGATTGCTGGTGTTTAGAAATGCAGCCTTGCTCTTAAAAATACACTCTGTTGGAGAGTCTAGGAAAAAAAGCATTCTCATTCATTGCTAGTGAGAATGCAGAATGGTTACAACCTCCTTTTTGGGGAATTTCATGGTATCTAACAAATCTGCATACCTGTTTACCCTTTGACCTAACAATCCCACTTCTAAAAATTTACCTTGATGAAACACCTCTATAAATATGAAGTAACATAAAGATAGTTATTTGTTGTAGTTTTCTTTGTAATGGCAAAATATTGGAAACCCAAATGTTCAATTACAAAGACTGGTTGAATAACCATGGCATATCCATACAACTGAGTAAGTACTATGAAGCTGTAAAGTATCATGAGTAATATTTCTATAAACTGTTATGGTGTGATAGCCAGAATAATTGTTAAGTGAAAAAGCAAGGTACAAAAGAGTATGTATTGTATGCCACCTTTTGTTTAAGAAAGAAAGGGAAATAAATCTATATATGTGTGTATGTATGTAGGTATGGGTGTGTATTGCTTAATTTTGCAAAAAGAAATACAGGAATTATAAACCAAAAGGTAATTAAAATGATAGATAAGATGGGGTGAGTGGTAATTGGGTTGAAGGTGATAGGGATTGGAGTATACCTATTTATATAGTTTTGACTTTTGAAATATATAATATTTTACCTAATAAAGGTAAAATTAAAATCATGAAGGATGAAAACATATCAAATCTTAAAATTGAATGGAAACAAAAAGAAAAGAATCCTAACTGTATATCAAATAGATAACATAACCACAGAACAAATAATGAATTCACAGTATTTTTAAACATAGTACTCAGAATATATATTTTCATGGGATGTATTCTAAGGAAAAAAAGAACTGCAAAGAAATCTTAAACTCTACTTAGTAGGTTTATTGTTAGTATAGTGTTTGTATTATAATTATGAAAAAATATTGTAGGATAAAATAGGTAAGTAAATATACTAATATAATTATAAACCACAATGTTTTACTGTAAGAGAAAAGAGATATATATACATATATAATAAAATAAGATTAAAAAGCTTCTGTGATACTAAATTTGAATTGGTACTATCAGATGAATTTATTCTTTAAATCATATATTTCCTAGCTCTGTACATTAAAAGGACCTGGGAAATGACACACAATTAGCAATAAGCACACTCAGCACACAGATCTTGGTTTCTAAGTATCATTACTGACTAAAAGGAAACAGGACTTCTTATAAAAATAGCTAATTCCAGATCTGGAGCAGGGAAGGACCAAGGTGAGCCTGGATTATCTTTTTGGGCCAGAAGGCAAGGAAGCCCTCAAAGAGTAATCAGGATCATGTCAAAAGAACACAGGAGCTGGCCTCAACAAGTTTCCACAGGCATTTGGGTCAATTAAAGCATCAAAAAGAACAATGACAAGAATTAATTATTACATAGTGATGAAAAGGAAATAAATGAAACTTCATTAAACTTTTTAATTTGAATAATTTGTAGATTCTTTAGGGATTTTTATGTATAAGACTGTATAGTCTACATATAATGATTTTTGTGTCTTCTAATGCTGGCACATTTTATTTCTTTTTCTTATTACAGTATATAAACTAGAACCTTCAGTTTGATATTGAATAGAAATGCTGATAGTGCATGACCTTTTCTTATTCTTATTCCCTTAAGGCCATGCTTTTAACTAGTTCACAATTGAGTATAACATTTTCTGTATGTTTTTAACAGGTTAGCTGCTTCCCTTATATGCTTAGTTTGCTAAGAGTTTTTATTCTGAATGGTTGCTGCACTTTATTAAGCCTTTTTTATTTTCTTCTATAGTGGTAGTTATATTGTTTTCTCCTTAATCTCTCAGTGACATGATCAATGAACCTTACATTCCTAGAAAAAATGTTCAACTTGTTCATGATGTGTTATATTTTTTATGTATTTAATGAGTTAGTTTACCAATATTTTAAGATTTTGACAATTTAGTTAATGATGAGGATCACCTAAAGTTTTCATTTCTTGTTCTAGTCTTATCTCATTTCTGTACTCTTGGTAGATTTTATGTGAGTGTGAACTTTTCTGTTTCTTGAACGTTAGTAGAACTCAAGTGTTAAGCCATTTAGACCAAGTGGGAAGGTTTTAAATTTCTGACTTAATTATTTTAATGGCTGTATTGTCATTCAGGATTTCTGTTTCTTCTTAAGTCTGTCTTGGTAGTTTGTATTATTCTAGACACTTGTCCTTTTCAACTCAGTTTACAAATTTATTGACATAAAATATTATCACTTTTTTAATTTCTGCTGCATCTGTAATTCTGTCCTCTTTTCATTCCTATTATTAATTTGTGTCATCTTCTCCCCACCTTTTATTAGTCTTGCCAGATTATCAATTTTATTATCCTTCTAAATGAAGCAATTTTGGACTTCATTCATCCCCTATTTTTTTTCTGTTTTATTAATTTCTTTTCCTATCTTTATTATTTTTTCCTTCTGCTTTGATTTGATTTGCATTTTTAAATAACTCTTAATAATTTGTTATTTGTTAACACAAGCATGTCAGGTTAAATATCCCTGGAAGAACTGCTTTAGCTATATCCTACAAATTTTGACATTATAACATGCAGATTTAACTTAACAAAAAGTAAAGTCAATCAGTATTTTTACCTTTTTCCCAAATGGCACTCTATCCATTCCCCACCATAATTGTGTGGGGAGGATGCTCCAGAATTTATCAATAATTATTTATTAATCCCTAAAATTAAATCTTAGTGTTATTATTTTAATGACCAATATTTGTATTAACCCACATCTTTTCTACCTTCTTTGGTCTACTTTCTTTGGTTCTTTTTCTTGTTATTAGAACTTTATTCTGAGATAACTTTACTCTTTCTTAAAGGACATCCTTTAGAAGTGTTCGGGCCTCTCACTGCTGTGGCCTCTCCCGTTGCGGAGCACAGGCTCCAGACGCGCAGGCTCAGCGGCCATGGCTCACGGGCCCAGCCGCTCCGCGGCATGTGGGATCCTCCCGTACCGGGCCACGAACCCATGTCCCCTGCATCAGTAGGCAGACTCTCAACCACTGCGCCACCAGGGAAGCCCTAGTATTTTTCGTGAGAATCTCAGTTTTTGTATTTCTGAAAACATTTTTATTTCATCCTTGTTTTTGACAGATATTTATACCGTGTGTGCAATTTTAGATAGTCAATTATTTCATTTCTCATAGCAGTTTGAAGATATATATCATTCTCTGTCCTTTGGCTTCCGTTGTTGCTTTTGAGTCTAACTGTCATTCCTACTATAATCTATCTTTTCTGTTGGACTGCTTTTAAAGTCTCCCCCTTACCTTGGTGTTTTGCTACAATGTGCCTAGGGATGAATTTTGTTTTATTTGTTCTACTTAGAATTCACTGCGGTTCCTAAAACATTATGTTTTTTTTCAATTCAGGAAAGTTCTTATTCATTTTGTTTTCAAAATATTGCCTTCCCTCCCTCACTGTGCTGTCACTTCCGGGAACTCTGATTAGAAGGCTACTGTATGTTTTCTGTTTACCTTCTATGTCTTTTATATTGTCTTTCATAATTTTTTACCCCTTTGTCTCTTTGCTGTGTTCTACCTAATTTATATAGATCCATTTTCCAGGTGGCTAAGTCTTTCTTCAGCCACATCTTCTTTGCTGCTTTACTCATAAATTAAATTTTTATTTTTAGTTATTACATCTTTCATTTTTAGAAGTAGTTTTTATTTTTCAGAACTGCCTGATCAGTTTTTGAAATTTCTTGTTTCTTTGGCATACATTAATTTTTCTTTTTTACTTCTTAAAACATTTAACTCATACTTATGGACCTGATATTTCCATGCTTGTATAGTTGATAATCTTTTCAGGTCTTCTGCAGTGTGTAGTTTCTGCTGACAGTCACTCAGTGGTAAATTTGTACTGTGAGCTCATCCTTTAGAATTTTATCTTCGGGAATTCTTTGTGGCCTAGGTTGAAAGTACAAAAGACTCTATCAACTCTGTATCACTTTCAACTAAAATATCAGCTTTGAGGTGTTTTAGTCCATACAAGTACATGAATTCAAGATCCCAATTCAGGTTTTGTGGTTAGGAATTCTTAAGGGAGCTTTACCTCCTTTACCAATTGCCAAGAAAGGCATTTTTGCCTACTGGCTCACTCTATATGTCAGGTTTATTTATTTGTTTTTCCTAGTTCATTTGCTGATTATGTTGCCATTCAGAAGCTCCTACTTTATGAATGGATATCTTTCAAAACTGTGGATCCATGCTTTGTTTCCCCGCCCCCCACCTAGCCCTTTAGAAGCCATGCTTTAGGGTGCCTGGAATTAGTAGACTATCCCCAGCTCTTACTTACCCTTGATTGCTGAGGGTTTTGTGTGTGTGTGTGTGTGTGTGTGTGTGTGTGTGTGTGTCCAGCCTCTAAAGTATTCCCTTACTCTATTGCCAGGTGAGCCATGCATTAAAAAAGTTATTCTTTGGATTCCACATATAAGTGATATCATATGATATTTGCCTTTCTCTGTCTGATTTACCTCACTTAGTATGATAATCTATAGCTCTATCCATGTTGCTGTAAATAGCATTACTTCATTCTTTTTATTGCTGAGTAATATTCCATTGTATATATGTACCACATCTTCTTTATCCATTTGTCTTTCAATGGACATTTAGGTTGCATGATACAAGTGAACTTATTTACAAAACAGCAACAGACTCACAGACTTAGAAAACAAACTTATGGTTACCAAAGGGAAAAGGTGGGGGGGGAGGGATAAATTAGGAGGTTGGGATTAACATGTACACACTGCTATGTATAAAATATATAATCAACAAGGACCTACTGTATAGCCCAGGGAACTCTACTCAATACTCTTTAATAACCTATGTGGGAAAAGAATCTGAAAAAGAATAGATATATGTATGTGTATAACTAAATCACTTGACTGTACACCTGAAGCTAACACAACATTGTAAATCAACTATACTCCAATATAAAATAAAAATTTTTTAAAAGATATTCTTTAAAAATTTTTCACCAATGTTTTTAGATGTGCTGCCTCAGAAATGATTTCTTTGAGCATCTCATTTGCTGTATTGCTAGGGACAGAAGTAAACAGGCAATCAGTTTTGATTTTTAGAAAGATACGTAGGTGGTAGGGTTGAACATAGACTGACAGCAGGGAGAGTCTAGATGCAGGGAGAAAGTTTTTTGTTCTGATGATTTATTCTCACAATAATGCACAAATCCTGTGTAAATACTTAGATCTCATTATACAGGCAAAGCATGTAAAACAACTCAAAATCAAGATATTTAATATTCATTAGTTATGGAAATAGTTATTTACCCCTTGTGGTGTTTTGAATTACGTTTGTGAGTCAGAGTGTATTTTCACAGCCTAACCTTAAGGAAGACATATACTTGCCAAATCTTGAGTGAGAAAAATGAATCCCAAATCGAGGTACAGGTATCTAAATTGCAGTCTCTCCTGCCAGCATTACTTATTTGACAAACATTTTTTAACATAAAGAGGGCACCTGAGTACATGCCAGTCCATGGACTGTGCTGTGAAATGGCAACTGAAACAGCTTTTTATTTCTCAATGGGAGGGTAAAAAGAGATGATACCATAATGATAAGCCTTTTGATGTATCAGTTTCATAAATCCAGCCGGTGCATCTCTAGAACAGTATTTCTCAAAGTGTGGTCCAGAACATGGAACTTGTCAGAAAGCAGATTCTCAGGTCCGACCCAAGACCTTCTCAATCAGAAACTCTAGAAATGGGACCCAGAAATTTGTGTTTTAACAAGCCTTCCAGATGATTCTGATGCATACTAGAGTTTGAAAACTACTGTTCCTAAGAAGGCTGAGTTGAAACAGAAAGGAAGTGATTCAGAAGACAATCCATTTTCCATTGGATTTTCCCACTGTCAAAATACTTCTAAAATGTGACAAAGCAAATTATTTATAACAGACAAAAAAATTGGAAGCAAACTAATTGTCTAGCAGTGCAGTATTAGTAGAATGAATTATGGTATAAACATTTGATGAAATTATGCAGTCATCAAAATTACTTAAGAGTATTTAATAATGAGGAAAATGCTTATAATAGAATGTTTAAACACATGTTCACATGCATACGCAAACATAACATGCTTATAATGGCATATGTAGACATTCATCAGGATCCCAGAGAATTCCTTACTTGTCTTTGGAAATACATGAAAATGATGTTGGTACCCCATAGATAGTAAGATTATGTGATATTTTTACATATAACTGTAATATACATATATATTACTACTTTATGTATTTCTAAATTGTCTATGACAGACAAATATTATTTTTGTAAATATTAGCAACAAGGACATAAAGTATTTTTTAAGCTATAGTCAAATTGCATTGCATTGCAGACTTCAGAAGATTAAAGATTACACCTGCCTCATTGCTCTTCTGTGGAACAGTGAGGGGAAGAACCAGTACAAAGAGATCCTGATTTGACAGATGGTATGAGGCCATGGCAGAGTGAGGTGCATTGTCAATGGGTTTTACTCTGGGGATATTGTCGGGCCAGTTCATGACATTGTTGACCGGCCATAAAAGTTTGAAAGCTGAAAGTTTGAGAGCTGGAGTGAGAACACAGGAAACACAAAAACCTTTTTCCCCACGATCCTGTAGCTCAGAAAATCCCCAACATCTGGCTCACGTGTGAAGCCAGGAAAGATACGATTTACACTGGCAGCCAGCCTTACTTTGAGCCTTAGCTAGTTGGCTTCATGTCACACAGGGAAAACACTGGATTTGCTGAGGATTTTATTCCCATGTGGAAAATCTTCATACACATCAAACTAAACTAAGACAGTTTTGTCTAGCACCTTCTAGGGGACAAAAGTGACCTTACGGGAATTGGTCAAAGTAGAGATTGTCAGATATCACACTGTCTGGTCTTTGTTTTACACTGACCAAATTAAATCTGGAATAATGTTCAGAGAGTAGGAATACCTTCACAAACACA